>NC_138291.1:172910000-173240000 GCF_965601325.2 Salmo salar
TGTTATAATACATCATATTAAGTCAAGACACTAGTAAAATGTAGATTCCCTTGCCTATGAAGAGCCTGGTTTGGTCATTGTACTACACCAAGTTCTTGATACAGTTCAAGGTTTTTATTTAAAAAAAATATATAATTTCACCTTTATTTAACCAGGTAGGTTCTCATTTACAACTGTGACCTGGCCAAGATAAAGCAAAGCAGTGTGACACAAACAACAACAGTCCCAAGCCGCGTCCTCCCAACATCCCGAGCCGAGTCCTCAGAGCATGCGCAGACCAGCTGGCTGGTGTGTTTACGGACATATTCAATCAATCCTTATCCCAGTCTGCAGTTCCCACATGCTTCAAGAGGGCCACCATTGTGCCTGTTCCCAAGAAAGCTAAGGTAACTGAGCTAAACGACTATCGCCCTGTAGCACTCAATTTCGTCATCATGAAGTGCTTTGAGAGACTAGTCAAGTATCATATCACCTCCACCCTACCTGACACCCTAGACCCACTCCAATTTGCTTACCGCCCCGATAGGTCCACAGACGACGCAATCGCAATCACACTGCACACTGCCCTAACCCATCTGGACAAGAGGAATACCTATGTAAGAATGCTATTCATCGATTACAGCTCAGCATTTAACACCATAGTACCCTCCAAACTCGTCATTAAGCTCAAGACCCTGGATCTCGACCCCGCCCTGTGCAACTGGGTCCTGGACTTTCTGACGGGCCGCCCCCAGGTGGTGAAGGTAGGAAACAACATCTCCACTCCGCTGATCCTCAACACTGGGGCCCCACAAGGGTGCGTTCTCAGTCCTCTCCTGTACTCCCTGTTCACCCATGACTGTGTGGCCATGCAAGCCTCCAACTCAATCATCAAGTTTGCAGATGACACTACAGTGGTAGGCTTGATTACCAACAACGACGAGACGGCCTACATAGAGGAGGTGAGGGCCCTCGGAGTGTGGTGTCAGGAAAATAACCTCACACACAAGGTCAACAAAACAAAGGATATGACGGACTTCAAGAAACGGCAAAGGGAGCACCCCCCTATCCACATCGATGGGACAGTAGTGGAGAAGGTTGAAAGTTTTAAGTTCCTCAGCGTACACATCACGGACAAACTGAAATGGTCCACCCACACAGACAGTGTGGTGAAGAAGGCGCAACAGCGCCTTCAACCAACCTCAGGAGGCTGAAGAAATTTGACTTGACACCAAAAACACTCACCTCTCCAGAGGGTAGTGAGGTCTGCACAACGCATCACCGGGGGCAAACTACCTGCCCTCCAAGACACCTACACCACCCGATGTCACAGGAAGGCCAAAAAGACCATCAAGGACAACAACCACCCGAGCCACTGCTTGTTCACCCCACTATCATCCAGAAGGCGAGGTCAGTACAGGTGCATCAAAGCGGGGACCGAGAGACTGAAAAACAGCTTCTATCTCAAGGCCATCAGACTGTTAAACAGCCATCACTAGCATTGAATGGCTGCTGCCAACATACTGACTCAAATCTCTAGCCACTTTAATAATTAAAAATTGGATGTAATAAATGTATCACTAGTCACTTTTACATACCCTACATTACTCATATCATATGTACAAACTGTACTCTATACCATCTACTGCATATTGCCTATACCGCACGGCCATCGCTCATCCATATAGTTATATGTACATATTCTTATTTATTCCTTTACAATTGTGTGTATAAGGTAGTTGTTGTGAAATTATTAGATTATTTGTTAGATATTACATCACGGTCAGAACTAGAAGCACAAGCATTTCGCTACACTCGCATTAACAATCTGCTAACAATGTGTATTTGACCAATAAAATTTGATTGATTTGATTTGAGTTACACATGGAATAAACAAACGACCAGTCAATAACACAACAGAAAAGTATATATACAGAGTGTGCAAATGAAGTAAGATTAGGGAGGTAAGGTAATACATAGGCCGTAGTGTCGAAATAATTACAATTTCGCAAATAAACACTGAAGTGATAGATGTACAGAAGATGAATGTGCAAGTAGAGATACTGGGGTGCAAAGGAGAAAAAAAATAAAACATTTAAATTAAATAAATAACAATATGGAGATGAGGTAGTAGGATGGGCTTTTTACAGATGGGCTATGTACAGGTGTAATGATCTGTAAGCTGCTCTGATAGCTGATGCTTAAAGTTAGTGAAGGAGATATGAGTCTCCAGCTTCAGTGATTTTTGCAATTCGTTCCAGTCATTGGCAGCAGAGAACATGAAGGAAAGGTGGCCAAATGAGGAATTGGCTTTAGGGGTGACCAGTGAAATATACCTGCTGGAGCACGTGCTGCTATGGTGACCAGTGAGCTGAGATAAGGTGGGGCTTTACCTAGCAAGGACTTATAGATGACCTGGAGCCAGTGGGTTTGGCGACGAATATGAAGCGAGGACCAGACAACGAGAGCATACAGGTCGCAGTGGTGGGTAGTATATGGGGCTTTGGTGACGAAATGGATGGCACTGTGATAGACTTAGATTGCATCCAATTTGCTGAGTAGAATGTTGGAGGCTATTTTGTAAATCGCCGAAGTCAAGGATCTGTAGGATAGTCAGTTTTACGAGGAAGCCAATTCTAGATTTCATTTTGGATTGGAGATGCTTAATGTGAGTCTGGAAGGAGAGTTTACAGTCTAACCAGACACCTATGTATTTGTAGTTGTCCACATATTCTAAGTCAGAACCGTCCAGAGGAGTGATGCTGGACGGGCGAGCAGGTGCAGGCAGTGATCAGTTGAAGAGCATGCATTTAGTTTTACTTGCATTTATGAGCAGTTGGAGGACACGGAAGGAGTGTTGTATGGCATTGAAGCTCGTTTGGAGGTTAGTTAACACACTGTCCAAAGAAGGGCCAGATGTATACAGAATGGTGTCGTCTGCTTAGAGGTGGATCAGAGAATCACCAACCGCAAGAGCGACATCATTGATGTATACAAAGAAAAGAGTCGGCCCAAGAGATGAACCCTGTGGCACCCCCATAGAGACTGCCAGAGGTCTGGACAACAGGCCCTCCGATTTGACACACTGAACTCTATCTGAGAAGAAGTTGGTGAACCAGGCGAGGCAGTCATTTGAGAAACCAAGGTTGACGTGCAAACTAAATGAGACATTAAACAAGCACACCCACTGGTCACATGAAACACTGCATCGAATGCGAACTACTGGAATGTCATTTTACACATATTCCTACTGTGAGAAACAATACACAACTCAGTCTTCCAAAGTATTTTTTTGCTGTTAAGGTTTTGCATAAATTGCAATAATATGGTATATTAGTTCACCACTCAAAGGTTTAGTCCTTGGTTTAAAGACAGCACTGGCCCAATGCCTTACATTTCAGACATGAGAGAAAAGTCAATACTGACGTGCATCATACACCAATTTGGGATTCAATTTGGTTGGAAGTCTTTTTCTCATTTGGAATGCTGGGAGGTTTATGTTTGTGTTGATATGGGACTTTGGCACCCCCTGGTGGTAGAATCACTAACATGTTTTTACACAACCAGAGAAATTTCAATACATTTTCCCCTCTTTGCAACACACCCCAGGTCAGGTGTTACCAAACCTGTTTGGTCCACGACCCTATTTTGATATCAGAAAAGTATTGCGACTCCACCATGTAAAAAAAAACAGCAAGTGTTTCTTTTTTTTATTTGGGGCTATGGCAGTTATAACAAGTCAGTCTGACAGTATTTCAATCTGAAGGAAAATACATTAAAAACAATTATGTAATGCAGCCGAGAGGTAATGGGAAGATCAACGTCTAATTTTGATTCACATATGACTGAGTTGTCTAACGGGAATTGAACGTTAAATAAAAAATAAATAACCATGTCATTAGATTTAGGTTAAAAGTTGGGTAAAAAAAAGATAAACACTCCCGAAATTCATTTACATTGATGACTGTTTGCAAATCCAATCAGTTTTCCACGTTGATCGAATGTCATCACATTGAATATTTTTTTTGTAGTTGTTGAAAGTTTTGATTGTTTTAATTTCAATATTAGACGTACAAGGACAGCGACAGTGATGTTTTATAGATTGAGCTTGATAGTTTATCTGCATCTGAGTCTGAGTATAAACCTGATGACAGGGACAGCTTGAGTTCCACATGTTCTCCACTGAAAAGGGATTAAAAAAAGTAGATTCAACCAGTTTGTGCCCACTGGTTTTTACTTCCAACCGTTCAAAAGTAAGAGCCAAATTTGTAGGAAGTAAACAGAAACCGTTTCGGTCGTCCCAACCACTAATAACAAGATTCAGAAGGTTACTCATGTAACCATGTGAGTTTCTCCGGTGACCCCATTTTCAAATTAGGACCCCTTGTTTGGGAAATATTGCCCTATAGGGGTGGCAGGTAGCCTAGTGGTTAGAGCATTGGGCCAGTAACTGAAAGGTTGCCAGATTGAATCCCCGAGCTGTTCCTAGGCTGTCATTGTAAATAAGAATTTGTTCTTAACTGACTTGCCAAATTAAATAAAGGTTCAATAAAATAGGGTCTCCTTTTCCCATTCCGGTCCAGTGTAATTTGTATATAGAATGTATTTGTTGTAGTTATGATTGATGTTATCATGTCTTTATATTTTTACATTTTTTGTTTTACTGCTGGTGACATGTTGCCCTACCTAGTTTTCCCCAATTGGAGACCAGCCCTTTTTGTGTGCATGTATTACTTATTTAGGAGTTTAGAGTGATCTTAAATGAAATTAATGTATTTTGTGTGCCTTATTCTAATTTGCAGCAATTTCTATGGTTTGCTGTGCCTCTTCATCTTTTTGTGTTTTCTAATTGATGCATTGTAGACTCCTCCCCCTTGGCTGGTCTCCTTGGAGACGGGAGTTAGTCCAGGTCTGCCACACCTGAGCCTGATCAACTAACAAGCTACCTGAGCTCCTTAAAATGGAGCTTCCAGTGCACTGTGGTCAGCTGCTGGAAGAGAATGACTAGCGCCCAACTACTGCTGCCACTATCTAGGGACTTTGATTATCTGAATGTGCCGGTGGACTTCTGTTAAGAACACTTTTGTGATGGGAAATGGCACTCATCCAAGCTCTAAGCCTCAGCCAGAAGAGGTAGTAAAGAGCAGTTTACATTGCTTCTCTGTAGCCAAACACCAGGATCGTTCTTGCAGAGGAAGTCAGCTGGTCACACCAGCACTTCATAGTGAGGGATGGAGACACTACTAAAGGATTGTCGCCAGGGATGGAGAGGTCTTGGATCAGGCAGTATCAGGGAGGCCTTCCTAGAGGAGGTGGAGCTCTGTAACTTTCATCTGGTGGTCAGACATCCTAGCTGAGCTGCAGGACACACAGATTTTTGTAAGGTGGGGGTATGGATGTAGATCAACAGTGCCTTCCACAAAGTATTCATACCCCTTGACTTATTCCACATTTTGTTGTTACAGCCTGAATTCAAAATCATTTTTTTCTGATAGTGAAAACATTTTTATTCCTGCAAATGTTGTAAATACAGAAATCTAATTTACATAAGTATTCACACCCCTTTGCTATTACAGTCCAAATTGAGCTTGGGTGCATTCAATTTCCTTTGATCATCCTTGAGATGTCGCTACAACTTGATTGGAGTCCGCCTGTGGCACATTCAATTGTTTGGACATGATTAAGAAAGAAACACACCTGTCTATATAAGGTCCCACAGTTGACAGTGCATGTCAGAGCAGTCCAAGGAACTGTCCGTAGATCTCCAAGATAGAATTGTGACTAGGCATATATCTGGGGAAGGGTATTAAACAATTTCAAGAGTGTTGAAAGTTTCCAAGAGCACAGTGGTCTCCATCATTGAGAAATTGAAAAAGTATTCACATCCCTGCATAGAGCTGGCTGTCCAACCAAATTGAGCAACTGGGCAAGAAGGACCTTGGTCAGGAAGGTGACCAATAACCCAATGACCACTCTGACAGAACTACAGAGTTCCTTGGCTGAGATGGAAGACCCTGCCAGAAGACAACCATCTCTACAGCAATTAAACAATCTGGGCTTTTTGGGAGAGTGGCCAGATGGAAGCCACTCCTGAGAAAATGGCACACAACAGCAAGCCTGGAGTTTGCAAAAAGGCACGTGAAAGACTCTGAGATCATAAGGCAAAAGATTTTGTTGTCTGAGGAGACAAAAATCTAACTGTTTGGCCTGAATGCAAAGAGCTATGTCTGGCGAAAACCAGGCACAGCTCATCACCCGTTTAACACCACCCCTACCGTAAAGCATGGTGGTCGCAGCATAATGCTATGGGGATGCTTTTCAGCATCAGGGACTGGAAGACTGGTAAGGATAGAGGGGATAATGAACCCTAGACCTACTACAATTTGCATACCACACCAACAGATCCATAGATGATGCAATCTCTATTGCACTCCACACTACCCTTTCCCACCTGGACAAAAGGAACACTGTGAGAATGCTATTCCATGACTACAGCTCAGTGTTCAATACCATAGTGCCCTCAAAGCTCATCACTAAGCTAAGGACCCTGGGACTAAACACCTCCCTCTGCAACTGGATCCTAGACTTCCTTACGGGCCGCCCACAGGTGGTAAGGGTAGATAACACATCCACCACGCTGATCCTCAACAGGGGGCCCCTCAGGGGTGCGTGCTCAGTCCCCTCCAGTACTCCCTGTTCACTCATGACTGCACGGCCAGGTACAACACCATCATTAAGTTTGCTGATGACACAACAGTGGTAGGCCTGATCACCGACAACGATGAGACAACCTATAGGGAGGAGGTAAGAGACCTGACCGTGTTGTGCAAGGACAACAACCTCTCCCTCAACGTGATCAAGACAAAGGAGATGATTGTAGACTACAGGAAATATAGGACCGAGCACACCCCCATTCTCATTGACGGGGCTGTAGTGGAGCAGGTTGAGAGCTTCAAGTTCCTTAGCGTCCACATCAACAACAAACTAACATGGTCCAAGCACACCAAGACAGTTTTGAAGAGGGCACGACAAAACCTATTCCCCCTCAGGAGACTGAAAAGATTTGGCATGGGTCCTCAGATCCTCAAAAGGTTTTACAGCTGCACCATCGAGAGCATCCTGATGAGTTGCATCACTGCCTGGTATGGCAACTGCTTGGCCTCCGACCACAAGGCACTACAGAGGGTAGTGCGTACGGCCCAGTACATCACCGGGGCCAAGCTTCCTGCCATCCAGGTCCTCTATACCAGGCGGTGTCAGAGGAAGGCCCCCCACCCCTACGCTTCTGCTACTCTCTGTTATCTATGCATAGCCACTTTAATAACCCTACCTGCATGTACATATTTACCTCGACACCGGTGCCCCCGCCCGTTGACACATTGACTCTGAACCAGTACCCCCTGTATATAGCCCGCTATGGTTATTTACTGCTGCTCTTTAATTATTTGTTTTTCTTATCTCTTACTTTTTGGGGGGGGTGGGGGTATTTTCTTAAAACTGCATTGTTGGTTAAGGGCTTGTAAGAAAGCATTTCACTGTAAGGTCTACTACTCCTGTTGTATTCGGTGCATGTGACAACATTTGATTTGATTTGAAAGGACCCAAATACAGGCCAATCCTTGATGAGTACCTACTTCAGAGTGTAAACGAACTTAGACTGGGGCGAAAATGTACGTTCCAACAGGACAATGGCCCCAAGCATAGAGCCAAAGCAATGCTGGCATGGCTTCGGAACAAGAATGCGAAAGGCCTTGAGTGACCCTGCCAAAGCCCAAACTTCAATCCCACTGAAAATCTGTTGAAAAGCTTAAAGATTGCTGTTCACCGCCACTCTCCATCTAATTTAACAGAGCTTGAGAAAATCTGCAAGGAAGAATGGGAGAACAAAAAAAAACAAATCCAGATGTGCAAAACTGGCACAGACATACCAAAGATGACTCAAAGCTGTAATCTCTGCAAAAGGTGCTTCTAAAAGTATTGACTCAGGGATGTGATTATTTATGTAAATAAGATATTTCTATATTTCATTTTCAATAAATTTGCAAAAATGTCTAAACATGTTTTCACTTTGTCATTATGAGGTATTGTGTATAAATGGGTAACACAACAAAATGTGAAATTTGCTGTAACACAACAAAATGTGGAATAAGTCGAGGGGTATGACTACTTTCTAAAGGCACCGTATATGGTCAGTTTAACAGTGGTAAGAGAGCACAATAAGGAGAAATTATGGTGCTGAGAAAATAACACTTTTTTGGTGCAAACACTGATCGTCTCCTCATCACCATGGAAATAGAATTAGAATTGGACATGGATTCTATTTCTATGCTCATCACCCGGTACGATCAACCTGTCAAGTGAAAACAAAGACTTCAGAGGTAGCTGGCTGATTTCTTTTTGAGCGGATGGTCAGGGGGCTGGAACATAATTACAAATATGAAAAATACTAAAGGCTGATCTGGGAGGACCATGTACACTGAACAAAAATATAAACGCAACATGTAAAGTGGTCCCATGTTTCATGAGCTGAAATAAAAGATCCCAGATATTTTCCATATGCACAAAAAGCTTATTTCTCTAAAATGTTGTGCAGAAATGTTTACATCCCTGCTATTGAGCATTTCTCCTTTGCCAAGATAATCCATCCACTTGACAGGTGTGGCATATCAAGAAGCTGATTAAACAGCATGATCATTACACAGGTGCACTTTGTGCTGGGGGCAATAAAAGGCCACTAAAATGTGCAGTTTTGTCACAGAAGACAATGCCACAGATGTCTCAAGATTTGAGGGAATGTGCAATTGGCATGCTGACTGCAGGGATGTCCACTAGAGCTGTTGCCAGATCATTTTATGTTAATTTCTCTACCAATGTTGTTTTAGAGAATTTGGCAGTAAGCCCAACCGGCCTCACAAGCGCAGACCATGTTTATGGCGTCGTGTGGGCGAGCGGTTTGCTGATGTCAACGTTATGAACATTGTGCCCCATGGTGGCAGTGGAGTTATAGTATGGGCAGGCATAAGCTATAGACAACGAACACAATTACATTTTATCGATGGCAATTTGAATGCACAGAGATATTTTGATGAGATCCTGAGGCCCGTTGTTCTGCCATTCATCCACCGCCACCGCCACCGCCATCACCTCATGTTTCATGTTCCATGTCGCAAGAATCTGTACACATTTCCTGGAAGCTGAAATGTCCCTGTTCTTCCATGACCTGAATACTCACCAGACATGTCACCCATTGAGCCAGTTTGGGATGCTCCGGGTCGACTTGTACGACAGCGTGTTCCAGTTCCCGCCAATATTTGGCAACTTCGCAAAGTCATTGAAGAGGAGTGGCCACAGGCCACAATCAACAGCCTGATCAACTTTATGCGAAGATGAGTCATGCTGCATGAGGCAAATGGTCACACTTGATACTGACTGGTTTTCTGATCCATGCCCCTACTTTTTATTTTAAGGTATCTGTATTCCCAGTCATGTGAAATCCATAGATTAGGGCCTAATGCATTTATTTCAATTGACTAATTTCATATTTATGAACAGTAACTCAGTAAAATCTTTGAAATTGTTGCATGTTGCGTTTATATTTTTGTTCAGTATAGAACAGGCAGTAGTGAGAGCTCTTAGGTGCTAATGGATAGGGTTTAGCCACCACAGGTCTGTCCGGCAAGAACAGGTCTTGAAAATGTTGTAAAACATCACAGTACAATTGAAAAATATATGGCACCTGGAAACCAAACAAGGGTGGTCTATAGTGATAGGTGGGATGGGTCTTGATGTATTCAGAACATATTTATTCAGATGATGGGTTCACCACACCAAACTCCTTGAGTACTGACTGCTCACAGAAAGTGAAAGTG
This sequence comes from Salmo salar, assembly GCF_965601325.2. Lineage (NCBI taxonomy): Eukaryota > Metazoa > Chordata > Actinopteri > Salmoniformes > Salmonidae > Salmo > Salmo salar. The sequence goes on from NC_138291.1 coordinate 172,919,849, forward strand.
TAAAAGTGGTTCTATGGAAAGATAGGAGAAAATAATAACCGAGTATAGGCTTACAAACAATATACAGGCCTGGTAGATAGTGAGGGTATACATGCTAGTAGCTAGAATACACATGACATACACAAATAATGCAACAACATCTAATTTCCCTGTCAGACAAGGATTTTCCCCACTTTCAAGAATCCCTGAGCTAATCTGTACACATTTTGCTGAGACAGAGAAAGTGTTAGTTTTACAGCTAATTTCCTGTAAATAAATGTTTTTATCATGGTTTATGACGTTTTCATATGCTATATGGTGGCTAAATGTCGCCATCGTGTGATGAAATATACAGACACACAAGAAATAAGAGCAAAGTGACGATATTTATTGATTGATTTGTATAAGGGAACGAAATACTGCTGACTGTTCACTGTTGTTGATGATTTGCTCAATCACGTTTAAAGCCCTTCATCGCGAGCGCTGGGATGTCGCCTCTGATGCCAGTTTGAAAGTCACTTCTATCCAACTTACATAAGGCATATTCATTCCATTGGCAGCTATCATCTGCAGTGAGTCAGGTGAGTCAATTATATCTGAAACATTTCTCGGCGTAACACCAGGTAGGTTTTCATCTTTCCACAGTTCATCAATGATACACACCTGAGACCCAGTGTCCCACAAGGCTTGAGTTCTCTGACCCTGTAGACAGCGTTCAACAAGGCACTGTTTTCCTACTAAGGCAGTTACAGTAGAAGGTGGGTTTACCTTAGCAGAAGTATTATTTTGTTACATTCGTCTCCGTGTGCAGTATTTTCGGTGTTCAGCCCAGTGTTCATTTTGCCATTCTCTCGAACAGTAGAGTGCTTTCTTACAGGATGAGCACTGTTTCAGTGCATGGCCCTTTTCTCTCATTCCACAGGTTGTACAGTGTTGGGACGTGTCTGTGTGACTGATTACTCCCTGTTCCACAGGGGCAACCTGTCTTCGTTTTATAGGAACCTCTTTGGTTGGCCTTGTTTTTCTAAACCGACAACCTGCCAGGAAGTGGTCGCTGCTCCTACATCTGTAGCAGTGCTGGCAGTACTCCTCTGATCTGCTCTGATGACAGTGGAAGCACCTTCTCACACGGACACGGTTTGGGGTTGCATAGTATCGCTGTGGTGCATATCTCTGCTGGAACTGTGCTGTTTCTCTCACCCTTGGTTTGGATCTCGGCTGGGATACTTTACCTGTGGTTCATATCGCTGTTGATGTAACTGGACGGTTTCTCTCATCCGTCCTAGACCACGAGCTGGCCAGTGCTGCTGCGTGGGGCCTTGTGCTTTATAATGCGTTGTCGTGTTATCCTGTTCTCTGCTTGGTGGTGGGGGATATTGCTGCGGTATGAACACAGGTTGTTAAATGGGTTCTATGATTTGTGAGACTTCAGCACTCAAGTTCTTTAACACCATCATATCAGACCTCAGTTATTTTTTGTCCTAAGGTAGCAGCAATTGACAGAACCAACACTGTGGTCGTTGACTTCAAACAAATGACATGAATGTTTTAGAGACTTTCATGTTATCAGTCATTCAGTGAAGAATAGCATAGTCAGTCAAGCGTTTTCACACATTCACACGTGTAACCCCACTTCCCCTGTTATTTCACGAAAAAAAAAAAAAATATTATGAAATGTATGCATTGTAAGTCGCTCTGGATAAGAGCGTCTGCTAAATGACTAAAATGTAAATGTAAATGTAAATAATGGAATGGATTTTGGAGACCGATGCACGTGATGAAAGCTGTCAATCAAAATACGTTTGACGCGGAGTGCTGATTATGACGTAAACTGCGTCCCCCATTCTATTTCTAGAGTTCCATAGACGCAACATTCTAGACGCGCTGTAAATTCCACTGTTTTACACACAGTGGCTCATTAGCTAAGTTGCACTTTCTGCTGCTACATATGAGTTTAAAGATTGCAATAATTACTGTATGAATTGTCCAACAAGACTCGGGTAAGTAGAAGGCAACATTTGATTCAAAAAGCCCGGTTTTAGTCGGGGTTTTTCGACGAATCATCTTGTCATTCTATGCTGATTTAAACTCAAATGCGAGAAAAGTTTCCACGAGGAATACTCAATCAATGAATCGGAAGAGAACTTGGTAAAAACTTGCTGTAGGACCCAATGTTTGCCACAGGTTGACACTGTTGTCCAGTTTTGTGTTTTAAGTAAGATGAAGTTGTCCATGACAACACTGACCAAAGGTGGGTTTAGTTTAGGCCTGGCATTTGAAATCAATCTCTTTATTTTTCTCACAGTCATGTCTAGAAGAAGTGCAAGGCTTCTTAATGGAGGGTACTATGACCAGTCCTCTGACGATGAATCCTCTGGCTCCATTGTCTCCTACAAGGAAAGCCCTGTGCCTAGGTGTGTGAGTGAGAGTATCGCTGTGTGTACTATGATGCTTAGTGCACTTAACTGTGTGTGTATCAAATCAAAATGTGTCTCTCTCTCTCTCTCTCTCTCTCTCTCTCTCTCTCTCGCTCTCAGGGTATTCAACAAGAAGAAAATGAGAACTGGCGGCCATAAGGGAATCCAAAATCCAAATCAGCCAATCAACGGCGATGAATTAATTGGTATTGCAAACATCACTTCCTGTCTGCGGTAGGGGTTGTCAAGATTGATAAACCCTATCTAGCCTCTAGTCCCTTGTTCTGTCTTGCCAACTCCATGACAATGATCATATGAGTTGTGACAGCACAGGATAAGTCCCTAGCCTGGGTTACATAAGTCCCTAGCCTGACACTTTTGTAGATTGGAAATCATATGCAATGTATTCCTAAAGTTCTCCCTCCCTAACCCTTTTTTCCTCTCCATCTTGTTCGCTCCCCCTCTGTCAGGCATGGTGCCAACTGTGAGGGCCATCCAGAGAAGGCAGACCTTCCTGTCTCCTACTGTGGCCCCTGTTCCTGTGACCCCCGCTGCCTCTGTGGCCCTGCAGCCCAGCATGTGCTCCTCCAGCATTGGCTTCACCAGAATTGACAGCTCTGGCTACTGCTCTGATTCTGAGGAGCCAGTGAGGGCCAAGACATGCTCCACCAGGAGACTGTCCAGTGGGATAGGCACTAGGGCCAGCACTAGCTGCAGTGAGTTCAGTGTGTCTGTCTATGAGAGACAACATTAGCTTGGCATTTGCATGTCTCTATATGCTTATAAAAATAAGAAGAGAGAAAAAGCTTGTTTGTTAGCATTAGCTTAGCATCAGTGTGTCTTCAATTTTAAATTTACTGTAAGGGCTTTTTTAATTTAAGTGTGTGTCTCTGCTTGTAGTTTGTTAGCATTAGCTAATCTGAAGTCTTGTGGCTGGTTTGTGTGCATTAGCGTAGCGTTAGCTCGTCATTTTGCTTTTGTCTTGTTTGTTAGCATTAGCATTATCTTTGGCTCTGTGTCCCTGTAGGCTGGTCATGTTTCCCGAATGGTTTGCCATCCTGGTTCGTCATCTTCCTCCTGCCCGTTCTCCTGACCTTCCGTGAGTGTGACGTCACCTTCAAATCAAATTAAATCACATTTTATTGGTCACATACACATGGTTAGCAGATGTTATTGGGAGTGTAGCGAAATGCTTGTGCTTCTAGTTCTGACAGTGCAGTAATATCTAACAAGTAATCTAACAATTCCACAACAACTACCTAATACACACATCTAAGCAAAGGGATGGAATAAGAATATATACATATAAATATATGGATGAGCGATGACCAAGCAGCATAGGCAAAATGCAATAAATGGTATAAAAATACAGTATATACATATGGGACGAGTAATGCAAGATATGTAAACATTGAAGTGACTGACTAGTGATGTATTTATTAAAGTGGCCAATGATTTCAAGTCTGTATGTAGGCAGCAGCCTCTGTGTTAGTGATGGCTGTTTAACTGTCTCATGGCCTTGAGATAGAAGCTGTTGTTCAGTCTCTCGGTCCCAGCTTTAATGCACCTGTACTGACCTAGCCTTCTGGATGGTAGTGGGGTGAACAGGCAGTGGCTCGGGTGGTTGTTGTCCTTGATGATCTTTTTGGCCCACACATTCATGTTCACACATCTAAATATCCTCCTATGCATCTGTCCTCTGTGTGACCTGTACCACAATGTCTTCCCTGCAGTATTTGTCTTTCCGATCGTGTTCCCCACCATGAACCTCAACCTTCCAATGAACCGCCCAACTCAACCTGACTCTTCACTCGACCTGACTCCAAAGGCTACGGTAGGACCTCTTGTTTTTCATCTGTCTTCTGGTGACGTCTCACATGGCACTCTATATAGTGCCCCACTTATGTGGACTCTGGTCAAAGGAAGTGCGCTACATAGGGAATAGAGTGCCATTTGGTACAGACTGTTATCTATGTTTTGATTGGGTGAATGCTGCAATGAAGCTATGCATGGGCAACACTCTTGTTGAATATTTAAAACTCTTTCTACAGTATGGAACTCCTATCATGGATTCGGCTCTCAAAAACAAAATGGACACCATCCAGGTACAAAACAGGGAGGGGGGGGCTGGGTGGAGTGAGAATGCACAAAATCTTTGGACATATTCATTTATCTGACTTGTGCTTGTCTTGCAGAGAGAGCTTGAGATCCTTAAACAGAGAGCACACCAGCACCAAGGCATTTCCCAGGTGAGAATACTCTATCTATCCCTTTGTAACAACATACCAAGATAAAAAAAGGTTTAAAACAAAGCTCTAGCTATGTATTTTGTCTGATATTCTTACTTTCGGATGAGAGAGTGGAAGTACCAGGGATTATTTTTGTATTTTTTTTTGTGTAGTATTGCCAGTTTGTCATTTGAGAAATGGTGTCAATAATTGCCCTTCTTGAATGAACAAACACATTGAATTGAATAAACTTTGTGTCCACCAGCAGATGGTACAAAGACTGAATATAGACATGAGGGGAGTAAGGCGTGAGATTAACAACGTTAGAGGGAAAGTGAACAGGTGAGTGTGGACCAGTCTTGAAACAACCCAAATAGTCCCTAGCTCCTAGCCCATTAAAAAAACAAGACAAAAGTTATGTTGTATTCTATTCTAGAAGACAAATCTCTGATTCTCCCAAAGTAGAAAATACATTTATTTTGTGTTTCATTCTATTCTATTGTAGTGTCTCTATTTCTGTCTCTACTGCCGGAGAGCGTCTGACCCAGGACGCTGCCGAGTTCAGCAGCAAGATGTCTGATTTCCAAGAGGAACAATCCATTACCAGACAGCGGGTCAGAGCCCTGGAGGACACCAGTGATATGGTAACACACGTACACGCAGGCACATGTGCGCACACACACACACACACACACACACTCCTAATGTGCGTGATCTCTGTGTGTTCTCTAGCTGCAGCAACAGGTGACCTCCATTCAAAACCAGCCTCCCCCTACTCCCACACCAGAAAACATCCACCTGACACCTGCTTTTAAAGAGGCCATGGAGAAATGGCTGAGTGACCGACTGGCCCAGGTGGGTTGATTTTATTTTCTGGTAAAATAAACAGAAGATGTGATGCGTTTTCTAAAGTTGACCATGTGTGATTGTGTCTCACAGGATGAGAGATGGGACGTGAAACAGTTGATAAAGGATTGCAGTCGTCCATTGGCGGACCGACTGCCTGACTTTGCCTTGGAGTCTCAAGGTTTGTGACATCATCACTGTACTTCAGCATATTTTCTGTGTCTGTCACAGAAATATTCCCAGGATGCTGTATAGACTACAGTTGTGTGTGTGTAGGTGGCAGTATTGTAACCAGCAGATGCTCTGAGACGTATCAGACCCGTTCAGCCTGCGTGAGCTTCCTGGGGATTCCCCTGTGGTATCCTGCAGAGACCCCCTGGACTGTCATCCAGGTTGGTACCTCTCCCTTTGTGTCATCCAGGTACCTATCTCTCTTTCTGAAGTCTGTCGTCGTGACCACCATGTTTAAATACATGTTAACCCTTCTCCGACAATTTTGTTTGCCTGCAGAAGTCTAATTAACATGATACAAAAAAAATCTGTCTGCTTTACCTTGATATCTGTTTTTTGTATGGGTTGTGTCTCAATCCACCACATCCAACGATATCGCCCTTCCACATTCACGGTGAAAAGTGGCAGAGCTAGAGTGATGTTTGTCAGACCATGAGACTCCCCGAAAACCGGTCTTCTCACGAAAACGTCTCTCACGCAAACGTCTGTGATGGTTTGGCCTACAAAATATTATGATGAGACTCTCATGAACACAATGGTGGTCTCTGTTTTGCTCTATGTCCCCCACAAGCGTCATGGGACTTGAGAATGTAATCGAACCCACAAATGCTGATGCTCCAGATACTCAACTAGTCTAAAGAAGGCCAGTTATATTGCTTCTTTAATCAGGACAACAGTTTTCAGCTGTGTTAACATAATTGCAAAAGGGTTTTCTAATGATCAATTAGCCTTTTTAAAATGATAAACTTGGATTAGCTAACACAACGTGCCATTGGAACACAGGAGTGATGGTTGCTGATAATGGGCCTCTGTACGCCTATGTAGATATTCCATTAAAAATCAGCCGTTTCCAGCTATAATAGTCATTTACAACATTAACAATATCTATACTGTATTTCTGATCAATTTGATGTTATTTTAATGGACAAGCTGTGCAATCTTCATAGACAAACATTGGCAGTAGAATGGCCTTACTGAAGAGCTCAGTGACTGTCATGGAATGCCACCTTTCCAAGGTAAGTCAATATTCTGCCCTGCTAGAGCTTCCCCAGTCAACTATAAGTGCTGTTATTGTGAAGTGGAAACATCTAGGAGCAACAACAGCTCAACCGCGAAGTGGTAGGCCACACAAACTCACAGAACGGGACCGCCAAGTGCTGAAACACGTACCAAGGTCCAAACTGCCTCTGGAAGAACTGTTTGTCGAGAGCTTCATGAAATGGGTTTCAATGGCCGAGCAGCCGCACACAAGCCTAAGATCACCATGCGCCATGCCAAGCATTGGCTGTAGTGGTGTAAAACTCACCGCCATTGGACTTTGGAGCAGTGGAAACAAGTTCTTTAGAGTGATTAATCACACTTCACTATCTGTCAGTCCGATGGCCTAATCTGGGTTTGGCGGGTGCCAGTAGCACACTACCTGCCACAATGCATAGTGCCAACTGTGAAGTTTGGTGGAGGAGGAATAATGGTCTGGGGCTGTTTTTCATGGTTTGGGCTAGGCCCCTTAGTTCCAGTGAAGGGAAATCTTAACGCTACAGCATACAATGACATTCTAGACAATTCTGTGCTTCCGACTTTGTGGCAACAGTTCGGGGAAGGCCCTTTTCAGCATGACAATGCCCCCGTGCACAAAGCGAGATCCATACAGACATTTTTTGGCGATTTGGTGTGGAAGAACTTGACTGGCCTGCACAGAGCCCTGACCTCAACCCCATCGAATACCTTTGGGATGAATTGGAACGCTGACTGCGAGCCAGGCCTAATCGCCTAACATTAGTGCCCAACCTCGCTAATGTTCTTGTGGCTGAATGGAACAAGTCCCCGCAGCAATGTTCCAACTTCTAGTGGAAAGCCTTCCCAGAAGAGTGGCGGCTGTTATAGAATCAAAGGGGGACCAACTCCATATTAATGCCCATGATTTTGGAATGAGATGTTGATGAGCAGGTGTCCACGTGCTTTTGGTCATTTAGATTGGTGCCTAAAGTAAAGGGTTAAATACATGTAAAAAAATGAATAAAAACAATCTTTTTTTCTTCTCTCAGATATAGGACAACCACTTCAGAACAAACATCCTTTAGATTTTTTTTTTGGGGGGGGGGATTGTCTGTTCCATGTAGTGAATCTGTTATACAATGTTTTTCTATGGGCTAATATCACTAATGCCAAATTCAATGTTTCATCAAATAATTGTTTTATATTGTGTTTTGAAAATAAAAAATCTAATTGCTAAATGATCCTTGGTATGACCATCTTAAAACAATTCCATATGTAAAAAAAAAAAAATGTATTGTAACCCTGCACAAGCAGACCTGATTCAACTAATTGTCAAGCCCTCAATGAGTTGACTGAGGTGTTTGTCCAGGGCTACAATGAAACAGTGTTTGGGTACTGGAGGACCAGGGTTGGTGTGCTGGGGGGGGGGGGGGTCCTGGAGGACCAGGGTTGGTGTGCTGTTGGGGGGGTCCTGGAGGACCAGGGTTGGTGTGCTTGGGGGGGGGGGGGGTCCTGGAGGACCAGGGTTGGTGTGCTGGGGGGGGGGGGGGTCCTGGAGGACCAGGGTTGGTGTGCTGTTGGGGGGGTCCTGGAGGACCAGGGTTGGTGTGCTGTTGGCGGGGGGTCCTGGAGGACCAGGGTTGGTGTGCTGTTGGGGGGGGTCCTGGAGGACCAGAGTTGGGGAAACACTGCTCTAGAGGGTTAAAGACCGATCATCTTTTATCCCCTCAGGGCCAGCAGGTGCTGCCTGGCAAGTGTTGGCCGTTTCCTGGTGCCCAGGGCACTATGACCATCGCCCTGTCTCACCCCATCCACGTGACCTATGTCTCTCTGGAGCACCTCTCCACTGCCATCTCGCCTAATGGGCGCATCGACAGCGCCCCCAAGGACTTCACCATCTACGTGAGTCACCTCTGACCCCCAGGGCCTGTATTCACAAAGTCTCTGAGTAGGGGGTGGCTCTTTCCTTCTCTGATCAGCACTCCTACTCAGACTATTTCCTCTTTTGTACCACAGAATTTACAGTGGGATGATTTGCACAGGGATGTTTTAGTGCTATGTTGAGTACCTTTTTAATTGACTCCTTCACACTCTTTCTGTGTAGGGCATGTCTACTGTCGGCGAAGAGGGATCACTGATCGGAATGTTTACATATGACCAGGCTGGAGATCCCCTACAGACGTTTGAATTGCCTGTGAGTCAAATGCTGATAAACTATTAGAGATACTCGTAGTAAAGATGCAGGCTAATGAGACAGGTAGATGATACCTTTTGGGGCCTAATGTGTATGCAAAACAATGGGTTGAATAAGACTTATCTCGAAATTAAATATGCTTGGACCTCTCTCGCTCTCTCTTCCCCCCCCCAGAACCCTACCGCAGTGTATCGGTATGTGGAGCTCCATGTCCTCAGCAACTGGGGTCACCAGGAATACACCTGTGTGTACCGCTTCCGGGTTCACGGCAAGATGCCTTTCTATTGAGGGGGATCGGCTATCCATCTCAACCCCTGTGTTTGTGTGTGTCCACCCCAACCCCAGAATTTTCATTTTCATACTGGAGCATATATTTTGCTTCTAAATAAAATCTCTCTTAGGCAGTGTTTGTATGGGTTTGGTCACAAGTTGGAACTGAGTGTAATGATGGTGGCCAATTCTCAAAGATGTATCTTATTTGCAAAACACATATTTACAGATGATTAAACCCCCATCAAATGGGATTATGGCAGCCATATTGGATTTTGGGAAAAATCCATGGTGTCCCCAAGGGTCGATAACCCTCCATGCCCTGAAATACACTAAGGAGCCTTTTGACTGAGAGGGGGGGAGGGGCAGACTCAAGTTTTGGATACCCTGCCATACAGCATTGAATGGGAGTAAATTTGACTTGGAACGTTGTCTTTTAACCAGCTACAAAAATGTAAGTCTACATTCGTTAATATTTCCGCCTGTTTCTGTTAACAGGTTGATATTTCCACAATGCATCAAGATATCCTTTTGCTCTTTGTGTATGTAGGGCAGCCAGGCAATATTCTGCACTCTTTGGGTGCGTTCGAGCAGTAAGGCTAACGCTGCTGACTGTAGACAAGTCAACGAGTGAATTCGGAGGAAGTGCGTCTGCGACGTACGGAAATCAGTGTTGTGGTCATAGGGAAAGAGGCTTTTAGTGGCCAAAAGGCCGTATTAGCCTCAGCGGAGTCACTGAGGGCTTCCACCATTTTAATGTAGTCAACTGGGTGGGATTCCAACTTCATTGGATGATCCCTGCTGGTGACCCTGTTGGAGGGATCAGCCAATAGTGAAGAAGAAAATTGACTACTTCAAAATGGAGATTCCCTCAATGGCCCTGGCCATGCTGTAACAGGTGCTATAATGGCACAGACACAAATATGAGTGCCTTATCTATCTCCATGGTTGTGGTTTCCCTACAGCAAGGCTCCATGCAACATGGCAGTGTTGCCATTGTTAATAAAAGTTTTTATTTGGAATGTCAAAATAAACATGTCTCCAGCCCCCATAGCACACCCTCAAAAACAGTAAATATGTGTTTACATTATACCTTTGATCACATGGTTTTTGTGAAGTTCATGCAGTTGACATGCAGTTATCCCCATAATGCACTCTGAAAGGCAATAAAACAATATTTTTACACGACCATACATTTCATAAATGGGAGACATTAGAGATGTGAAAAAACATGATTGTGTTTTGTAACTTCTACCTTGGTAGGATTATCTAAAAAAATGTGGGGGTGTTGCCAATAGAGCTCACCAGCTTGTAGTCATAAAAAACTGAAGTTATTTACCTCATGCTCCTTCAGTCATTCCTAAGGGGGAAAGAATAGGGTTTTGGGATAAATGCTGAAAATAAGGTCTGAGGTTAACACAGGCTTATGAGATCTTATACGTTTTGTAAAACTCTATAAAAACTCAATTTGTATTTATTATGGATCCCCATTAGCTGCCAAGGCAGCAGCTACTCTTCCTGTGGTCTAGCAAAATGAATGCAGTTTATACAATTTTAAAAACATTACAATACATTCACAGATTTCACAACACACTGTGTGCCCTCAGGCCCCTATTCCACCACGACCATATATCTACAGTACTAAATCTGTGTGTGTATTGTGCATATGTTATTGTGTGTGTGTGTGTATGTGTCTGTGCCTTTGTTTGTGTTGCTTCACAGTCCCCGCTGTTCCATAAGGTGTTTTTTATTTCTGTTTTTTTTTTTTAGGTCAAATTTTACTGCTTGCAGTCATGGCTCTATGTAGTACTGTGTGCCTCCCATAGTCTGTTCTGGACTTGGGGACTGTGAAGACTTCTTGTTTAATGTTTTGTGGGGTATGCATGGGTGTCCGAACTCTGTGCCAGTAGTTCAGACAGCTCAGTGCATTCAACATGTCGATACCACTCACAAATACATGTAATGATGAAATCAATCTCTCCTCCACTTTGAGCCAGGCGAGATTGACAAATCAAATTGTATTGGTCACATACGCATGGTTAGCAGATGTTAATGCGAGTGTAGCGAAATGCTTGTGCTTCTTGTTCTGACCATGCAGTAATATCTAACAAATAAACTAACAATTTCACAACAACTACCTTATACACACAAGTGTAAGGAATGAATAAGAATATGTACATATAAATATATGGATGAGCGATGGCCAAGCGGCATAGGCAAGATGCAGTAGATGGTCTAGAGTACAGTATATACATATGAGAAGAGTAATGTAGGGTATGTAAACATTATATAAAGTGGCATTGTTTAAATTGACTAGTGATACATTTATTACATCCATTTTTTAATTTATTAAAGTGGCTAGAGATTTGAGTCAGTATGTTTATGGTGGCTCGGGTGGTTGTTGTCCTTGATGGTCTTTTTGGCCTTCCTGTGACATCGGGTGGTGTAGGTGTCTTGGAGGGCAGGTAGTTTGCCACCTGTGATGCGATGTGCAGATCTCACTACCCTCTGGAGAGCCTTGCGGTTGTGGGCGGAGCAGTTGCCGTACCAGGCGGTGATACAGCCCGACAGGATGCTCTCGATTGTGCATCTGTAAAAGTTTGAGTGTTTTTGGTGACAAGCAAATTACTTCAGCCTCGTGAGGTTGAAGAGGCGCTGTTGCGCCTTCTTCACCACGCTGTCTGTGTGGGTGGACCATTTCAGTTTGTCCGTGATGTGTACTCCGAGGAACTTAAAACTTTCCACCTTCTCCACTACTGTCCCAGCGATGTGGATAGGGGGGTGCTCCCTCTGCTGTTTCATCATCTCCTTTGTTTTGTTGGCGTTGAGTGTGAGGTTGTTTTCCTGACACCACACTCCGAGGGCCCTCACCTCCTCCCTATAGGCCATCTCGTCATTGTTGTTAATCAAGCCTACCACTGTAGTGTCGTCTGCAAACTTGATGATTGAGTTGGAAGCAGGCATGGCAACGCAGTCATGGGTGAACAGGGAGTACAGGAGAGGGCTGAGAACGCACCCTTGTGGGGCCCCAGTGTTGAGGATCAGCGGGGTGGAGATGTTGTTTCCTACCCTCACCACCTGGGGGCGGCCCGTCAAAGTCCAGGACCCAGTTGCACAGGGCGGGGTTGAGACCCAGGGTCTTGAGCTTAATTATGAGTTTGGAGGGTACTATGGTGTTAAATGCTGAGCTGTAATCGATGAATAGCGTTCTTACATAGGTATTCCTCTTGTCCAGATGGGTTAGGGTAGTGTGCAGTGTGATTGCGTCGTCTGTGGACCTATTGGGGCGGTAAGCAAATTGGAGTGGGTCTAGGGTGTCAGGTAGGGTGGAGGTGATATGATACTTGACTAGTCTTTCAAAGCACTTCATGATGACGGAAGTGAGTGCTACGGGGCGATAGTCGTTTAGCTCAGTTACCTTAGCTTTCTTGGGAACAGGAACAATGGTGGCCCTCTTGCAGCTTGTGGGAACAGCAGACTGGGATAGGGATTGATTGAATATGTCCGTAAACACACCAGCCAGCTGGTCTGCGCATGCTCTGAGGACACAGCTAGGGATGCTGTTCGACGCTATCCGGAACATGCATATTATTAATGTTAGCTCTCTGTGTACATTCAAGGGCCAGCCGTGGCACCTGACCATACGACCGAACAGTAGTCCAGGTGCAACAAAACTAGGGCCTGTAGGACCTGCCTTTTTGATAGTGCTGTTAAGAGGCTAGAGCCACGCTTTATTGTGAATAGACTTCTCCCCATCTTATCTACTGTTGTATCAATATGATTTGACCATGACAGTTTACAATCCAGGGTTACTCCAAGCAGTTTAGTCACCTCAATTTCCACATTATTTATTACAAGATTTATTTGAGGTTTAGGGTTTAGTGATTGATTTGTCCGAAATACAATGCTTTTAGTTTTAGTCCTAAATATTTCTAACTTATTCCTTGCCACCCATTCTGAAACTAACTACAGCTCTTTGTTAAGTGTAGCAGTCATTTCAGTCGCTGTAGTAGCTGACGTGTATAGTGTTGAGTCATCCGCATACATAGAGGCAATGGCTTTAGTCATAGCCAGCGTTATGTCGTTAGTAAAGGTTGAAAAAAGTAAGGGGCCTAGACTGCTGCCCTGGGGAATTCCTGATTCTACCTGGATTATGTTGGAGAGGCTTCCATTAAAGAACACCCTCTGTGTTCTGTTAGACAGGTAACTCTTTATCCACAATATAGCAGGAGGTGTAAAGCCATAACACGTGTTTTTCCAGCAGCAGACTTTGATCAATAATGTCAAAAGCCGCACTGAAGTCTAACAAAACAGCCCCCACAATCTTTTTATCATCAATTTCTCTCAGCCAATCATCAGTCATTTTTGTAAGTGCTGTGCTTGTTGAATGTCCTTCCCTATAAGCGTGCTCAAAGTCTGTTGTCAATTTGTTTACTGTAAAATAGCATTGTATCTGGTCAAACACCATTTTTTTCCAGAAGTTTACTAAAGGTTGGCAACAGGCTGATTGGTCGGCTGTTTGAGCCAGGGGCGGCAGGTAGTCTAGTGGTTAGAGCGTTGGACTAGTAACCGAAAGGTTGCAAGATTGAATCCCCGAGCTGACAAGGTAAAAAATCTGTCATTCTGCCCCTGAACAAGGCAGTTAACCCACTGTTCCTAGGCTGTCATTGAAAATAAGAAATTGTTCTTAACTGACTTGCCTAGTTAAATAAAGGTTAAAAAAAGGGGGGGGGGGGGGTTACTATTCTTGTGTAGCGGAATGACTTTAGCTTCCCTCCGGGCCTGAGGGCACACACTTTCGAGTAGGCTTAAATTGAAGATGTGGCAATAGCATCTGCTATTATCCTCAGTAATTTTCCATCCAGATTGTCAGACCCCGGTGGCTTGTCATTGTTGATAGACAACAATACTTTTTTCACCTCTTCCACACTGACTTTACGGAATTCAAAAGTACAATTATTGCCTTTCATAATTTGTTCCGATATACCTGGATGTGTAGTGTCAGCGTTTGTTGCTGGCATGTCATCCCTAAGTTTGCTTGTCTTGCCAATGAAAAAGTCATTAAAGTAGTTGGCAATATCAGTGGGCTTTGTGATGAATTAGCCATCTGATTCAATGAATGATGGAGCCGAGTTTGCTTTTTTCCCAAAAAATATAATTTAAGGTGCCCCAAAGCTTTTTACTATTATTCTTTATATCTTTTATCAGTACGTTTGCAAATCAGTTGGGCTGCCAGACTTATTTGCCGTACCTTATGCCTCATCCCACTCAACCATACCATTTTTAAATTCCTCATCAATCCAAGGGGATTAAACCGTTTTTAGTCATTTTCTTAATGGTTGCGTGCTTATTAGTAACTGGAATAAGCAATTTCATAAATGTGTCAAGTGCAGCGTCTGGTTGCTGCTTATTACACACCAGAGACCAGCAAATATTCTTTACATCAACATATGACTACAAAACTTATTGTATGACCTATTATACACTATATTAGGCCCAGCCTTTGGAACTTTGGTTTTCCTACATATGGCTATTATATTGTGATCACTACATCCTATGGATTTGGATTTTGCTTTACAGCAAATTTCTGCAGCATTTGTAAAGATGTGATCAATACATGTTGATGATTTAATTCCTGTGCAGTTTGTAAATACCCTGGTAGGTTGACTGATAACTTGAACCAGGTTGCAGGAACTGGTTGCAGTTTGAAGTTTTTTCTCTAGTGGGCAGCTTGATGATAGCCAGTCAATATTTAAATCACCCAGAAAATATACTTCTCTGTTGATATCACATACATTATCAAGCATTTCACACACATTATCCAGTTACTGACTGTTAGTACTTGGTGGTCTATAGCAGCTTCCCACCAGAATTGGCTTTAGGTGAGGCAGATTAACCTGTAGCCATATTACTTCAACAGTATTTAACATTAGATTGTCTCTAAGCTTTACAGGAATGTGGTTCTGAATATAGACCACAACACCGCCCGCGTCTGCATTTCTGTCTTTTCGGTAGATGTTATAACCATGTATTGCTACCACTGTATCATCAAAGGTATTATCTAAGTGAGTTTCAGAGATAGTCAGAATATGACTCATCTGTTACAAGCTAGCTATTGACTTCATGGACCTTGTTTCTCAGGCTGCATATGTTAATATGAGCTATTTTTAGCACTTTTCTGGGTTGCTTGATTGTTTTTAATGCTTTACTGGGAAGCTTATCTGAAGTAGACTTGCTCATGCTATTTATATTGGAGCTGATAGTGCAGGGTGAGCTGCACAAAGTGGTCTTCAATACTAGGGCACACCGCCTCAGTGCTAACGATGTAACTGGTTCACAGGCTCATGATTACTGCATACAATAGCTGTAGTATAATCAGAGGTATTCGTTGCAATTAGGGGCACAAAAATTAAGTTACTTATGTTGTGTTTGCCAATGCCCCTAGGATCATGTACATTTGATGCAGCATTATGACGACTCATTGTCACAATGGTAGGGATTAACTGAGCTGGTCTTGGATCATTTATCAGTCATTGTTTCAACGCAGTCTTGAAATGCATGGACAGAGTCCAGGAGCCAAGATGATTTAGATGGATGCCGTCATTCCTGTAGAGTACCTTCTGTTTCCAGATGGTTTCAAAGTTATCTATAAAAGTAACTCCAGCAGAGCTACAGTAGTCTTTTAGACAGATTTGTAATGCCAGCAGTCTGCTGAATCTTTCACACCCGCAGCCCAATGATGGTACTGGACCTGAAATGATTGGCCGTTTTTTGTCTTTTAATGCTAAAATGCTAAAATCAGTTCTTTAAAATCCATTTTCAAATGTTCCAAGCTAGCTCTCCGGATGTCTTTTGACCCCACATGGACTACGACAGTGTCAGCTCCCGGCATCTGTGGTAGAACAGTCGGAAGCAGCCTTGTGATGTCCTATACTCTTGCTCCCGGGTAGCACAGGATTTTTGCCTTAGGCACCGAGATGTTTCTCACCATAGAGCTGCCATTCATTTTCCCATAGGCTTTGTCCAACAAGTTAGAGCCTACAAAAAGACGCCATTACTATTGCTCTCTATGGCATACTGTTCCAGACAGGTCCCAGAGGTGTCTTTTGTTTTGGTGTGGGGAGAAGAAAAAAAAAGGAGAAGAGGGTATCTGCAGCTCATTATAGCGACCGGAGTATGGGCAAGTGGGTGTGTCGAAAGGAAAGGAGTGGGTGTGTCAAGGAAAGGAGTGGGTGTGTCAAGGAAAGGAGTGGGTGTGTCAAGGAAAGGAGTGGGTGTGTCAAGGAAAGGAGTGGGTGTGTCGAAAGGAAAGGAGTGGGTGTGTCGAAAGGAAAGGAGTGGGTGTGTCGAAAGGAAAGGAGTGGGTGTGTTGAAAGGAAAGGAGTGTGAAAAGTAATGAGCGTGTCTAAAGGAGTGGGCGTGTGAAAAGTAATGGGCGTGTCTAAAGCACTCTGCTATAGGTTAGACATATTTTTTTCTTACTATCCAACCTTACATTGAGCTACCATACCCGGTTTGGTCTTTGTATTTCACTGTTAGTTTTACACAAATTATTTTAAATGTTCAGTTATAAAACCAACAATTGTTTCTTTTTGAAAAAAAGTACTGATGATGGGTGTACTGTTGCTTCATGCGTTGCATGCGTGTGCTTACTGTGACTGTCATCCTGATACTAGGTAGCTACCTCCCACTATTGCTGGACGGTGGTGCTTGTCAAGTGAAGGGCACTGTGTCCCAGTGTTGTTGCTGTTCATACCCTCCCCATTGAGCAGACTGTATGTGCATGCATCAAAGTGAAAAATGGCCACATTAGCTACCATTGAGTATTTCAAGTTGAAGGGACACCGCTTTGTTACTCCAGGCATTGTTTCCAGAAAACAGGATCCTCCACTATAGTGAATGGGGAAACGGCAATCTTTGTGGTCAATACCCGTGGATATAAAAAAAAAAACATTTGAACACAATTATGGTACCAATAATTGCTTTTATTCACCAGATGTATATCCTTAAACCGATTACTTTAAAATCACACACAGATTAAGTTAAAATGATCATTTAGTTGCTAATGGAAGCCTGCAGTACCTCAGTCGGCCTTCAACTTGACATACTCCATGAGAGGGGGCAGTACTGAGCTAGCCCACAACGTCACTTCCTAGAGTACCTCAAACTGCACATGCAATGTTTCCAAAAACTCCTCCAGATAGCAAGATGGCGACACGCTGAATCGACACTTCCTGATCAAACGCGCCACTGACCATTCTCATAGGAGACAATGGGGTGACGTCATCGATGGCGTCATTCATTTTTTTTACAGTCTATGGCAGGTCCACATACTTGGAAAAAAAGGGGGGCGGGGGGTTACTCACTTTGGCCAACGAGATTCTCGCGAAACATTGCTGTATCAGCGCCATTTTGGGAAGGAGACAGGCAAAAGCGGCAAAAATTAAAAAATAAGCGAGGAATTTGCAAACACTTAAACAAGTTAATGAGATGGTCAGTGTGATACGGTTTAGACATACATATCAGCGTCTTAACCTAGTCTTACAAAACAACAAAAAAGCGAATGACAACTGCTTAAGGGGGCACGAGCGAGTAAGCTGTGGCAGACTCATTCTGCAAGCTACCTACAAGCTAACGACGCTAGCTAACATCAGCTTGTGTTGAACCGCATGAAGGAGTCACTATCTGCAATGTAGCTAACTAGCGAAGTTATAGGAAGAGCTTTGGCATCATTGAAAGGTAAGTATTGCGGAATGGCTCACTGAACGTATCAATAACAGGGAGTAGCATTAGCTTGTTTGGCTAGCTAACTGGTCAAGTAGCGGAGTTAGCTAGCTGACATTCAAGAGTTGAGTGAACTAGCTAACGTTGGCTAGTAACATCAGCTAATTTGTGTACGTTAGCTGGTGTTTAAAATGTAACGTTATTGATCGTAGAGTTAACATAGCCATGTGACCTATATCGCAAATTTAGCACAGGCTATAGTCAAATACTTTGAACTAACCCTTAGGTTTCCCTTTTTTCTGCGCTATTAGTCTACTCAATATAATGCCAACTGGGTAACATTATGCTAACTGTAACTGTCAAAGGTACAGCTAACGTGACTTTCTAGTCTGCTAACTTTTGCCCTTAACTAGCAATCAGCCATATGTATCGTTTAACGCAGTCTTAGCGAACTATATTGCTATCATTCTTTCTCTTTTGGAATACAGGTGAACACTGAACAGCCTCACGTTATAGGATATCCAAATCATCAAGGAAGAGAGACGTGACTTGCTACTATTGGCTCAACGTCCGAGTTACACTGAATGGGATAAACAGCATCTGAACATGTGGACTGGTTTTGTGGAATTACAGAAGAACTATTTAATTTAGCATTTTATTTGAGACTTTGATATAATGTATATGGACTTACATCCTGCACTGATCAGCTTTAGTCTCCTCTTCCAAGTTTTCCAAATGTTTCTCAAAAAATGAATCATTTTTGAAAGCTGTAGTTACTGTTAGCTAGCTAACTTTATTTTTGGCAACATGTGATCACACTAACATTTTATCACCTGATTTGAACAAATATGAGTTAATGGTATCTGGGCAGTTAAAACCCCTACAAAATCACTGAATCCTTCCTAAGGGGATCGTAGCAAATCCACCCCAAATGTCTCTTTTGTAAAGTCGGGCGAGAACTTCATTGGATTTCCTTCAACATCTCTGAAGGATTTAATCATTCTGGGAACTGGAATTACGTGGCAAAAATGGAAAGTTAGTTGCGAATATCAACGTCAACATTTTGTAATTGACCCTGTCTGCACGATACATGTGGGGAGCAGATTAACTGGATAACTGACTGTGAGAACAAAAACACTAGGAGAATTTTGGGATTACAGCACAGGAGACGCCTCCGCTCAGTCCTCCGTAGCTGGTTTGTATGACTTTACATTTTTGCACCCAAATGTCTTGCAATAACAAGGATGACTTGATATTTGCGTTGTTAGACATCAAGCCATGGTAGTCAACAATGTTGATATATTTTTTTCCTCTTTCGTCACCTATCCAGCAACATGTATAACTAGTATTGTTCGTCAACTGTGGTTTTGACCTCTCAAATTTTTGGCTTGTGAGCTACTAAGCAATTGGAAACAGTTCTGCAATGCTCACATAGGTATGTAGTGAGAGAAACAAAATGCTGCTGGTTGAATCTTGATTCTGACCTCTTATCTTACTAGAAGGTCATGTTAATAGTTCAAACACTGTTTGGCTGTTGAAATCAAATACGACAGCAGACTTCCCAGTGTTTTGATTTTGAAGAGATTAAAACGCCTCCCAGTTGGAAGCAGTTAATGAATATTCCATAGAGGTCCCTAAGCAGTTTATAATCTTACATAGAGGACCCTTCTATGCTTTGGTCTCTTGTCACAATGGTTATGTTGCTCTGTGTGGCATTCTGGTCCACTGAGATAATGAAAGGCTCTGACATATTTGAACAAAGCGTTGTTTGCCGATAGCAGGATGCATATCGTATAGTACACACGCATACCCAGAGAAATATAGTGCAAGGTTCTTTCTCACACAACGTTCATGATACATGAATTGTCATTTTGACAGCCAGTAGTACAAACCATGCTTCCTTTTGTAGTATTTGACGTTTCCATTCACAACTGTGCATTTGGGAGACTACCAACCCTGAGAGAACCATTTTGTTAACCTCCATTTTCTAGTTTTCCAGAAATCCTATCCGGGTGGGTATAATTTGTGGAACAATCCAACAGGAATCTGTTCCAAAAACGTAGTAAATAACAAGGTTGCCAACAAACAACACATACAAAGTCGTATAGCGGCAGAATAAGATAACGGGTAGGGAGTGGACTACTTCATTACGTTTTTCACTCCACGTTTATTTGGAAAAATGTCTGTCGTCACTCTGGTAGCCTATGGACAAACATTAAGAATAAGCTACGTGGTGTGTTGATGCCTATTCGGCAGCTAGTTAGCTAGGTGAATTGAGCAGGCTACTTTGTATGCGTTGTTTGTTGACAACCTTGTACTTCACTACGTTTTTGTAACAGATTCCTGTTGGAACATTCCACAAATTATACCCACTCATCCTATCCTGGTTGGAGGTTTATACATTTCCTGCTTATTCCCTCCTCATTACTGGAATCTTCCAAGTGTGATTTTGGGAAAACCAGGGACTTTATTGAAAGAACCCTGAATTTTGCAACCCTAGAAGTGACACTGTCATGGTCCTTCTGATCTCCATCTGTCGGGCCCTGCGATGATGAATAGCTCTCTCCGCATGAATGTTATCTCTGTTGTCAGCTACACCTAATGGGAAGCTAAAGGGACTGGAAAAGGGACAACTCCATTCAGTCCCTTGCATTGTATCAGTTGGTTGGTAGTGTGCCACTTGAAATTGAATTCAATTGAGAAGTCATTGGGCTTAATGCCCATAAACACACTGTCATAAATCCTGGAGTTGGCTCAGTTACTACAGTCTCTCTCTCAAACTCCACAGTGGCTCTTTCTCACCGTCTCTCTATATCTCTCCTCTATCTCTCTTATTCAGGGGCTGGAGAAATGATGTGTTGATGTCTTGCCCACCTCACTGGAGACGCAAACCTAAATGGCGCAGCATGACTTCACTCCAGCCTGGCTTAACTTTCCCACAACACCCTCATCAGCCAAGGTACCTTTTGTGTTTGTGGTTTTGTACTTTCTGTGTGTTTGTGTATCCCATGTCCGGTGTGGGTATGTGCACAAGAAGAAACATGTCTTCTGTTCATGTCAGATGCACACCGTACATAGCGTGATGGTTGTTGTCCAGAGGATTCGTTAGCCTGACAGTCTGTCCATGTGTGCTAGCCCTCTCAGGTCTATGACAAATCTTTCCAGTCTCCTGCCAAATGTCTGGACAACCACGGGGATGTGAGTCGCAGACGCCACAACTCATCAGACGACTCAGAGCCTGTCAACGGACGCACTGGGGGTATGGAACTGGGTTGGAACGTCTGTTAGCGAGAATGAACCAATCAAGAGCTGGTTTCACTCTGTGTCTCTGTTAACCACTTGCTTGTCTGGCTGTCTACCCATCTAACAAGCTATCCATCCATGCGTCTGTCTCTGTGCGATAGAGGGACACTCTATACCAGGGATAATCAACTAGATTCAGCAGGACAAATGTAAAAAAAATTCTTGAGTGGATGGTCAGGGGGCCGGAACATAATTATAAGTAATTTGTAGACAAAGTTGACCGCCAGTAGCCCAAACAGATAAAATATTTGACTAAAACATAATAATTTCGAATCTTGTTTCCATTTGTATACAATCACACATCTCTCTATTATGCATCGGAATACTTTGGATCATATTCCCTAAATTAAAATCACTTGGAGCTGATTTGTCTTATGGCCAACAACAAAATATATATATTTTTTCAACTTAGGGGATCAAATCGCTGTGAGTTGGGGAACCCTGCTCTATACTCTGTGGTAAAACCAAGTTGTATGTTTCACAGGAATCTTCTCTAGGAAAGAGGGGAACGGATGGGGGGTCCGGAACGGCAGCGAGGGCTCCAATTCACGCCCTCCCCTCCAGCGTGGCGGACCCTCTCCTCGCTCCAAGAGCAAAGGCCTGCCTGAGGGCCAGCAAGGCCACAGGGACGATGGGGACAGACGCAAACAGTTTGAAGTTGAAGACTTTGTGAGTGGTGTAGTGTCAGCCCTATGAAGCTGTGACCCACCCTACGAAATAGTCCTATACAAAAAAAACAATGTTTGAAGTTATCTCCCAATCTCATGCAAATATCACCCAAGCCATTACATATTGGTCTGGCTCTCCCAACTCCCCTTTAGGAAACACTCTGCAATCTGTCTCCCCTAAATTTCTCATCTAGTATTTAACATTTTTAGTGTCTTCCAAAACACATGGATAGGGAATTTTGTCATATTATTTAAAGAACTCTTTGTTTTTGCCACGTGTCAGATTTATCCTACACAATTTGCTTGTGTTGTAAGATACCTGCTGTTATTCTTTCAGCCATCACTCCATCCTGATGCGGACCGAGAGGTCAACCGTGACAAAGCTGTTGCCACTGGAGTATGGGGTGAGTTCCCAATCTGTTCTCTCTCTATTCCCCAACTTGATTTGACTTTGATGCAGTTGCCCATTTGGACAAAATAGGGTAATACATATTTAAAGCTACAATATGTCACTTTTTGTGCAATGCTGACCAAATTCACAGAGAAATGTGAGTTATAGCTCTGTCATTCTCATTGAAAGCAAGTCTAAGAAGCAGTAGATATGTTCTATGTGAGCAATTTCTATGCTTTCTGTTCTTAAGTTCTGTTTTTGCATATTTTACTTTTGGTTTTGTACACCAGCTGAAAATACAATATTTTCAGTTTTTGAAAAGGTATTTCACAGCAGTTTTTGAAAGGTAGAATGATTCTCTAAACTCAACTGCTTGTTTTGTCACACAAACTGAAATTTGGCAAACTATTAGAATTTTAGCAACCTGGAAATGGCAGAGTTTTTTTTAAGGCATATTGCACCTTTAATTAATCTATTACGATAACTGTACCTTTTTTTGTAATGAGGCTTTTACATTTTGCAGTAAATTGAAAAGCTGTGGTGTTTCGTCCTGCTCTGTCTATTTAGAACACCCACCTAACCCTCAATCCAGGGGCTCGAAAATGATGGTGATCAAGCGCGTCTCCAGGGAGCAGCCCACACCAGCACAGACCTGCACGTCCAATCCTCAACAACAACAAGCCCCTTCCCGCAATGGCACTGGCCCCTCCCTCTACAAGGGCCCCATCCCCATATCTGTCAGTCTTCCAGTCAAGGTGAGATTGTCATGTTGCGGTTTCATTTTCGGTTGGCTTTGTAAAAAGCAGATGCACACAGTTTTTATAGTATTGATTGAAGAAACAAATTAACCAATGATTGATATGTTTTTATTTTTTATAAATTAATGGTTGATCTTTGGTTTGGTTTCTATTGACTGATTTATTGATATAGGCTTGAGGGAAGGAATGATCGTTAGGAATGTACATTGGAATGATTGACTAATTGCTGTGTTTCCCAGGCGAGTCGCTCCAGCTCGTCGTCCCCGGTGGACAAGGGCAGTCAGCCGCGGCTTATGATGCGTCTGACACGCATGACACGCTCAGACCGCAAGAGCACCTTCCTCAAAGCCCTCAAAAAGGACATGGTGGACGAGGAGGACCTCTATCACCACTGCAAGGTGTGTCACCCAAAGAGAGAAATATGTCACCCCTCAAGAAATGTACAGAGAAGTCTGTTTGAAGGTGTATCAGTCACTGACATCACTTTAAATGGCCTTCATACAAAGAAGTGGCTGTTGTAACAGCCTTGAACTCCCGTCATAACGTAGTCTTTCATGCCTTTACACTTTCATGACGACATACTGTCGCCTGCCCATCATCCTATCGTGTTTTAAATAGTTATTTCAATGAGAAGTTGTGATATGACACAGCCTTGACCTTCGCTCTCTCACCCCTCAGCATGACGATGGTTTCCATCCGCAGAACAGCAATGTGGGCTGCGGGGACGAGAACCGTAACCGTTGTGAGCGAAGTGTCTCACAGGAGAACGGCAACACGACCACACTAACAATGAGGCAGCAAGTGCTGCGCTCCTCCACCTTCCCCCAGCAGGAGGTGCTATCCAGCTCTTTGGAGGCAGAGCACAGGTAAACACTGGACCGTTCTGACAACAGTTGGGTTAGTGCTATCCGGAATCCTTGGGACTTCCCTACCCTAAACCTTAACCCTAATTATTTTAATTTTCAACTTCAATAAGGTGATGTCAGAGTTGGATGTCCAAAAGTTTGTGGATCTGAAGCAACCAGATGTTATTAAAGGGATAGTTCACTTAAATTACAAAATGGCATTTTGGTGTCATTACCCTGTAAGCAGTCTATGGACAATGTATGACAGCAATCCATGCTTTGGTTTAGTTTCCCTGGCACTGTTTCCACATGCTAAGGTTTTAACATTTTGTGGTCATGGGACCGGTATTAGCATTTTGTCTAAATCATCTGAAAGTATCTCAAATAGATTTTGATGCTCAAAGTAACTTACTGCACACATCACACATAATCCGGTCCCTTCATATCTGCAAATACTGAAGTGGTCGGGGCTAGTAGGCAGGGCCTAAAATAAACACCCGCCGGGTAAGATGTCTATTTCACCAGCCACGTTGGAGGGTGGTCAGGGCTTCACAGTGCCAGCATTTCACTCTCATTTGTGAATAAAAATAGTGAAGTAAAACAAATGCTGCATTAGCTGTTTTCAACGTATTTCTGCCATTTTGTTTCAAACCTGGTAAATGAATCGCACAAAGTAATAGAACTATGAATCCTATAGCCTATCCCAACTCATGCAGCAACACTGTGCGCACGTGAAGTGCTGAGTAAAGATAGATTTTTAGAAGCGCTGCGCACAGGCATAAGTTGGTCTAATTTACTTGAAAGGAAAGTGTATTGAGACTGTCCTTGTTTCTTGGCTATTTCAATTGTTTTGTTCGCATGCCAGGTTGTTTTTCAATGTTTGAGTTTCAGCTGTTAGGGAAGAGAAGACAACGTGGCTACTAGTCACACTCTCAAGCTCAGGCACATTACTTCTTACTAGTAATACATTTTGTCTTTTAGAAACATTACAAAGCATGCTTATCTGTTTTCTGTTTTGTTGGTGTAATTCTGGCACAACAACAACACATTTGGCTGGTCAAATATCTTGAGTGGCTGGTAGGTTTTTGAAATTTTCCTTCCACAGTGGCTGGTAGACCAAAAAAGTTTTAGGCCCTGCTAGTAGGATTGTTGTAGAGGAGCAACCGAGTAAGTGGGTGTGGTAAAATGTGCTTCCCTTTTGTCTGGCTCATAATTGTAGAGGCACAATTGATAGAAAATAGAAATCCTAAAAGTGAATCTCTTCCCTCCCCAGGTTATTGAAAGAGATGGGTTGGCAGGAGGAGAGTGAGAACGACGAGACGTGTGCCCCTCTGACGGAGGATGAGATGAGGGAGTTCCAGGCCATCAGTGAACAGGTAGTTACTCCTCCATCCATTCATACTGCAGTATTCTCCACCCCCTCCCTTAGAGCAGTGTTCTGTTACTACACTTGTTCCAGTCTGTCTGTGCCCTTGTCAAACAAATCATTATATTATTTACAATAACCATACTTACAGTTGTAGTCGGAAGTTTACATACACTATAGCCAAATACATTTAAACTCAGTTTTTCACAATTCCTGACATTTAATCATAGTAAATTCCCTGTCTTAGGTCAGTTAAGATCACCACTTTATTTTAAAAATGTGAAATGTCAGAATAATAGTAGAGAATTATTTATTTCAGCTTTTATTTCTTTCATCACATTTCTAGTGGGTCAGAAGTTTACATACACTCAATTAGTATTTGGTAGCATTGCCTTTAAATTGTTTAACTTGGGTCAAACGTTTCGGGTAGCCTTCCACAAGCTTCCCACAATAAGTTGGGTGAATTTTGGCCCGTTCCTCCTGACAGAGCTGGTGCAACTGAGTCAGGTTTGTAGGCCTCCTTGCTCGCACACGCTTTTTCAGTTCTGCCCACAAATTTTCTATAGGATTGAGGGCAGGGCTTTGTGATGGCCACTCCAATACCTTGACTTGGTCCTTAAGCCATTTTGCCACAACTTTGGAAGTATGCTTGCGGTCATTGTCCATTTAGTAGACCCATTTGCGACCAAGCTTTAACGTCCTGACTGATGTCTTGAGATGTTGCTTCAATATATCCACATAATTTTCCTACCTCATGATGCCATCTATTTTGTGAAATGCACCAGTCCCTCCTGCAGCAAAGCACCCCCACAACATGATGCTGCCACCCCGTGCTTCACAGTTGGGATGGTGTTCTTCAGCTTGCAAGCATCCCCCTTTTTCCTCCAAACATAACGATGGTCATTATGGCCAAATAGTTCTATTTTTGTTTCATCAGACCAGAGGACATTTCTCCAAAAAGTACGATCTTTGTCCCCATGTGCAGTTGCAAACCGTAGTCGGGCTTTTTTATGGCGGTTTTGGAGCAGTGGCTTCTTCCTTGCTGAACGGCCTTTCAGGTTATGTCGATATAGGATTTGTTTTACTGTGGATATAGATACTTTTGTACCTGTTTTCCTTCAGCATCTTCACAAGGTCCTTTGCTGCTGTTCTGGGATTGATTTGCACTTTTCGCACCAAAGTACGTTCATCTCTAGGAGACCGAATGGGTCTCCTTTCTGAGCGGTATGACGGCTGCGTGGTCCCATGGTGTTTATACTTGCGTACTATTGTTTGTACAGATGAACGTGGTACCTTCAGGCGTTTGGAAATTGCTCCCAAGGATGAACCAGACTTTTGGAGGTCTACAATTTATTTTCTGAGGTCTTGGCTGATTTCTTTTGATTTTCCCATGATGTCAAGCAAAGAGGCACTGAGTTTGAAGGTAGGCCTTGAAATACATCCACAGATACACCTCCAATTGACTCAAATGATGTCAATAATCCTATCAGAAGCTTCTAAAGCCATGACATCATTTTCTGGAATTTTCCAAGCTGTTTAAAGGCACAATCAACTTAGTGTATGTAAACTTCTGACCCACTGGAATTGTGATACAGTGAATTATAAGTGAAATAATCTGTCTGTAAACAATTGTTGGAAAAATGACTTGTGTCACGCACAAAGTAGATGTCCTATTTGACTTGCCAAAACTATAGTTTAACAAGAAATTTGTGCAGTGGTTGAAAAACGAGTTTTAATGATGCCAACGTAAGTGTATCTAAACTTCCGACTTCAACTGTACATTTCTAGAAATTCACTGCCTTTCACGCCTAGTCGCCCACACGGTCACTAACACCCACACATTGTGACAAACAACCACAACCACACCCACACTAACTCACCACCACAACACAAACACTACCACACTCTCACTCCAGCTCTCTGTAGGCTTTTTGACAGCCATTTTAAGTTCATTGCTTCTGAAATCAGTCCCTCACCCCGCCCAATTGTTTTCTTCCCTCCAGCTGCGGAAGAACGGTCTAAGGAGAAACAGCTTCCTGAAGAACGGCCCTCCCATCGACTCCCTGGCCGTGTGGAAGACCAGCAACCTCAAAATGGCCACCGACACCACGGAGGAGACGGAGACCAGCAGCAGCGACACCTCGGACGACGATGCCTAAAGCAGCCTTCATCATAACCCTGTTCACTGCTACCACACCTAACCCTCTCTCACCAGAGGAAAGAGACATTCCCCCCTGATGCAGAGCGGGCAATTCAGACGTCCTCCCATCATTTCATTTCACAGGCCCCCTTCAAGACATGGACAGATGTTCCGAATGGACTTGAGAAAGAACACTGCTTTATGGCTTTGTAGCAAGGCCCCTATTTGTTGGGGCCGGGGGGGTGGAGATTTCAATGTTGGACTAAATGTTTGTTCCATCACTGAAGAGATTGATACTATGTACCGTATGATGAATGTGGAAAAAAAAGGTCCGTTCTGGAGGCTATTGAATAAAATGATTGCAATTCAGTGTATTTGTCTGATGGAGGTTGTTCAGGTACATGTAATACACCTGTCCTGAGTGTCAAAATACTGTAGGTTACCTACATCCCCATACTGTAGGTAACCGTGACTTTGGAAGTAAAACGGGTGACATGAGCAAAGATGACAAATGATGGGAGAACCTATTGCCACCATCTTTTTACTTAGTACCCGTTACTAGAATGGGAATGCAATGCATCTGTCCAACATCACCCTCTATTGTGTTTTTAAAGATTTTAAGCCTTAACATGATAAATGTGGCAGAAGGACTTGATTTGCTGCTGTTCGGTATAGGAGGGAATTCCAAATACCTTCCAACTTTTCCCCAAATCTTTGACCTCAACTGTAAATAATGATTCACAACTGGAGTAGTACGGAATTCTCCTGAGGGTACTATGATCCCTGACAATTTAATATATTAAGTTGAACCCAACTATTGACGGATAATTTCAGATGTTTGGAAGAAATGGCTAGCTCAACCAACCCAACGCGCTTTTCACTCTTACGCCTCATTCACAATTGAATTGTGTAGTCTGTTACATTACGCTGGAAGTGAATTATTTCAATGGTGCACATTCCGCACCGGCGCTGCATGCATATAATTTTTTTGCAGACTTTGCAAACAGTCCGTCCAGGGTCTGACAATAGAACAGGAAGTTACCAAACCACATTTTTATAAGCCCTTTACTGATGATGGTTGCCAGGAAGAGGCCAAATGTGGGCAGGAAGCCGGATCTGCATCAGTACTTATAGATTGTCTACCACAGACCTCACCATCCTTATGTTTCACACAGCCAGTAAGGTTCCCTACTAAACCCCTCTTCACTCTGTAAGTGCACTTGATAATACCTTATATACCAGGGTTCCCCAACTGGTGTCCTGCAGGCTGAAGCAGGTGATTTTATTTGTCCCCCCAAGTTTTCTGAGCAACATTTTTTCATATATCTAAAACATTTTATTTTCTTGTTGGACATAAAAAAAAAACACCGGCAAACAAGCTCCCAAGTGATTTTAATTTTGGAAATCTGTTACAAAGTGATCTGACACATAATAGCGTTACTGTATATGTAATCGTATACATATGTAAGCAAGGTTTGAAAATATTATTTGAAATATCTGTTTGGGCTACTTGTGGTCAATTTGCAGTCAAAATAATTTGTAATTAATTTGCCGGCCCCCTGACCATCCACTCAAGAAAATAATCGTCCTGTGGCTGAATCTACTTGATGATCCATGTTCTACACCATATGGTTCTTTCTCTGTGATTTGTTTTTCAGAATGAACGTTTGCATGTGCATCTTATTGTAATACGTTTTGTGTTTTCATATTTATGTTCTAGTAAGTAGTAAAAAATGTAAGCGTATAAAGTCCGTCTTCGGACGCGTTCCAGGCCGACTACATTGCAGACGTTGCATTGCATCAATGGTCATTTGCGATGTAGCCAGCCTGTAACGTGCCCACTGTCTTATTTTCCCCTTAGGTGGTTACTGGCTCCAAAAGTGGCAACGTCAACCTGTCAATAGGCAAAATGGGTGGCGGCAGCGTCCCCCTAGGGAGTGATGCACCCTGGGAAACACCTCTGAGATGTGAGATTAGTGAGCTGTTCCAATTAGATCTGCTTCAGATATGAATCGGAACAGGTGACTATGTCTGTACCCAGTTTCGCACTCGTGGTTGGACTTCTAACGTTTGGGCCGATTGGTGTCCAGGGAAGCCGCATAGGTGAATACGGATGATCTTTCAATACTTGTTAGTGTAAGAGCGAAGTGGAATGAGTCATTGAACATTACAGATTTGTTTGATTTCTATATAGAAAGGAACTTGCTGACCTCAAAATAATGTGTTTTTAACTGTAACATTTCTATCCACAAAACATTTGAACAAGCCTCAAAATTGTTGGGGAATGTGTGTGATAGAAATGTTGTGCTTTGATGTGTGTGGAATCAATAGAAAACTGGAATGACAAATTTGAGAAGGATTGTAATTATCTAAAAGCTAGTTTTTTTTGTATCTGTTTGAGTGTTAACGTCAACTAAGCCTCATAATAGGAGGCATCAACCAGAGACCTGTTTTTCAGGTTCATGCCTCTTTTAAAAAACATTTTAGTGCACATTTTTCTTACTTTTTAACTCTGCATTGTTTGGGAAAGAGCTCGTTAGTAATTCTACACCTGTTCTATTCGACTCATGTGACATATACAATTTGATTTGATGTGCATAGGCCGCATTCCTATCCAATAAGAAAACAACAACCTCATTAAATGAATGCAGGTGTAACCGATGTGAAATGCCTAGATAGTTAGCGGGGTGCACGCTAATAGCGTTTCAATCGGTGACGTCACTTGCTCTGAGACCTTGAAGTAGTTGTTCCCCTTGCTCTGCCAGGGCCGCGGCTTTTGTGGAGCGATGGGTAACGATGCTTCGAAGGTGGCTGTGGTCGATGTGTGCAGAGGGTCCCTGGTTCGAGCCCAGGTAGGGGCAAGGAGAGGGACGGAAGCTAAACTGTTACACAGGCAACAATTTGTTGCATTAGATTCCTAATAGTATAGTGTCATTTGTAAGTAATATGATGTTCTGTACATGTATTCAGTGTAGCAGAAATATCAAATGCAAACTACTGTCTTTCAGGATTTGAAAAACATTGCTTTTATCTGCTGTTGTTTTACCTGCTATCTGCTCACAATGCTCAGGCTACCTGATGTCTATACTGTTAGAATGCTCATATACTGTTACGCTCAGCACAGTATCTTAATTAGTGTCTCCAGTGGTTATTGTTGAGTCACATATTCCCATGGAAGTCAACAGAAATAGCCCACAGTCAGTCAGACCCACCATTTTCATACAGGATTTACCAAGTGTTCTACCCAAAAGGCTCAGACTTTTCGGTTTCCATCTGCTCGTGCCGGTACCGGTGTCTCACTGGGCCATGGCTCCGGCCGGCCCTGCTATCACTTGGGGCCAAAGCCTGGCCACTGGTACTTTTCAGCTTGCATTTCCATTACAATGGCTAACTTTAACACCTTAAATATGGATTTTTAAGCCTTGAGATAATTGAGACATGGATTGTGTATGTGTGCCATTCAGAGGGTGAATGGGCAAGACAAACGGTTTAAGTGCCTTTGAACGGGGTTTGGTAGTTGGTGCCATGCGCAACTCTGCTGGTTTTTTCACGTGTATCAAGAATGGTCCACCACCCAAAGGCCATCCAGACAACTTGACACAACTGTGGGAAGCATTGGAGTCAACATGGGCCATCATCCCTGTGGAACGCTTTCAAAACCTTGTAGAGTCATGGCCGATGGATTGAGGCTGTTCTGGGGGCAAAAGGGGTGCAAGGTGTCCTAATATTTTGTACACTCAGTGTACATTAACATATCATTTATATAATTATCTAAATTATATACATTTATTTTCTTATGGTTCCGTTGAATCCTTTGTGCATCATCGTATTGTTTATATTTCTCTATACCGTTCTTTTGTGATTGATCAAGTCACTCTGAAGGTGGCGGTGACATATGGCCCTGACATCACAGTCACATGGGATGGTGGTGGTGGCTTGATTACCCAGTGTGCACTGCTCGTGGCTGTGGAGGGGGGACAGAAGGTGGACATCTTTCTTCTGCCAAGGTGCAGGTTTAAAGAGCACTTGATCAGCAGTAGATTATTAAACAATGGTGAATTTCAGATGCATTAGTTCTATGTGTTTTAACCACCGTTTTGATCAAAGCCCTTTTCTCATGACTAGTTCTTACAAAGTGCTTTTACAGTTTTTAATCTGCATTATCAATTGACATGTTTACAATTTAGGGAGGTTAGAGACAGCAACTATAGGGCTATAAATGCATTATTACTGTTTTGTATATGAACATTAGGCTTATGTATAACATGTATATTTCTATGTTCCCCTCTTAACACTTCGATTAACCATTTGATAAGTCATGTTAACATTTCAAAATGTTTGCCTGTGATTATAATCAAATGAAAATGCTATTACTTGTTGTTTATTCTCAGCTCGGGCTCCTTCCTTTTTCTGAACCTTACTGAGGTCACCCACTCATTCCAATGTACCTGCTTTGACCAATCAGAGGGAGTCTACAAGTCACAGAGCATCAGTGTCGTACCTGGTGAGTGACCCTGTAATGAGAATCAATCAACACTAGACGGGGATACTCAGTACTTTTATTGCTCCAAATATATTCTAAGTACTGTCAGCACTTTTTCAATCTATTTGCTTATTATAGCTCAATATATTGATCTATCACTCAATTTGGACAGTGTGATCAAGCATGTCAGTGTTGGCTTTGCAGTAACTTCCAAGGCCGGCGGTATGGGGATGTGTGATGTGTGGGTCCAATCTTCCACTACTACCATTTGTCATGTTATACTTCAGGTTCACCAACTACCCCTCCACCATCAACCACCAACCAGGTGACCATGCTGGAAAGCCATGCAAATCAGAACAACACGTAAGCTGGCCATGTCTCTCTGGATGCTAGACAATCAAATGACCAGAATAAGGATGTGAATTAGGGTCTTATTGAGGGTAGCCATTGATTATATCATCCATGACCGTGACATGTTCATACTGAATTGATTTCTCTATGCCACTAGAGGGCACAATATATATATTTTTGTTCAATAACAAACTGAGGGTTACTTTAAATATGCCTGCTCCGTCTATACAGTATTGACAGGATAATATGAGTTTACCAGTAAGCTTACTGTATAAAAAAAGTCTTTATTTTTTTTCATTTAAGAATGAGTTCATTCCATTTTTAGGTGGACAGACAGCACCTTGATGCCACAACAAGCATTTATGATCTGGTCATCTGCCATAACATTTCTCTCATCTCTAGTAGAGGAAGTATAGTTTTCATACAGTTGCTAACTGAACTTTATCTCTTCTGTAAACTTGCCCCCCACAGGTGGTCCATTTCCCATGTTTCCCCACAATAGTTGTGCCATGTTGAATTCCCAGAATGTATCTTATGACTGATGTTCAGTTGCTCCTTTAAGACAAGGGATAGTGTTGTGCGTATATGATGATGTGCGTAATTTTGTTTCTAAGCTCTCTCATGAAATCAAAACAGTGGGATTTTATCCACTTTTGCCTTGTCTAAACAGCTGGAGGCCCATTTTTGTACTGGTGGTCAGGGAGCGTGACGAGGCTAGGTTAACTCAACGACTGCATCACAACTGTAAACAGGAAAGGGAAACTCCAAGACTCAGATCTGATCGGAAAAAAGCTTTACCCCCTTAGGACACTTCTGTGTCAGAAGTACTCTTTGCGCCTCGAAGTCTTCCAGAAATCCAATAATGTCAATTAACCTACTGCAATGTGATAATTCCTTTGATACAAAGACCAATAATTCATTTATATATTGATTGTCCTGACAATTTTCCAACCAACACACATCTTTATAGTCAGTGTATGAAGTTTTATTGAAAGTTATACCGGTTTGACATAATAACTTTGTGTTAACTCTCAATTGTTGATCTGTCACAACATTACTTTATGCATCACGAAAACCCTCTGGGCCATTCTGTAAGAACAAATCTTACTTGAAGTTACTGACGTCACCACCTTATTGAAAACTGCACTGACTCATAAACATACACACTCTACTGCAAGTGCACAGTTGTTGAATCCGTGTTTACATTATTTCTTTGTTGTGATGAGGTGACAAATGGGGAGCATCATTATCCAGCATCATTATCCAGCTTGTCAACCTGGGCCGTGTGTGTGGGTGGGTGTTTGTGTGTATGGGGGGTGGACGGGCAGACAGACGGACGGACGGACGGGGGTGTTGTTTATCTGAATACTGATGACTTGCAAATGACAGAGAGCAGATAGCATGACTCCTGAGCCATCTAGCCAGTATTGCATAAACAGTCAACAGCATCAAGCCTTAGTAAGTCAGGATGGTATGTAGCAGGCAGCCACTGCTAATGCAGCATGAAGCCCACAGCCTCAGATCCATTGGCACTCTGCTCTCATGTTTATCTCATGTTTATCCCTGCATCAGAAGGAGTCAACAACGCAACAATTCTGAAGTTGCTTGTTTAATGGCAGTGAAGTCAAATGAACAGCTTACACGGAAAATTGCAGTTTTTTCGTCACCGTAGAAAAGTGAAAACTTTCCATCTATTCAACATTTAATCCATCTAATCAACATTAAATGAAATACAGTTAATCACAACAGATGAACAATGTTTGTTTGGTTTAATTACATGAGATTTGTTTTAAATCCTTGGGCATTTATAGTGTGTTGTCTTCTCTCAGTGACTCTGTAACAGCGGGTGTTTTTGGGACCATCGGCGGAGGCCTACTCCTCTTCATCATCTATGGCTTCTGCAGGAAATGGCTGGGAGATGAGAGACTGAGAGCCATCTTCAGGTACAAGGAGGGCTCTGATCAGCTTCCCTCCGACTGTTACTGTAGGCAGGTTAGACACTGAGACATCAGCTTCCCTCCGACTGTTACTGTAGGCAGGTTAGACACTGTCCCATCAGCTTCCCTCCGACTGTTACTGTAGGCAGGTTAGACACTGTGACATCAGCTTCCCTCCGACTGTTACTGTAGGCAGGTTAGACACTGTCCCATCAGCTTCCCTCCGACTGTTACTGTAGGCAGGTTAGAACCTGTGACATCAGCTTCCCTCCGACTGTTACTGTAGGCAGGTTAGACACTGTGACATCAGCTTCCCTCCGACTGTTACTGTAGGCAGGTTAGACACTGTGACATCAGCTTCCCTCCGACTGTTACTGTAGGCAGGTTAGACACTGTAACATGGGTCAGTCCCGTGAATCATTATCATTGTAAGTCTATTGAAGAGTTAATTGTACTTTCACTTGCTTTGCCTTAGGTTTCCTCGCCTTAACCGAGTGGTAATTTATCAGATGTTCGACCACTGATCATCATCAACCAGACGGTACTTTCTAGCAGGGTGCTCTGCCTGAATGTGTCGCTCAGGATAAGAGCTTTGGCTAAATGACCAAAATGTAAAATGTACTGTATGTATTAATGAACAAGGAAACCATGTTCGGCTGTGATCAGACCTGCTTTGAAACTGTTCCTAGGCCATCATTGAAAATAAGAATTTGTTCTTAACTGACTTGCCTAGATAAATTAAAATAAAAACAAAAACAGGAAGATGTAGAAGAAATCATCTTATGCCATTTCTGCCTCATGCAACTTTGCACAAGATCACCTTTTCGATGTGACTTGTTACTGTAACTACTACAGTATCACCTCTCTCTCTGCTTGACATTTGTCAGCTTGCAGTGTATCAATGAAATTCAGATAATGAACCTTTCATTCAATAGAATGAAATAAGAAGTACAGTACAAAAATAACGGGTATCAGAATAAAAATAACAACAATAACATCAACAATAACAAAGTTACTTTGAGTATGATTTGCCCTGAAAAGTAAATAACTACAACAGAGAGAGGTGCAATGACCTCTTACAATGAAGTGAGACAAATGACGAGTCCATAAAGCGAACATATTAAGTTAAGATTTCACTACAACAACAAGTATACTGTTCTATACAAAACAGGTATTTCATTGTTCATTTCACCATCATTTAAAATGGTAGTATGTTCACTGAGTATACCAAACATTAAGAACACCTTCTTAATAGTGAGTGGCACCCCCACCCCCCCACCACCACCACCCCCCTTGCCCTCAGAACAGCCTGAATTCATCGGGGCATGGACTCTACAAAGTGTCGAAAGCGTTCCACAGGGATGCTGGCCCATGTTGACTCCTATCCTTCCCACAGTTGTGTCAAGTTGGCTGGATGTCCGTTGGGTGGTAGACTGTTCTTGAGGTGACCTGGTATACTATTGAGCGTGAAAAACCCAGCAGCGTTGCAGTTCTTGACACAAACCGATGTTCTTAGCACCTACTACCATACCCCGTTCAAAGGCAAATATTTTGTCTGGCACATTCACCCTCTCAATGGCACACATACACAATCCATGTTTCAATTGTGTCAAGGCTTAAAAATCATTTAACCTGTCTTCTCCCCTCCATCTACACTGATTAAAGTGGATTTAACAAGTGACATCTCAGGGATCATGGCTTTCACCTGGATTCATCTGGTTGGTCTATGTCATGGACAGAGCAGGTGTTCTTAATGTTTTGTACACTCTGTTAATGTGATATAAAATGTTCCTTAGCCAGGTCACCTTTTAAGCAAGAGACCTGTTCAAGCACTCAAGGGCACTTAAATGTTCTTACATGTGGTTGGTTGATGGAACTTAAATGTTCTTACATGTGGTTGGTTGATGGAACTTAAATGTTCTTACATGTGATTGGTTGATGGAACTTCAATGTTCTTACATGTGGTTGGTTGATGGAACTTAAATGTTCTTACATGTGGGTGGTTGATGGAACTTAAATGTTCTTACATGTGATTGGTTGATGGAACTTCAATGTTCTTACAAGTGGTTGGTTGATGGAACTTAAATGTTCTTACATGTGATTGGTTGATGGAACTTAAATGTTCTTACATGTGGTTGGTTAATGGAACAAAGTACAAAGACACTCAGATGCTCCAGCGTAAATGTACTTAGAGATCACACACAGTCTTTGCTGATGTGCTGTGAGTGGCTATCCTGTCTCCTACGTTGCTGGGTACATGAGTTTCATTCAGTGGAGGCTGGTGGGAGGAGCTATAGAAGGACAGTCTCATTGTAATGGCTGGAATGTAATTAAGGGAACGGTATCAAACACATCAAAGATATGGAAACCACATGTTGGACTCTGTTCCATTTATTCCATTCCAGCCATTAAAATGAGCCCGTCCTCCTATATCTCCGCCCACCAGCCTCCACTGGTTTCATCACAGAGTGGTTGCTATAGCACAACGTCATCATTTTTGATACACACAATCTCAGGCAACTTTATTGTCTTCTGTCTATTAGGTGTATCTATAAATGGTTCCAACAATGGATTGAATGAGAACTTTGCTGTTAATAATAAAAATGATGATTTTGTTAGTGTGACTTGTAACACTTTAATGTAGCTGTGATACGGCTGTGTTGTAATGGTAATGTGATAGCTTTGCAGTAGTTCATTGAACCGCATCAAAGCGAATGAGTAACACTTAATCAAAGATATCCAGGTCGTGGTTAGACCTCTTCATAGCACTTAGGAATGAGAATGCATAATTAATTCCTCGTACAAAGTTTTGGCAATGAACACACACACACATCTCTCGCTATCTCTCTCTCTCCTACACACACACTTTCATTTGATAAACTGTGAATTGCAGGAACTTGTTGTGCCTTCCTGTCACGTGTATCACTCTGTCTTGTAAACTGTAGCTGACTGTTGCTTGTGACTAATTGCAGAAGAACTGCAGTCTTCACCACAAAGGGCTCTGGGTTCTCTGCGTCACGTTGTGCCAAAACGAGGGGTTCTTAATTAGACTGAAAAAGTGCCTCAGTGGCATCCGACAATAGAGATGTTTTGAAAAAAAAGAAACTCTTTCATCAGGATATTGTGGTGTGGCGCTCACACACACAGTCCACATAGCAGGACCTTTAATATCATTCAGCAGTAGGTTTCCATGTCTTGTAGAATCCACGAGAGACAACGTGTTTACTTGTTCAGTTGTTTTTCTATGTTAATGCAACCTCAGCTCTAACAATGTGTTGTATTGTTTACTAAACACTGTTAGTCTCTATCTGACTCAGACTTTATCAGTTCATTTGTGTCTTACAAGATAAGAAAAGACATTCATAAAGTACTATGCAGTTGAACATTTAGGACTCCATTTCAGATAACCTGTTTTATCTTAAGCTGAAACTGGAATTAAGCTATTTTGACAAGTGTTTGTTTATAAGAATTGCAGTATTATTTGACAAGTGTTTGTTTATAAGAATTGCTGTATTAGAGTTGGTTAAGAGCTTCGCCATCTAATCTAATCACTTGTTTTTGGACTGACTTTAACCACAAATATCCATCGGGGGGCGATACAGTTTCACCAACCACACACAACCCTGCAGATAAGAAGAAACAGCAATGAACTAACAGAATGGTACACAGGTTAGTCCTTTGTATTAATGAGAATATTATATCTCACAGATTTGTATTTCGCTTTGTCAGTCATACTAGTGCAACTGTGAATGTAGCAAACGGCTTCTCTTCATTCACAGCAAAGATCCATATTGAAGTAACTGAAAGCTATTGCAAATGGCTTTATACACTGAGTGTACAAAACATTATGAACACCTGCTCTTTCCATGACATAGACCAACCAGATGAATCCAGGTGAAAGCCATGATCCCTTTTTCATGGCACTTGTTAAATCCACTTCAATCAGTGTAGATGAAGGGGAGAAGACGGGATTTTTTTAAATCTTTTGTCTTGCACATTCACCCTCTGAATGGTACACATACAGAATCCAAGACTCAACTGTCTCAAGGCTTAAGTGCCTATGAACGGGGTATGGTAGTAGGTGCTAGGCACATCGGTTTGTGCCAAGAACTGCAACGCTGCTGGGTTTACGTGGGCCAGCATCCCTGTGGAACGCATTCGACATCTTGTAGAGTCCATGCCCTGACAAATTGAGGCTGGGGGGGTGCAAAACAGTATTAGGAAGGTGTTCTTAATATTTTGTACACTGAGTGGAGTTGCTGGAACTGGACTGAAAATGACAATGTGAAAAGAAAATATGAGGCAGCACTGCAGCACAGTTTGGTTCAGGGTTGTATTCATTGGTACGCACCATACCAAACTGTTTTGCTATGGGAAAACGTTATACAACTACAGCAAGAGGTTCTTATTAGACATGTTAAGGTAGTTCCTCCCCGTTTCGGTCCATTTTCTTCCATTTGGTGTCTAGTGAATATGACCCAGGTAGACAAGATACTGTGAAAAAGGTAATAATATCCCTTTGGCATCTCTGTGACAAGGTGGTCCAGTGCTATCTCTGTGATCTAAGAGGTTTTAGCCCATAGAATTGGAAATTAGTTATTTAATAGGATATCTGTTTTTAGCCAGAGGGAAGGTTTCATTGGGTCCTGTCCAGCATCAATACACACCAATCTGATGCGTCTGACCTCACTTGTTGATGTTAATGTATCAGAGATGCTCTCCAATAGGCCAGAATCACCGGGTACAATGTCACACGCAGCTGCTCAAATACAAACCGATTGGGTTACCCTATGGGAAAGGGTAATATAACATTGTTCAGGATATCGTTCATGTTTTCATGATTTGCTCTGGAAAAGTTTATTGCTGATGGGGTTATCAAAGATGAAATCTGAAAGTGTGTCTTGATGAGAGCCCAATGAGGTCTACAGTCTTGTCAGGTTATGGAAATTGTTACCCGCACTTATGTTGGAGCACACAAGCCAACACAGGGCTCTTCAAGTCTTTGATGTACAGAGGGGAACACTGATTGTTTTCAGTGTCAGGGCATGATTGGAACATTCCCTCTCAATGTCTGTGGCCCAAATGGCACTCTGTTCCCTATATAGTGCAATACTTTTGCCCAAGGCCCATAGAGAATAGGCTGCCTTTTGGGACGCAATCTAGATTTTAAAGCAAATGGAATGTTGACTTTGGAATATGGCAGAATAGCTAGCTGGCAGAATACAGCGGGGCGACCTGTCTTTACAGGTATACGGGATTCAGCGAATTTCCACCCTGTTCAATTACGGACAGCATCCTTGTCATTAATGCAGCTGGCATGCAGCGGAACGCTTTCATCAGTGTTAATGGATGGTTACCCAATGCAACAACACATCTTAGTGATGTATTTTTCAGATATTTTGAAACATTGCATTCCATTACATAGAGTCAATCTATGCTACCAGAAACAAAAAGCCTGTTTCTCTTTGGATAATGACCCATATACAGTATAAGATATGGGGGGTGTCAAGATCACAAAGGTCATGGCTTTGCTCTTTTCTCGTTGCCAGAGGAATATGGAAGTCCTATTAAATCAGTTTTCATATTTTTCTATGTTGAGTCATAGCAGGAAAACAATTTGCAATTGGCTATTTTTAAGGTAGGCTGTGCAGTAGGCCTATTTCAAAGTTTCATGGGTGAAAATGAATGAAAATAAAGACTTTGTTGACAATGGACATTGTTCACGCTGGACGTTCAAAAAGCTTTATACATCTCGTGCCGGTAGGCAAAGCAATTTTTCCTATGCTTACCAAGACAGCGATTTGAAGAATAGGGGTTGGCAGATAAATTGCATGTGACAAACAAACCTACTTGAAGGTAATGGTGCTCACTGTTGACCCTAGTGACCAGTTTCCACATCGAATACTGAATTGTATCACGGGTGACCTGGCTGGTAACTATAGCTATCCTTAATTGGTTCATGTGTTTATAGGTTAAAGTTGAGGAAATGTAGGGTAGCAACATTACCTGTATTTACTATCGCCATTGCTGTGGTGTGAATAAAGTCAATGATATATTGGGAAACAATGTGAATTAGACCCTATGACTTTATAGGTTTATGATATTCCTCTCTAACATAGACTAGACAGTTTTCACTTTGCATGGATCGGAAAGGGTCTTCATCACTCTAAGGTACTGCATCTAAGTGCTTGAGGTGTCACTACAGAAACCCTGGTTCGAATCTAGGCTGTATCATAACTGGCCGTGATTGGGAGTCCTGTAGGGCGGCGCCCAGTGTAGTCCGGGTTTGGCCGGTGTAAGCCATCATTGTAAATAAGAATTTGTTCTTAACTGACAAAAAAAATGTGTGCTGCTTCAATAGCAACCATCCCAGGTACGGGCACCATAGCCTAAACTGTAAGATATTTTTGACAGAGTGCTACATCAAAATGCTACCCCCTAAATGCTCTCGAAACTACACGTGCTGAAACGACACTGAAAATACCCAAGTTATATGAAGCACAGTTAGTGCATGTCATCATCGTCATTATCATGGTCTAGGCCTGTGCACGTTGATAGACAGTGGACACCCAGAAGTGTATGGAAAAAATAATAGCCTATAAATGAAACTGGGTGTACAGAGGGGAACTCACACCTTGCCTTGCAGGCATATGGTTGGCTGTTGGGGGGGGGGGGGGGCACCAACTCGAAAAAGATAGTGTCTCGGGTGTCCTCGCATGCCCGAGATGCCGGCTAGATTCCCCCTGCACCAATTAGGGTAACAGGTATGTGGTAAGAGGTCATTTGGGTAAGAGACAAGAGGCAATCTGTGTAAAAGGTAATCTGGGTAAGAGGTAAAAGGTGATCTGGTCAAGAGGTAAAATGTGATCGGGGTAAGAGGCAATCTGGATAAGAGGTAAAAGGTAATCTGGGTAAGAGGTAAGCGGTCCCACTGCTTTCTATGCCCTTTTTATTCCTGTGTGTGTGCGTGCATACGCATTTGTGTGCGTGCGTTTGTATGTTTATGTGACACATTTGTATCCAGGCAGCGTGCATGCATGTGTGGTGACATCCCGGATCAGCTGGGAAAGGCTGTGGCGAGCTGCTTACTGCGGTGGCCCCACAAAATGAAGGGATTGATCATTCTGACAACTGCACTGACACCATGCTGAACATTCCAATGTCAGCCAAGTCAACAACACAAAGGGACAGTCATTGGCCTGAGTGTCTGTCTGCATTAACAGCCTATAGGCCTACAACAACTACATTTGGTTTTTGGTCCTTACAACTTTTATTACAATGCAATATACAACAATTATGTAACACAGTTAAAGAGTGGAGCTCATTGATCATGGATTAATCAATTCTTAATTGTATGCTGGGGTTGCTGCAAGGAGAGGGAATGAAGTGTAGTTTGGTGAACCACGCTCAGGTGATGAGTAACGTTGCCTGGGACTAGACGACTTGTGTTAGTTCCCATAGCTAATGCCTAGTACACTGCCACGTTTTGCGTTGACCAGCCCAAGGAGAGGTAATGGGCATAGGAAGCATTGGGACCTGTAACCCAGATTGGTGCCGTCAGTGGTGTAGTGGAGGTATACGCAGTATCAATTAATAAGGTTGATGGAACAGATCCGAATGTTTAGCTTCAAATGTTGATAAACTATTATTTCTTCACATTTTAAGTGCAGCAATGTGCACACGGCAGTAGGCCTACACGCAAATGTTCCAAATTACAATTTGCGGGAATACACCATTCTAAAATGTGCACTGCACATGCAAGCTGTTTCATGGACAGAGATGGAAATATCAGTTCAGAATTTTGAAAGAGGGGAGATCTAAAGATGCAACAACTTTCATGGGTTGCTAATATGGCTAGGAAAATGTGGTCCCATGTGGCTCAGTTGGTAGAGCATGGTGTTTGCAACGCCAGGGTTGTGGGTTCGTTTCCCACGGGGGACCATTACGGAGAAAAAATTAATGAAATGTATGCATTCACTACTACTGTAAGTCGCTCTGGATAAGAGCGTCTGCTAAATGACTAAAATGTAAATGTAAAATGCCTTTGACTGCTAGACAATGAAAGAAAGTTGAAAGAAAACCCTTAGAACAGGAGAACGCAAATGAAGAAGTCTTTATAAAATAATTGCCTTCATGTTTCTATGGTGGGATTTTGGCTATAGGCTACTTTGAAGCAAGGTAAGACATGTCTCATAATATGAGGTAAAACATCCAGGTTTCAAACAATTAAGGAACAGGAAAAATATAGCAATGCTAATGATAGGTCTAACCGTCTTCTGGTAGATTGAAAGGCTTTCCCTAAAACTGCCCATGAAATGTTAACTAGCTACATAGCTACGAAGTAGCCTATGCCCACCTGGAAAAAATATATAATGATTATTTGCATCAATCCAGTGGCCACTCCCTCTCATGTGCACACTGCTAACC
This sequence comes from Salmo salar, assembly GCF_965601325.2. Classification (NCBI taxonomy): domain Eukaryota; kingdom Metazoa; phylum Chordata; class Actinopteri; order Salmoniformes; family Salmonidae; genus Salmo; species Salmo salar. The sequence goes on from NC_138291.1 coordinate 172,962,403, forward strand.
AAATAACAGTGGTAGGTGTTTATACAGTTGAATCTACAATCCAAAATCAAAATGTGTTCGATTTTTCCCAGTCTTCAAAAGTGTTCTACTGATGTGGTTTAAGCATTGCTGCATTGCTGTTTTTCTATTAAAATAGTGTGAGATTGAGAGAAAAAATGAGCAAAATCTGAAACCTGTGAATTTCTGACTCCGTTGACAGCCTCATTTCTCTGTTTCAATAGTAGGACTACTATTAGCCTACTGAACAGTACAGCTTGGGTTGGCCAGACTGTGAAAGATCAATATGGAATTCATCATTTTTAGATCCTTCAGAGTGTATGTCACTGTTTGTCATATAATTTTTCACACAGGGCGCCTTTCCTTCACCCGGCGGGCGTTTTGAAATTGTGGGGCAAAATTAGAGTATACTCACTTTTCCGGGCACCACTACACTACTCGGTGCAGTGGGACCTCTTACCCAGATTGGTGCAGGGGGAATCTACCCATCATCTCAGGCATGCAAGGACACCCGATACGCTCTCTGTTTACAGTTGACGGCCTCGACACATCTGCCACAAACACAAAGATCCGCTTCCCTGTTTGTGTGATATCAATACACACAATGAGACACATGGCTGATCTCACGCCACAGATGTTTATCTGTTTTTGTGAATGAGGGATCTTTTGTCCAGGCTGCAGTGTATGAGGGTATGGAGAGTGTGTGTGTCAAAATAATGTACCTTGGAGAATACGGGCATCGATCCCGCTACCTCTCGCATGCTAAGCGAGCGCTCTACCATTTGAGCTAATTCCCCAGCTGTTAGAAGTGGCCACAAGGAGTATTGTAGAAGCTTCCGCCCTGGCCACGGGATCCTCTTGGCTTACTTGGTAACTTACTCGCTAGCAGTTGCTGAGCCGTCATGACTCGTAACAGCTGTCATTTCTGGCAAGTTGGGCTGGTTAGCTCAGTTGGTCAGAGTGTGGTGCCAAGGTTGTAGGTTCAATCCCTGTACTTGCCATAAGTTGTTTTTTGAGTGCTTATGGTCTGTACCCCTTGCAGATGGAGGGAGGGATGGAGGGAGAGAGAGAGAGAGAGACTCTGAAATACCTTGCTATACACATTGGAATATGTATCCAAACCCTTCCATAGATAATAGAATGAATGCAGCCATGGCATCTGACAGGTGTAGGCCTATCAAACGGCTGAGAGGTACCAGCTGTAAATGTAAAAACTCTGTAGTAACAGAGATCAATTCAAAAGCTGTTACATAATATTATTGTCTAGACTAGAGCCATACTGTAACACCTAGCTAGGGGCAGTGCATCAAAAACAAGTCATATTGACTAGAGGTCGACCGATTATGATTTTTCACCACCGATACCGATTATTGGAGGACCAAAAAAAAGCCGATCCCGATTAATCAGACAATTTTTTTATTTATTTATTTGAAATAATGACAATTACAACAATACTGAATGAACACTTATTTAACTTAATATAATACATCAATAAAATCAATTTAGCCTCAAATAAATAATGAAACATGTTCAATTTGGTTTAAATAATGCAAAAACAAAGTGTTGGAGAAGAAAGTAAAAGTGCATTATGTGTGTCAAGTCCTCCTCTTGTTCACCATCCAAAGGACACAGGGACAACTCAATTTTCCAACTCAATCTTTTTTATTTTTAGTTTGCCTTCAGTTGGTTGGTCTGTCCAGTAATTTAGCCAGTAAATTAGCCAGTAAATTAGCCAGTAAATTAGCTTGTAAACCTTTAAAGACAGAACAAAAAGTTACCATCTTAATTAAACATTTTAATTAACTTAAATTAGTTTAAACATTTAAATAACATTATAAATAACTAAGATGAATTAACCATTTAAGCCTTTTACCATTGGCGTCTTTGGACTGAACCTGTGAGTGAACTTGGAGTTTTCCCTCTGAAGTTTGTTCTTCTGAATGACTGATGCCCTCCATGCCTTCACAGGTGCTCCAAATAAGTGAAAATGATTGATCAGGTGACAAGCAGCCGGTTTGCTGCTGCTGGTGCACTCTGGGAAGTGTAGTTCTTTGACTCACTCCTGATATTCAGCTCAACAATGTGCCATGTAAGAAAGCTAACGTTTAAGTTCCTTTCTCAGAACATGGGAACATATGAAAGCTGGTGGTTCCTTTTAACATGAGTCTTCAATATTCCCAGGTAAGAAGTTTTAGGTTGTAGTTATTATAGGAATTATAGGACTATTTCTCTCTATATGATTTGTATTTCATATACCTTTGACTATTGGATGTTCTTATAGGCACTTTAGTATTGCCAGGGTAACAGTATAGCTATTTTGTGTGCTATTTTGAATGAATGCTTACGAGCCTGCTGGAGCCTACCATCGCTCAGTCAGACTGCTCTATCAAATCATAGACTTAATTATAACATAGTAACACACAGAAACACGAGCCTTAGATCATTAATATGGTTGAATCCGGAAACTATCACGTTTATTCTTTCAGTGAAATACGGAACCGTTCCGTATTTTACCTAACGGGTGGCATCCATAAGTCTAAATGTTCCTGTTACATTGCACAACCTTACATGTTATGTCATAATTACGTAAAATTCTGGCAAATTAGTTCGCAACGAGCCAGGCGGCCCAAACTGTTGCATATACCCTGACTCTGCGTGCAATGAACGGAAGAGAAGTGACAATTTCACCTGGTTAATATTGCCTGCTAACCTGGATTTCTTTTAGCTAAATATGCAGGTTTAAAAATATATAATTCTGTGTATTGATTTTAAGGCATTGATGTTTATGGTTAGGTACAGTCGTGCAACGAATGTGCTTTTTTCGCAAATGCGCTTTTGTTTAAATCATCCCCCGTTTGGCGAAGTCGGCTGTCATTGTTAGGAAGAAATAGCCTTCACAGTTCGCAGTGAGCCAGGTGGCCCAAATTGCTACATATACCCTGACTCTGTTGCAGAGGTGACACATTTTCCCTAGTTAAAAGAAATTCATGTTAGCAGGCAATATTAACTAAAGATGCAGGTTTAAAAATATATACTTGTGTATTGATTTTAAGAAAGACATTGATATTTATGGTTAGGTACAAGTTGGAGCAACGACAGACCTTTTTCGCTAATGCGCACCGCATTGATTATATGCAACGCAGGACAGGCTAGATAAACTAGTAATATCATCAACCATGTGTAGTTAACTAGTGATTATGATTGATTGATTGATTGTTTTTATAAGATAAGCTTAATGCTAGCTAGCAACTTTCCTTGGCTTCTTACTGCATTCACGTAACAGGCAGGCTCCTCGTGGAGTGCAATGTAAAGCAGGTGGTTAGAGCGTAGGACTAGTTAACCTTAAGGTTGCATCCCCAAGCTGACAAGGTAAAAATCTGTCGTTCTGCCCCTGAACAAGGCAGTTAACCCACCGTTCCTAGGCCCTCATTGAAAATAAGAATGTGTTCTTAACCTCTTGGGGCTAGGTGGGACGCTAGCGTGCCACCCGTGGTGCACTCCATCAACAGCAGGTGCATTTCAAGAGCGGCAAATTTGAATCCAAATAAATGTCAAAATTCAAATTTTTCAAAAATACAACTATGTTACACCATTTGAAAGATAAACATCTCCTTAATCTAACCACGTTTTACGATTTCAAAAAGGTTTTACGGCGAAAGCATAAATTTAGAGTATGTTAGGACAGTACATTTACAAGAGTTGTGTGTAATGTTTTGTCAAGTCAAAGACAGGGTCACCAAAACCATAAAACCAGCTAAAATGATACACTAACCTTTTACAATCTCCATCAGATGACACTCCTAGGACATTATGTTAGACAATGCATGCATTTTTAGTTCTATCAAGTTGATATTTATATCCAAAAACAGCGTTTTACTATGGCATTGATGTTGAGGAAATCGTTTCCCTCCAATAACCGGCAGTTAACTGACTTGCCTAGTTAAAAAATATTTATATAAAAAAAATAGAAAATCGGCAAATCGGTGGACAAAAATACCGATTTACCGATTGTTATGAAAACTTGAAATCGGCCCTAATTAATCGGCCATTCCGATTAATCGGTCGACCTCTAATATTGACACACAGTATTGATAGTACACCAAGGTTAGCTAGTGTACTGTCTTGCACATCCCTGCATAATGTGCGGTGTCACAGTTTGGAAGCAGGACTGGGGACAACTTTGTCCAGAGCTCCCAAAACCCTGGGCTATTTCCCAGCCGTATTGATCCTTCCATGACAGACAAAAGACTAAATGAGGACACAGATATTGATCTGAAACTGGATTAAAAACGAATCTGAAATATACTCTGAGAGTTTAGGTATCTGTGGATATGTTAGTATCGTTGTTGTATTCCTAGAAGCCACATGCCCTGTAACTGTATCCTGTCTTCCTACCTTTTTTCTGTTTAGACCAGTTACCCAGTGCTATTTGTGGATGTCACTGTAGTTTACTTAGTAACAAAACAAAAGTATACTGACTTTCATTAGGCTGCAAAGGTATGAGTTATTATTTATTAGTCTACAGCAGATCACTGAATGACAATCAAAACTAACTAGTAAATAGAACTAGTGATGTTATGTTCTCTGACATCTTGAACAACTAGCTGTTGCTTCAAGTTGGCCGATATATCTCCAAACCACTAAGTGGTGTCTATCCAAACCAGTAAGGGGTGTCCATGACAACATAGCACACTCTTGTTTTGTTTTATGGTAAAAACACACACTGCTTTCAACAGGTCCGTAGAATAGAAGAAACCATAGAACCAAACACAACAACAGCCAGGTTTGTTCAAATATTGTTTGACTTTCACCCTGATAAGAAAGATCTATGTCTGGCTTTGTATAAGTGAATAGACTATACTAAACTGTCTTTCTCTCTCTCTCTCTCTCTCTCTCTCTCTCTCGCTCTCTCTCTCGCTCTCTCTCTCGCTCTCGTCCCGTGCTACTACCTCTGGCTTAGAGATTTTCATTTTATTGCCCTCTTGCATGTGTATCCTACCTACCTGCAAAGCGTTTCACAATAAGGCTTGGTTTTGTCTTGCCAACACAATTAAGTTAATTCAACGCAATGAATGCCTCTTCCCCTTTTTATCACCAGGTTTGTTTTATTCATGGCATTGTGCTCCTTTATACATGCCTGGAGGGGATTTAAAGGATCTAAGAATGATGGTTTTGTGGTCTCAGTGCTGTGTCAACATGTCCAACAGAAGAGTTACCTGTGTACAACCATACCATAGACTCAGAGAGTGACTGGCCGGGTCTGAATACCCATACTAGCGTACTACATAAACTGAATACTTATTTTGGCGTTTTATCCTGTAGAATTCACACGTCTTTTCCCACTCACGTGTTTGACGGCAGCTGATAATTAGATAAATTGACGCGCTGTAGCAAAATTAACGCATGACGATAGTCAAAGCAATCGCACGTTAGGTGAAATTTCACACACTATAAAACATTTTCTTTTTCGTAAACTAACTGGTGGTGAATCATCTCCATCATCATCATCATCCTCATCACCATCATCTCCATCATCATCATCATCATCATCATCACTATCCTCACCATCATCATCATCACCACCATCTAATTGTTCTACTTTTGGATTTAACCAGGATAGTTCACTCAGCAACAATGATCCAATACAACAGTCCATGAATTGACTTAAGTCACCTCCTAAACTCAATGTCCAACCCTGCAAAACAGAGTAAATTATCCCAGGTAAACTAACTGGTAGCGTGAGGTCTCAAGTAAACTAACTGGTAGGGTGGGGTCTCAGGTAAACTAACTGGTAGCGTGGGGTCTCAGGTAAACTAACTGGTAGGGTGAGGTCTAAACTAACTGGTAGGGTGAGGTCTAAACTAACTGGTAGGGTGAGGTCTCAGGTAAACTAACTGGTAGGGTGATGTCTCAGGTAAACTAACTGGTAGTGTGAGGTCTCAGGTAAACTAACTGGTAGGGTGATGTCTCAGGTAAATTAACTGGTAGGGTGAGGTCTAAACTAACTGGTAGGGTGAGGTCTAAACTAACTGATAGGGTGAGGTCTCAGGTAAACTAACTGGTAGGGTGATGTCTAAACTAACTGGTAGGGTGGGGTCTAAACTAACTGGTAGGGTGAGGTCTAAACTAACTGGTAGCGTGAGGTCTCAGGTAAACTAACTGGTAGTGTGGGGTCTAAACTAACTGGTAGGGTGGGGTCTAAACTAACTGGTAGGGTGAAGTCTAAACTAACTGGTAGGGTGAGGTCTAAACTAACTGGTAGGGTGAAGTCTAAACTAACTGGTAGGGTGAAGTCTAAACTAACTGGTAGGGTGAAGTCTAAACTAACTGGTAGGGTGAGGTCTAAACTAACTGGTAGGGTGAAGTCTCAGGTAAACTAACTGGTAGCATGAGGTCTCAAGTAAACTAACTGGTAGCATGAGGTCTCAGGAAAGCTAATTTGTGGGGTGAGGTCTCAGGTAAACTAACTGCTGGGGTGAGGTCTCAGGTAAACTAACTGCTGGGGTGAGGTCTCAGGTAAACTAACTAGTTGGGTGAGGTCTAAACTAACAGGTAGTGTGAAGTCTCAGGTAAACTAACAGGTAGTGTGAGGTCTAAACTAACAGGTAGTGTGAAGTCTCAGGTAAATTAACTGGTAGGGTGAGGTCTAAACTAACTGGTAGGGTGAGGTCTAAACTAACTGGTAGGGTGAGGTCTAAACTAACAGGTAGTGTGAGGTCTAAACTAACTGGTAGCGTGAAGTCTCAGGTAAATGAACTGGTAGGGTGAGGTCTAAACTAACTGGTAGGGTGAGGTCTAAACTAACTGATAGGGTGAGGTCTCAGGTAAACTAACTGGTAGGGTGATGTCTAAACTAACTGGTAGGGTGGGGTCTAAACTAACTGGTAGGGTGAGGTCTAAACTAACTGGTAGCGTGAGGTCTCAGGTAAACTAACTGGGAGTGTGGGGTCTAAACTAACTGGTAGGGTGAGGTCTAAACTAACTGGTAGGGTGGGGTCTAAACTAACTGGTAGGGTGAAGTCTAAACTAACTGGTAGGGTGAAGTCTAAACTAACTGGTAGGGTGAAGTCTAAACTAACTGGTAGGGTGAGGTCTAAACTAACTGGTAGGGTGAAGTCTAAACTAACTGGTAGGGTGAGGTCTAAACTAACTGGTAGGGTGAAGTCTAAACTAACTGGTAGGGTGAGGTCTAAACTAACTGGTAGGGTGAAGTCTCAGGTAAACTAACTGGTAGCGTGAGGTCTCAGGTAAACTAACTGGTAGGGTGGGGTCTAAACTAACTGGTAGGATGAGGTCTAAACTAACTGGTAGGGTGAGGTCTAAACTAACTGGTAGGGTGAAGTCTAAACTAACTGGTAGGGTGAAGTCTAAACTAACTGGTAGGGTGAAGTCTAAACTAACTGGTAGGGTGAAGTCTAAACTAACTGGTAGGGTGAAGTCTAAACTAACTGGTAGGGTGAGGTCTAAACTAACTGATAGGGTGAAGTCTAAACTAACGGGTAGGGTGAAGTCTAAACTAACTGGTAGGGTGAAGTCTAAACTAACTGGTAGGGTGAAGTCTAAACTAACTGGTAGGGTGAGGTCTAAACTAACTGGTAGGGTGAAGTCTCAGGTAAACTAACTGGTAGCATGAGGTCTCAAGTAAACTAACTGGTAGCATGAGGTCTCAGGAAAGCTAATTTGTGGGGTGAGGTCTCAGGTAAACTAACTGCTGGGGTGAGGTCTCAGGTAAACTAACTGCTGGGGTGAGGTCTCAGGTAAACTAACTAGTTGGGTGAGGTCTAAACTAACAGGTAGTGTGAAGTCTCAGGTAAACTAACAGGTAGTGTGAGGTCTAAACTAACAGGTAGTGTGAAGTCTCAGGTAAATTAACTGGTAGGGTGAGGTCTAAACTAACTGGTAGGGTGAGGTCTAAACTAACTGGTAGAGTGAGGTCTAAACTAACAGGTAGTGTGAGGTCTAAACTAACTGGTAGCGTGAAGTCTCAGGTAAATGAACTGGTAGGGTGAGGTCTAAACTAACTGGTAGGGTGAGGTCTAAACTAACTGGTAGGGTGAGGTCTAAACTAACAGGTCGTGTGAAGTCTCAGGTAAACTAACTGGTAGTGTGAGGTCTAAACTAACTGGTAGGGTGAGGTCTAAACTAACTGGTAGGGTGAGGTCTAAACTAACTGGTAGGGTGAGGTCTAAACTAACTGGTAGGGTGAGGTCTAAACTAACTAGTAGGGTGAGGTCTAAACTAACTGGTAGGGTGAGGTCTAAACTAACTGGTAGGGTGAGGTCGAAACTAACTGGTAGGGTGAAGTCTCAGGTAAACTAACTGGTAGGGTGAGGTCTAAACTAACTGGTAGGGTGAGGTCTCAGGTAAACTAACTGGTAGGATGAGTTCTAAATTAACTGGTAGCGCGATGTCTCAGGTAAACTAACTGGTACCGTGAGGTCTCAGGTAAACTAACTGGTAGTGTGAGGTCTCAAGTAAATTAACTGGTAGGGTGAGGTCTCAGGTAAACTAACTGAGACCTCACGCTACCATTCAAAACTGTAATATGTTATGCTTCACAGAGTCGTGGCTGAACAATGACACTATCAACATACAGCTGGCTGGTTATACGCTGTACCGGCAGGATAGAACAGTAGTGTCTGGTAAGACAAGGGGCGGCGGACTATGTATTTTTGTAAATAACAGTTGGTGCACGATATCTAAGGAAGTCTCAAGCTATTACTCACCTGAGGTAGAGTATCTCATGATAAATTTACCTTTATTTAATTAGGCAAGTCAGTTAAGAACAAATTCTTATTTTCAATGACAGCCTAGGAACAGTGGGTTAACTGCCTTGTTCAGGGGCAGAACAACAGATTTTCACCTTGTTAGCTCAGGGATTTGATCTTGCAACCTTTCCGGTTACTAGTCCAACGCTCTAACCACTAGGCTACCTGCCACCCCATAAGCTGTAGACCACACTATCTACCTAGAGAGTTTTCATCTGTATTTTTCATAGCTGTTTACATACCACCACAGACTGAGGCTGGCATTAAGACCGCATTGAATGAGCTGTATTCCCCCACAAGCAAACAAGAAAACGCTCACCCAGAGGCGGCGCTCCTAGTAGCCGGGGACTCAAATGCAGGGAAACTTAAATCCATTTTACCAAATTTCTATGTTAAATTTGCAACCAGAGGGAAAAAATCTCTGGACCACCTTTACTCCACACACAGAGACTCTCCATCGCCCTCCATTTGGAAAATCTGACCATAATTCTATCCTCCTGATTCCAGTTTACAATCAAAAATTAAAGCAGGAATCACCAGTGACTCGATCAATGAAAAAGTGGTCAGATGAAGCAGATGCTAAGCTACAGGACTGTTTTGCTAGCACAGACTGGAATATATTCCGGGATTCCTCCGATGGCATTAAGGAGTACACCACATAAGTCATTGGCTTCATCAATAAGTGCATCGATGACGTTGTCCCCACAGTGACCGTACGTACATACCCCAACCAGAAGCCATGGATTACAGGCAACATCGGCACTGAACTAAAGGCTAGAGCTGCCTCTTTCAAGGAGCGGGACTCTGACCCAGAAGCTTACAAGAAATCCCGCTATGCCCTCCGACGAACCATCAAACAGGCAAAGTGTCAATACAGGACTAAGATCGAATCGCACTACACCGGCTCTGACGCTCGTTGGATGTGGCAGGGCTTGCAAACCATTACAGACTACAAAGAGAAACACAGCCGAGAGCTGCCCAGTGACACGAGCCTACCAGACGAGCTAAACTACTTCTATGCTCGCTTAGAGGAAAATAACGCTGAAACATGCATGAGAGCACCAGCTGTTCCACAAGACAGTGTGATCACACTCTCCGCAGCCGATTTGAGTAAGACCTTTAAACAGGTCAACATTCACAAGGCCGCAGGACCAGACGGATTACCAAGTCTGTAATACCAACATGTTTTAGGCAGACCACCATAGTCCCTGAGCCCAAGAATACTAAGGTAACCTGCCTAAATGACTACCGACCTGTACCTCTTACGTCTGTAGCCATGAAGTGCTTTGAAAGGCTGGTCATGGCTCACATCAACACCATTATCCCAGAAACCCTAGACCCACTCCAATTTGCATACCGCCGCAACAGATCCACAGATGATGCAATCTCTATTGCACACCACACTGCCCTTTCCCACCAGGACAAAATAAACACCTATGTGAGAATGCTATTCATTGACTACAGCTCAGCATTAAACACCATAGTGCCCTCAAAGCTCATCAATATGCTCAGGACCCTGGGACTAAACACCTCCCTCTGCAACTGGATCCTGGACTTCCTGACAGGGTGTCCCCAGGTGGTAAGGGTAGGTAACAACACATCCGCCACGCTGATCCTCAACACAGGGGCCCCTCAGGGGTGCGTGTTCAGTCCCCTCCTGTACTCCCTGTTCACTCATGACTGCACGGCCAGGCACGCCTCCATCACCATCATTAAGTTTGCCGATGACACAACAGTGGTAGGCCTGATCACCAACAACGATGAGACAGCCTATAGGAAGGAGGTCAGAGACCTGGCCGTGTGGTGCCAAGACAACAACCTCTTCCTCAACGTGATCAAGACAAAGGAGATGATTGTGGACTACTGGAAAAAGAGGACCGAGCACAGCCCCATTATCATCAATGGGCTGTAGTGGAGCAGGTTGAGAGCTTCAAGTTCCTTGGTGTCCACATCACCAACAAACTAACATGGTCCAAGCACACCAAGACAGTCGTGAAGAGAGCACAACAAAACCTATTCCTAGATTTGGCATGGGTCCTCAGATCCTCAAAAGGTTCTACAGCTGCACCATCGAGCATCCTGACTGGTTGCATTACTGCCTGGTATGGCAACTGCTCGGCCTCTGACCGTAAGTCCCTACAGAGGGTAGTACGTACGGCCCAGTAGATCACTGGGGCCAAGCTTCCTGCCATCCAGGACCTCTATACCAGGCGGTGTCAGAGGAAGGCCCTAAAAATTGTCAAAGACTCCAGCCACCCTAGTCATAGACTGTTCTCTCTGCTACCGCATGGCAAGCGGTACAGTGTCTAGCAAAAGTATTCATCCCCCTTGGAATTTTTCCTATTTTGTTGCATTACAACCTGTAATTTAAATAGATTTTTTATTTGGATTTCATGTAATGGACATACACAAAATAGTCCAAATTGGTGAAGTGTAATGAAAAATATTGAAAACGGAAAAGCGGTGCGTGCATATGTATTCACCCCCTTTGCTATGAAGCCCCTAAATAAGATCTGGTGCAACCAATTACATTCAGAAGTCACTTAATTAGTTAAATGAAGTCCACCTGTGCAATCTAAGTGTCACATGATCTGTCACATGATCTCAGTATATATACACCTGGTCTGAAAGGCCCCAGATGCTGCAACACCACTAAGCAAGGGGCACCACCAAGCAAGCGGCACCATGAAGACCAATGAGCTCTCCAAACAGGTCAGGTCAAGTTATGGAGAAGTACAGATTAGGGTCGGGTTATAAAAAAATATCCAAAACTTTGAACATCCCACGGAGCACCATTAAATCCTTTATTAAAAAATGGAAAGAATATGGCACCACAACAAACCTGCCAAGTGAGGGCCACCCACCAAAACTCACGGACCAGGCAAGGAGGGCATTAATCAGAGAGGCAACAAAGGGACCAATGATAACCCTGAAGGTGCTGCAAAGCTCCACAGCGGAGATTGGAGAATCTGTCCATAGGACCACTTTAAGCCATACACTCCACAGAGCTGGGCTTTATGGAAGAGTGACCAGAAAAAAGCCATTGCTTAAAGAAAAAACTAAGCAAACACGTTTGGTGTTCACCAAAAGGCATGTGGGAGACTCCCCAAACATATGGAAGAAGCTCCTCTGGTCAGATGAGACTAAAATTTAGCTTTTTGGCCATCAAGGAAAACGCTATGTCTGGCGCAAACCCAACGCCTCTCATCTCCCGAGAAGCATCATGCTGTGGGGATGTTTTTTGGTGGCAGCATCATGCTGTGGTGAACTTTTTCATCGACAGGGACTGGGAAACTTGTCAGAATTGAAGGAATGATGGATGGCGCTAAATACAGGGACACCTGTTTCAGTCTTCCAGAGATTTGAGACTCACCTTCCAGCAGGACAATGACCCTAAGCATACTGCTAAAGCAACACTCAAATGGTTTAAGGGGAAACGTTTAAATGTCTTGGAATGGCCTAGTCAAAGCCCAGACCTCAATCCAATTGAGAATCTGTGGTATGACTTAAAGATTGCTGTACAGCAGCGGAACCCATCTAACTTGAAGGAGCTGGAGCAGTTTTGCCTTGAAGAATGGGCAAAAATCCCAGTGGCTAGATGTGCCAAGCTTATAGAGACATACCCCAAGAGACTTGTATCTATTATTGCTGCAAAAGGTGGCTCTACAAAGTATTGACTTTAGGGGGGGTGAATAGTTATGCACACTCAAGTTTTCTTTTTTTAGTCTTATTTCTTGTTTGTTTCACAATAAAAAATATTTTGCATCTTCAAAGTGGTAGGGATGTTGTGTAAATCAAATGATACAAACCCCCCAAAAATCTATTTTAATTCCAGGTTTGTAAGGCAACAAAATAGGAAAAATGCCAAGGGGGATCAAAACTTTCGCAAGCCACTGTACCGGAGCGCCAAGTCTAGGTCCAAGAGGCTTCTAAACAGCTTCTACTCCCAAGCCATAAGACTCCTGAACATCTAATCAAATGGCTACCCAGACTATTTGCATTGCCTCCCCCCCTTCATTTACACCGCTGCTACTCTCTGTTGTTATCATCTATGCATAGTCACTTTAATAACTCTACCTTCATGTAGATATTACCTCAACTAACCGGTGCCCCCGCACATTGACTCTGTATCGGTACCCTCCTGTATATGGTCTCGCTATTGTTTTTTTCATTGCTGCTCTTTAAATACTTGTTACTTTTATTTCTTATTGTTTTCTGTATTTTTTTTAACTGCATTGTTGGTTAAGGGCTCGTAAGTAAGCATTTCACTGTAAGGTCTACACCTGTTGTATTCGGCGCATGTGACAAATAACATTTGATTTGATTTGGTAGGGTGAGGTCTCAGGTAAACTAGCTGGTAACATAATGAGTTACAACAACAATGGCAACCATCACCTCAAAGCACATCAAAGGCTTTTGTATCTTTGGATACATTTTCCATTGTGTGATCAAACATCGCAGAGATGAAGGGAAACAGAAAGGAAGGGGAACTCCCGTCTGGTGTTGTGCCATAACTTATGTTACTGCTGATACGTTTAGTTGCAGTGCAGGAGCAGGCTCTGAGCAAGCTCTGCAAACCCTGCAAACATAGCTGTTAGTTGTACACCAACTTATTATGCAGACATGAACTATATGATATACATTGATTGTCCATCTACCAACCAATGGACCACTATTAGTACCAACCAATGGACCACTATTAGTGCCAACCAATGGACCACTATTAGTGATGGCTTCTTTAGACATATCATATTCTCTCTTTGATCGAGAGAACAGCTTTCACCTCAGAAGTGAGAGTAAATTGTTTTATCTGGGTCAACATATATGGATCCTGATGTCTTTACCTTGTATAAGGTCAAAAGTCAAAACAAAGAATGGAACAGCTGTTCAAAAGATGGTTGGTCTTTTGGATGGTGTCTATGTTTTTTTATGGAAATGTCAATTCAATGTTGCCTTAAATCAGTGGTGTAATGTCATGCTTTTTCAAATTCAAAATGGATCAAATGTGGAAGGTCAAGGGGTGTGACACAATCTAGCCCACTCATAACAATGGAGGTGGTCGTTGGTACACAGCTGTGGTCAGAACGGAATAGATGTAGCGTTACATATCGCTGTCATCCATCTAGCACTGCTGTATAATCCATCACCTATTTCAAAGCGTTATGAAGAAGCTCTAGGAGAACTGATGGACAACACTGTCACACCAGGCAGGTAAACACATCCATCTGTCTCTGTCTGTGTCTGAGCTATGAGAGGTGAAAAGAGCGGCTGAGAAATATTTTCCATGGCTGAAGGAACGATGTCACACAGACACATGTACGCATGCACCCACACTCGCTCTCTCACTCACACACACACACACACACACACACACACACACACACACACACACACACACACACACACACACACACACACACACACACACACACACACACACACACACACACACACACACACACACACACACACAGTACCATCTACCTCCTAGACTGCAGTGCAGGGACCTCTTGTATTCAACCCACAACATGACTGTCTCTCTCTCTCTCTCTCCCTCCATCAGCCAGCCCTTTCACCTTGGGCATTGAAATTCTATTATGAGATTAAGCACGGCTGGTTACATCCTCCCTCTCTCTCTCTCTCTCTCTCTCTCTCTCTCTCTCTCTCTCTATTGACGTCAAAGATGCCAACAGCGGCGCACAGAGCGAGCTAGTGACACGAGCAGACTGCCAAAGTGTTGCGTCGCCGCCTCTCGTTCACGTCTCCCTTTCCCCCCCCAGAGATACACACACAGAGAAGCGGCAGGCTAGCAGGTCCCTCCTCAGGCAGGGAAGAGTGTGCTTGGAATACCAAAGAGTCCCTCTTTGTGACAAGGCAATGAGTAGTAGATCTATCTGGAGCCGTGCCAGTCCATTGTCATATACAACACCCAGTAACAAGGGCCCAGGTCATTAGAAATAGACTGGTTCCTGGATCCCGAGGAACCATGCCCTCTGGAGGGAGATGTCATTGAGTGTAGACTGAGATTTGTAGTGACATCAGGCCATGGCGGACCTGGGTTTGATAGAATCTGTGGAAAAGTGTGCCGAGGTTTATTATCAATACCTTTACAATGTTATTTTTAGACTGTAGAATTCTGTATTATTTATGTTTTTTGGAAGTTTTTGTTAACTAACCTCACATTCTTTAATTCAAAGAATTTCTGGGGCTGCAACATTTTTGGGGTTGTTGTTTTCAAATGTGTTTATCTGGTATGAAGGAGACATCTCTGATGGTGAAGGTCAACCGGTATTTTGAACCCACACTATCCTCCAGGCCGGGGTGCAGGAAGTAGGGTGAAAGTTCCATCACAAGAAGCTAGCTGTCAAGTGTAATTACATTTCAGGTAGTCTCAGACAGTTCACTCTTGAGGTGACAAAGTGAAAAGGTGACCATGATTGCTAATTAAAGTTGAATGTCCTCTGCAGAGGCCGAAAATTGCATTTCATTATACTTTCATTTTTTGTCCTGCCATTGAGAGTAACAAAGAAACTTGGGAATGCCAGGCACATACATATTTGTTGATTGGGTGCCAGACCTCCTCACGGTCTGGCTACATCAACACCTGTGCTCTTTGTGTGTGTGTGTGTGTGTGTGTGTGTGTGTGTGTGTGTGTGTGTGTGTGTGTGTGTGTGTGTGTGTGTGTGTGTGTGTGTGTGTGTGTGTGTGTGTGTGTGTGTGTGTGTGTGTGTGTGTGTGAGAGCGAGAGAGTGACAGACAGAGAGACTCATCTCTGTCTCCGAGTAATTTCACGCCAGTAACCCAATCTCCCTGGAGTCTGCTGTCTGTAGCTCCGCTGTGAAAAATAGTTTTTGTTTAAAGGTAGAGAAATATTGCATGAGGCGGCCTGCCTGCTGCTTTCATAACTCTAAGAAATCTATTGTGGGTCTTTAGGTTCCTCATTGTATCGCTGGATAGCCGTGCTCTCATTGATATGCTGTGTCAAGGATTTAGGTTTGTTTGCCACAACATACAGAGTAAACATTCACTGGCTCGTTTTATGTGTTTGTATTACAGAACAGGAAATTAATTCATAAACAGGAAGTGATGCCCTACTGAAATATGCCCTACTATGATAGAAAATGGTGTTAATGATGGCTTCTGTGTTTAATATTTCTGTGTTAATTAACAAATCTTTCGAAGCAAAATGTATGATCTGTGCTAGGAAATTCAAATTTGAGAGAAATGGCATATTCTGTTAAAGCACAGGAAATGATTGCACTAATCCTGCCATAGTAGAAAGACCGTGTTATATGTCTATCCTCTCAGTGTCAATGGTTGTCAAGGCAAAATACTTCATCTGTACTGAACATTAATAAAGCATTGGGGAAAAACAGAATAAATCATGACATTCAAAACATGTTTTAAAGGAACAGCCAGCGGTCGGCACTTCCGAGATCAAAGGCTTCTACCCAGAAGACACTGGGCCCCTCTAAGCTCCTGGTGTCCTACTCAATTCCCTGGACAATAGGCAGAAGGGTTGCTAGTTACAAGTCGAGCCTTTGAACACACCCAGCACAGCCAATTCAAACCCACAATACCCTTGAGTCATCAGCGCCCCAGAGACATGCCACACACACACACACACACACACACACACACACACACACACACACACACACACACACACACACACAAGCATTTCGCTGAACCTTTTATATCTGCCTTTTATAAACTGTGTGTGACAAATAAAATTGGATTTGATTTAATACACACACACACACACGTGCAAAAAAAAAACCTGTGGGCATACTCGTAGTGTTGGTCACCTTGTTTGCAATCTGAAGATGAAGGGACAAACGTTAACTGCCATCACACAGTAGCTTTAAAACAACAATTACCCCCTAAGACACTGTCTGGTATTATATTACTGCTCCTGGAGGATCACACTGAGGTGTGACTAATGATCACGATGATATTTCATGTGCTGATTCTATGAAAAACAAATCCATGAATCAATACGTATATTTCTGAGAAAGAATGGTTCTGCATTCAATAGTGTGTGTGTGTGTGTGTGTGTGTGTGTGTGTGTGTGTGTGTGTGTGTGTGTGTGTGTGTGTGTGTGTGTGTGTGTGTGTGTGTGTGTGTGTGTGTGTGTGTGTGTGTGTGTAAACGTGCATGTGTGGGCAAGTGTGTGTATGTGTGTATAAACAGTAGGAAATCAGATTAAATGAAATGTTATTTGTCACATGCACCGAATACAACTGGTGACTTTACCGTGAAATGCTTGCTTACGAGCCCTTAACCAACAATGTAGAGTTTATAAAATAGTAACAAGAGGAATAAAATAAAATACACAAGAATGGAGCTATATACAGGAAGTACCAGTACCAGATCAATGTAGAACTATATACAGGAAGTACCAGTACCAGATCAACGTGGAGCTATATACAGGGAGTACCAGTACCAGATCAATGTGGAACTATATACAGGGAGTACCAGTACCAGATCAACGTGGAGCTATATACAGGGAGTACCAGTACCAGATCAATGTAGAACTATATACAGGAAGTACCAGTACCAGATCAACGTGGAGCTATATACAGGGAGTACCAGTACCAGATCAACGTGGAGCTATATACAGGGAGTACCAGTACCAGATCAATGTGGAGCTATATACAGGAAGTACCAGTACCAGTTCAATGTGGAGCTATATACAGGGAGTACCAGATCAATGTGGAACTATATACAGGGGGTACCAGTACCAGATCAATGTGGAGCTATATACAGGGAGTACCAGTACCAGATCAATGTAGAGCTATATACAGGGGGTACCAGTACCAGATCAATGTAGAGCTATATACAGGGGGTACCAGTACCAGATCAATGTGGAGCTATATACAGGGAGTACCAGTACCAGATCAATGTGGAGCTATTTACAGGGAGTACCAGTACCAGATCAATGTAGAGCTATATACAGGGGGTACCAGTACCAGATCAATGTGGAGCTATTTACAGGGAGTACCAGTACCAGATCAATGTGCAGCTATATACAGGGAGTACCAGTACCAGATCAATGTAGAACTATATACAGGGAGTACCAATACCAGATCAATGTGCAGCTATATACAGGGAGTACCAGTACCAGATCAATGTGCAGCTATATACAGGGAGTACCAGTACCAGATCAAAGTGGAGCTATATACAGGGAGTACCAGTACCAGATCAAAGTGGAGCTATATACAGGGAGTACCAGTACCAGATCAATGTGGAGCTATATACAGGGAGTACCAGATCAATGTGGAACTATATACAGGGAGTACCAGTACCAGATCAATGTGGAGCTATATACAGGGAGTACCAGTACCATATATATGTGGAACTATATACAGGGGGTACCAGATCAATGTGGAGCTATATACAGGGAGTACCAGTACCAGATCAACGTGGAGAAATATACAGGGAGTACCAGTACCAGATCAATATGCAGCTATATACAGGGAGTACCAGTACCAGATCAATGTGGAACTATATACAGGGGGTACCAGTACCAGATCAATGTGCAGCTATATACAGGGAGTACCAGTACCAGATCAATGTAGAACTATATACAGGGAGTACCAATACCAGATCAATGTGCAGCTATATACAGGGAGTACCAGTACCAGATCAATGTGAGGCTATATACAGGGAGTACCAGTACCAGATCAATGTGCAGCTATATACAGGGACTACCAGTACCAGATCAATGTGGAGCTATATACAGGGAGTACCAGTACAGATCAATGTGGAACTATATACAGGGAGTACCAGTACCAGATCAATGTGGAGCTACATACAGGGAATACCAGATCAATGTGCAGCTATATACAGGGAGTACCAGTACCAGATCAATGTAGAACTATATACAGGGAGTACCAATACCAGATCAATGTGCAGCTATATACAGGGAGTACCAGTACCAGATCAATGTGCAGCTATATACAGGGACTACCAGTACCAGATCAATGTGGAGCTATATACAGGGAGTACCAGTACAGATCAATGTGGAACTATATACAGGGAGTACCAGTACCAGATCAATGTGGAGCTACATACAGGGAATACCAGATCAATGTGCAGCTATATACAGTGCCTTGCGAAAGTATTCGGCCCCCTTGAACTTTTCGACCTTTTGCCACATTTCAGGCTTCAAACATAAAGATATAAAACTGTAAATTTTTTGTGAAGAATCAACAACAAGTGGGACACAATTATGAAGTGGAACGGAATTTATTGGATATTTCAAACTTTTTTAACAAATAAAAAACTGAAAAATTGGCCGTGCAAAATTATTCAGCCCCTTTACTTTCAGTGCAGCAAACTCTCTCCAGAAGTTCAGTGAGGATCTCTGAATGATCCAATGTTGACCTAAATGACTAATGATGATAAATAGAATCCACCTGTGTGTAATCAAGTCTCCGTATAAATGCACCTGCTCTGTGATAGTCTCAGAGGTCCGTTTAAAGCGCAGAGAGCATCATGAAGAACAAGGAACACACCAAGCAGGTCCGAGATACTGTTGTGGAGAAGTTTAAAGCCGGATTTGGATACAAAAAGATTTCCCAAGCTTTAAACATCCCAAGGAGCACTGTGCAAGCGATAATATTGAAATGGAAGGAGTATCAGACCACTGCAAATCTACGAAGACCCGGCCGTCCCTCTAAACTTTCAGCTCATACAAGGAGAAGACTGATCAGAGATGCAGCCAAGAGACCCATGATCACTCTGGATGAACTGCAGAGATCTACAGCTGAGGTGGGAGACTCTGTCCATAGGACAACAATCAGTCGTATACTGCACAAATCTGGCCTTTATGGAAGAGTGGCAAGAGACCACACCCAAACATGTGGAAGAAGGTGCTCTGGTCAGATGAAACCAAAATCGAACTTTTTGGCAACAATGCAAAACGTTATGTTTGGCGTAAAAGCAACACAGCTCATCACCCTGAACACACCATCCCCACTGTCAAACATGGTGGTGGCAGCATCATGGTTTTGGCCTGCTTTTCTTCAGCAGGGGCAGGGAAGATGGTTAAAATTGAGGGGAAGATGGATGAAGCCAAATACAGGACCATTCTGGAAGAAAACCTGATGGAGTCTGCAAAAGACCTGAGACTGGGACGGAGATTTGTCTTCCAACAAGACAATGATCCAAAACATAAAGCAAAATCTACAATGGAATGGTTCACAAATAAACATATCCAGGTGTTAGAATGGCCAAGTCAAAGTCCAGACCTGAATCCAATCGAGAATCTGTGGAAAGAACTGAAAACTGCTGTTCACAAACGCTCTCCATCCAACCTCACTGAGCTCGAGCTGTTTTGCAAGGAGGAATGGGCAAAGATTTCAGTCTCTCGATGTGCAAAACTGATAGAGACATACCCCAAGCGACTTACAGCTGTAATCGCAGCAAAAGGTGGCGCTACAAAGTATTAACTTACGGGGGCTGAATAATTTTGCACGCCCAATATTTCAGTTGTTTATTTGTTAAAAAAGTTTGAAATATCCAATAAATTTCGTTCCACTTCATGATTGTGTCCCACTTGTTGTTGATTCTTCACAAAAAATTACAGTTTTATATCTTTATGTTGAAGCCTGAAATGTGGCAAAAGGTCGAAAAATTCAAGGGGGCCGAATACTTTCGCAAGGCACTGTACAGGGAGTACCAGTACCAGATCAATATGCAGCTATATACAGGGAGTACCAGTACCAGATCAATATGCAGCTATATACAGGGAGTACCAGTGCCAGATCAATTTGCAGGGGTATGAGGTATTGGAGGTAGATATGTACATGAAGGCAGGATAAAGTGACTAGGAGCTTTCCTAGGTAAATAGATACATGTTTGAGGTGGGTGTTGCTGGCGCTTTTTTTGGTTTTTCTAGTTAACCACGTCAGCATGTGTTGAATTAGGGGATCTCTATAACAACGACCAACTGTATTGATTTCAATATAAGATGTACCACAAAGCTAGAGTCATTCTATTATATAAATTAGCATACAGCACATGACACCAGAAAGAACAATGAAACCAATTTAACTTAAAGGTCTAACCACAAACAGATTTAAAAGTGACATGTTTATATGTTGATCTGAATGAACTATTTTACCATGAATGATTTGCTACTAATAGATAGTCATTAGTGTCTCTTTCTGAACATCTTAGGACAAGGTTAATTCAAAGGCGCTTGCAGAGGTAATTATTACATTTATTCTTCAATCAATATCCTCAGCGATTACCATGAATGTGATCTCCACACGTCAGGTAAATTGCCATTAAAAAGCTCATTGTCTGTGTTTTGTGAATATATGTGAATCTTTGAATGTATAAGGTTTTAGATTACATAGACTAGTTAGTGAATCTACATGGCTCTTTAAAGCTGGAATCTATAATAGTGAAACTGCCACATTCGTCTGCAATATTATAACAACAAAGACGTTACTTCAGATAAGGAACATAGTTTTCCCCTGGTATCATTACACATCACTGCATGCGAAATGGAACAGCAGAGTATGAATTTGTACAATTATTTTATCAAGATGATCTCCTCCTTTCATGAAGAAAAAACTAAACAATAACAAACCGGCCTGGGTGCTGGGTGCTGTTTCACCCTATGCGGATCAATGTGAGTCTGCGTGTGAGCTAGTCGTCATGTTTATTTGTATCCTGTACTATTTCGGCAACGTGAGAATTTCCAGTAGGGTGTTTAAGAATAGTTGGCTAGGATGCATGACTTCCCTCTCCCCTTTCTATGAAAGAGCAACATGACATGGACTAATGCTACTAAGTTTGTTAAATCATTTCGTCAGGGAAAATATGCCTGGTAAAAACCAAGCGTGTTTTCTGGAGCTAACCTTTGGATTTGCATGAAGGAGCTGTTGGAAGACCCCCAGTTGTATGTCGTGCTGTATGTCGAGCTGTATGTCGTGCTGTATGTCGTGCTGTATGTCGTGCTGTATGTCGTGCTGTATGTCGAGCTGTATGTCGTGCTGTATGTCGAGCTGTATGTCGTGCTGTATGTCGTGCTGTATGTCGTGCTGTATGTCGAGCTGTATAACGTGCTGTATGTCGAGCTGTATGTCGTGCTGTATGTCGTGCTGTATGTCGTGCTGTATGTCGAGCTGTATGTCGAGCTGTATGTCGTGCTGTATGTCGAGCTGTATGTCGTGCTGTATGTCGTGCTGTATGTCGTGCTGTATGCCGTGCTGTATGCCGTGCTGTATGCCGTTCTGTATGCCGTGCTGTATGTCGAGCTGTATGTCGTGCTGTATGTCGTGCTGTATGTCGAGCTGTATGTCGTGCTGTATGTCGTGCTGTATGCCGTGCTGTATGCCGTGCTGTATGCCGTTCTGTATGCCGTGCTGTATGTCGAGCTGTATGTCGTGCTGTATGTCGTGCTGTATGTCGAGCTGTATGTCGTGCTGTATGTCGTGCTGTATGTCGAGCTGTATGTCGTGCTGTATGTCGTGCTGTATGTCGTGCTGTATGTCGTGCTGTATGTCGAGCTGTATGTCGTGCTGTATGTCGAGCTGTATGTCGTGCTGTATGTCGTGCTGTATGTCGTGCTGTATGTCGAGCTGTATGTCGTGCTGTATGTCGTGCTGTATGTCGTGCTGTATGTCATGCTGTATGTCGAGCTGTATGCCGTGCTGTATGCCGTGCTGTATGCCGTGCTGTATGCCGAGCTGTATGTCGTGCTGTATGTCGTGCTGTATGTCGTGCTGTATGTCGTGCTGTATGTCTTGCTGTATGCACAACATATTAGCCTAACGTCCTTTCATTAGTGAGTTGCGGAAGAAACCCAACGCCTCCTCTCTTGACTAAAATCACAGTGTAAGGTATTAACACATGTCCATAGTTACCACAAAAGCCCTGAAAGCTCCAGGGCAAAGCTTCTTGGTAAAGCTTCTTAGTAAAGCTCCTGGGTAAAGCTTCTTAGTAAAGCTCCTGGGTAAAGCTTCTTAGTAAAGCTCCTGGGCAAAGCTCCTTAGTAGTAGCTCCTGGGTAAAGCTTCTTAGTAAAGCTCCTGGGTAAAGCTCCTTAGTAGTAGCTCCTGGGTAAAGCGTCTTAGTAAAGCTCCTGGGTAAAGCTCCTTAGAGAAGCTCCTTAGTAAAGCTCCTTAGTAAAGCTCCTGGGTAAAGCTCCTTAGAGAAGCTCCTTAGTAAAGCTCCTGGGTAAAGCTCCTGGGTAAAGCTCCTGGGTAAAGCTCCTGGGTAAAGCTCCTTAGTAAAGCTCCTGGGCAAAGCTCCTGGGTAAAGCTCCTTAGTAGTAGCTCCTGGGTAAAGCGTCTTAGTAAAGCTCCTGGGTAAAGCTCCTTAGAGAAGCTCCTTAGTAAAGCTCCTTAGTAAAGCTCCTGGCTAAAGCTCCTGGGTAAAGCTCCTGGGTAAAGCTCCTTAGTAGTAGCTCCTGGGTAAAGCTCCTTAGTAAAGCTCCTGGGTAAAGCTCCTGGGTAAAGCTCCTTAGTAGTATCTCCTGGGTAAAGCTCCTTAGTAAAGCTCCTGGGTAAAGCTCCTGGGTAAAGCTCCTTAGTAGTAGCTCCTGGGTAAAGCTCCTGGGTAAAGCTCCTGGGTAAAGCTCCTCAGTAAAGCTCCTTAGTAAAGCTCCTTAGTAAAGCTCCTTACTGAAGCTCCTTAGTGAAGCTCCTTAGTAGTAGCTCCTGGGTAAAGCTCCTTAGTAAAGCTCCTTAGTGAAGCTCCTTAGTAGTAGCTCCTGGGTAAAGCTCCTGGGTAAAGCTCCTGGGTAAAGCTCCTGGGTAAAGCTCCTTAGTAGTAGCTCCTGAGTAAAGCTCCTTACTGAAGCTCCTGGGTAAAGCTCTTATTTTGTTAGGATACATAGAGGGCGACATTTTGTAGTGCAAATCATTGTGAAAATTGCAAGAAATACCTTAAACCTCATTATCGTCTCACCGTGTGAATTGATTTGAAATTTTTCTTCAACAGTGTGCGCTATAAGGAGGCGATTATTAGTTGAGTAAACTGTTACAGTTATTATTAGTTATAAACTGGATGGTTCGAGCCCTGAATGCTGATTGGCTGACAGCCATGTTATATCAGACCGTATACCACGGGTATGACAAAACATTTATTTTTAATGCTCTAATTACGTTGGTAATCAGTTTATAATAGCAATAAGGCACCTCGGGTTTGTGATATATGGTCAATATACTAAGGACTGTGTCCAGGCACTCCACGATGCGTTGTGCCTAAGAACAGCCATTAGCCGTGGTATATTGGCCATATACCACACTTCCTCGGGCCTTATTGCTTAATTATAACAGTTGAATAAACTGAGTTATACATAAATAGTCACCTCTTGATCACTTACATTCTTTTAGAAAACGTTCAAATTAAACCTTGCTACCAGATTATAACGTGGTTTATTGGAATTTTCTTGCACTAGGAAAATATCATCCAGAAACTGTAACCTGTCTGAAAAACACATCAGGAAATCTTTAACTAGCTAACTAAAAATGTTACCTAACCCATAATCCATCATTTCTTAGCAGGCCTGTCATCACAGAACTACACATTCCACATAGAACTTAAACAATCTTCTTCTCATGTCCTATGAACAGAACAATAGGTGTAGCATAACATACTGGCTTGCTACCAGGGAAATTAAAATATGTTTTAGGAGGTTATATCAGACTTTACCT
Source organism: Salmo salar (assembly GCF_965601325.2). Classification (NCBI taxonomy): domain Eukaryota; kingdom Metazoa; phylum Chordata; class Actinopteri; order Salmoniformes; family Salmonidae; genus Salmo; species Salmo salar. The sequence goes on from NC_138291.1 coordinate 172,986,844, forward strand.
AACAATTATATCAGTTATCTCAGAGTTACTTGACAATTACTTTAATCATGTTTACATAGTGCTTTACTCATCTCATATGTATATACTGTATTCTATTCTACTGTATTTTAGTCAATGACACTCCGACATTGCTCGCACTAATATTTATATTTTTCTTAATTCCATTTACTTTTAGATTAGTGTATTGTTAGATACTATTGCACTGTTGGAGCTAGGAATACAAGCATTTCGCTACACTCGCAATAACATCTGCTAAAAATGTGTACGCAATCAATACATTTTGATTTGATTTAATCATATCAGTTATCGCAGTTACCTAATAATTATATCAGTTATCTCATAGTTACCTAACAATGATATCAGTTATCTCAGAGTTACCTCAAAATAATATCAGTTATCTCAGAGTTACATAACAATTATTTCAGTTATCTCAGAGTTACTTAACAATTCCTGCCTCGCCCCGGCAGACTTTTAATCAGCTCATTAAATCTGTTTCATTAGAGCCAAGTAGAGCGATAAGGGCGTTCACACTCTCAGCAAGCCACCCGCCACCGGCAAGGTGCTGATTGATGCTCCAGGCCTGGGTTATTCCTGCCTGCCTTCACCATTCTGGCCATCACAGCTCAGGTCAGCTGATTTATGAAGTCCAACCCTGTATGCCTCCAGTCCTGGTTGAACCTGACAGCTGTTGCTTTAGGACAGAAAATGTCCATTTTTTAGATGTCATGGTATTGATATTGTGAAACTGTGGAAAACTTATATAATATGTTTATCAAAATAATAAAAAAACTCTGGTTTATACCTCCAGCCTTCTACCCTATGTTAATCTGCCCCTGTTTCTGCTGTGGTCCTACTGGTGTGTTGTTGATGGATGGAGCCCGCTCCATAAGCCACCACACACGCACGCACGCACGCACGCACGCACGCACGCACACACACACACACACACGCACGCACGCACGCACGCACGCACACACACACACACACACACCACACACACACACACACACACACACACACCACACACACACACACACACACACACACACTAATAATGACAAACAAGGGTGTTGGCAGCTTTTCACAGCATTGTTCTCCACACTCCACTCTACCCGGTCGGAAGCCCCTGCCACACTTTTCCCATCACCCCATCCTCCCCTTCTTCTCTCTTTAGGAAGTACAAATTCCACCCCAACGACTGCCTCCCAATGCCACCCCACCACCTCCTACCCTGAGCTACTTCCCTGAGTGGTTCCCAAGACCTAGCCAAGAAGGCCAGCCAAGGAGGCCAGCCAAGCCATAGACAGATGGACACACCGCCTGGCCTCTCTGCTCAAAGCCCCTTCCCCAACACTAATGACTAGTGAACTCAAAGAACTTAGAAACTAAACAGACACCCTTCATTCTCCCACCACACCCTGATAACATGGTCAGCCATGTTGTTTCCTACCATGCCCTGATAACATGGTCAGCCATGTTGTTTCCTACCATGCCCTGATAACATGGTCAGCCATGTTGTTTCCTACCATGCCCTGATAATATGGTCAGCCATGTTGTCTCCCACCACACCCTGATAACATGGTCAGCCATGTTGTCTCCCACCACACTCTGATAACATGGTCAGCCATGTTGTCTCCCACCACAACCTGATAGCATGGTCAGCCATATTGTCTCCCACCACACTCTGATAACATGGTCAGCCATGTTGTCTCCCACCACATTCTGATAACATGGTCAGCCATGTTGTCTCCCACCACACTCTGATAACATGGTCAGCCATGTTGTCTCCCACCACATTCTGATAACATGGTCAGCCATGTTGTCTCCCACCACATTCTGATAACATGGTCAGCCATGTTGTCTCCCACCACACTCTGATAACATGGTCAGCCATGTTGTCTCCCACCACATTCTGATAACATGGTCAGTCATGTTGTCTCCCACCACATTCTGATAACATGGTCAGCCATGTTGTCTCCCACCACATTCTGATAACATGGTCAGCCATGTTGTCTCCCACCACGCTCTGATAACATGGTCAGCCATGTTGTCTCCCACCACACTCTGATAACATGGTCAGCCATGTTGTATCCCACCACACTCTGATAACATGGTCAGCCATGTTGTCTCCCACCACACTCTGATAACATGGTCAGCCATGTTGTCTCCCACCACATTCTGATAACATGGTCAGCCATGTTGTCTCCCACCACACTCTGATAACATGGTCAGCCATGTTGTCTCCCACCACACTCTGATAACATGGTCAGTCATGTTGTCTCCCACCACACTCTGATAACATGTTCAGCCATGTTGTTTCCTACCACACTCTGATAACATGGTCAGCCATGTTGTCTCCCACCACACTCTGATAACATGGTCAGTCATGTTGTCTCCCACCACACTCTGATAACATGGTCAGCCATGTTGTCTCCCACCACATTCTGATAACATGGTCAGCCATGTTGTCTCCCACCACATTCTGATAACATGGTCAGCCATGTTGTCTCCCACCACACTCTGATAACATGGTCAGCCATGTTGTCTCCCACCACACTCTGATAACATGGTCAGCCATGTTGTCTCCCACCACACTCTGATAACATGGTCAGCCATGTTGTCTCCCACCACACTCTGGTAACATGGTCAGCCATGTTGTCTCCCACCACATTCTGATAACATGGTCAGCCATGTTGTTTGATGGTACAGTGAGTTTTCCATGTTCACTCTGTGGTCTAGCGGGTGGTCTAGTGGGTCCCGGTCTCTTTCGAATTTTGATTACTTGCAAATGTAGTATTTTAAAGAAACAGGTTCTGTGCGGTTGCCCACATTTATTCAAAAAATCTGTTTTACTTTTAATTTATTGAGAAGTATATAATATAAAATAAAGAAATATTAAAAAACAAATATAAAAATCTGCGAAGAACCAATCCTTTCCTCCACAAACAAGGACATTACGTATTTGTCAGAGAAGTTTGGATAATGATTCACAGAGTTTGAGTGGAGAGAGTTAAAAATACCTCATCTTGAATGAATGTAGAGTCACAGTCCCATAGAGGAAGTGGAGCTACAATGTGTTTTGTTTTGCATATTGCTATCAAACCTCTCCATTAGTCCAAATGTAGTAATAATGGTGAACCGTAAGGGAAATGCACTGTTACATCCTGAACACTGCCAGAAAACAACACACACACACACACACACACACACACACACACACACACACACACACACACACACACACACACACACACACACACACACACACACCACACACACACACACACACACACACACACTCCTCCCTCTCTCCTCTCTCTCTCTCTCTCTCTCTCTCTCTCTCTCTCTCTCTCACACACACACTCATCCATTCCAGTATATGGTCCTGCGGGCCTCTTATTGGTTTCCTGTTGATGCCCCATGCAGGGAACAGAAGCACCTTGGGAAAATAAACTCCTCTCAGTGAGTCTCTAGAGGTTTGAGTGAAGGAGAGAGAGATAAGATATATTGTGGCTTCACCCGTCCTTGTCCTCTGAAGAGACTGGAGCTTGAGTCTTCCTTGTCCTCTGAAGAGACTGGAGCTTCAGCCTTCCTTGTCCTCTGAAGAGTGTGGTATTGTATGTATCCTATGCCTAAGGCTACATGTCTTGAGCATGAGTGGGTACACTGTTGTATAGTCATATGACTACTGTAAACAACACATCAAACTCCAGTAAAATAGGTATTTGATTAATTGAAACTAAATTAATATTACACTGAAGCCAACTATATGGTGTTTTAAAATACAATTCAATATTGTATCGTATGTATTACCAACCCTAGAGAAATGGAAATGATTGGAAACTGACTCCACATTTGTACATACAGTGTTGAGTGCCAATGAAGTGCCAAACAAAGTAACAGGGTTGACCGTAACAGGTTTGATGTTTTCATCTTAAATCAGCCATAAATCCCCTTGTGACAGGGGGAATGGAAGCGTATTGTGTGCAACAGGGAGTCTAATGACAGATGTACAGAACCAGTTATGTTTACATAGTCTGTCCATGAGAGATTACTTAAAACTTCTTGGTGACAGGGGGCAGTATTCAGAAATTCAGATGAATACGTGCCCAAATTAAACTGCCTGCTTCTCGGGCCCAGAAGGTAAGATATGCATATTATTAGTAGATTTGGATAGAAAACACTCTGAAGTTTCTAAAACTGTTTTAATGATGTCTGTGGCATATGGCAGGCAGAAACCTGAGAAAGAAATCCAACCAGGAAGTGACTTGTAGTTCTTCTATCTAATCCCTGTTCAAACTACAGTGTCTGTGGGGTCATTTTGCACTTCCTAACGCTTCCATTGGCTGTGAACAGCCTTTAGAAACTTGTTTCATCCGTCTACTGTTACTGGGCAGAGAATAGGAGCTCAGTCAATCAGTGGACTGCCTGGCACCAGTGAGTTATTTACTGCGCGGGCACATTGGCGTGCCTCTCCTTCTTTTTCCTCTGTAATGAATACGCTATTGTCCGGTTGGAATATTATCGATGTTTTATGTTAAAAAGACCCTAAGGATTGATTGTAAACATCGTTTGACATGTTTCTAAGAACGGTAATGGAACTATTTGATTTTTCGTCTCTGGTTCTGGTTCTGCGCTCTCGTGTTATGCCTTTGGATTAGTGACCTGAACGCACGAACAAAACGGAGGTATTTGGACATAAATATGGAGTATTTCAAACAAAAATAACATTTATTGTGGAAGTGGGAGTCCTGGGAGTGCATTCCGACGAAGATCAGCAATGGTAAGGGAAGATTTATTATACTAATTCCTAGTTTAGTTGACTCCAGAACTTGGCGGGTAACTGTATAGCTTGCTTTGATGGCTGAGCTCTGTACTCAGAATATTGAAAAATGTGCTTTCGCCGAAAAGCTATTTTAAAATCTGACACAGCGGTTGCATTAAGGAGTAGTATATCTATAATTCTTTCAATAACTGTTGTAAAGTTTATCAACGTTTATGATGAGTATTTTTGTAAATTGATGTGCTCATTCACCAGAAGTTTTGGTGGGAATACATTTTCTGAACATCACGCGCCAATGTAAAATTACGTTTATGGATATAAATATGAACTTTATCGAACAAAACATATATGTATTTTGTAACATTGAGTCCTGGGAGTGTCATCTGATGAAGATCATCAAAGGTTAGTGATTCATTTTAGCTGTATTTCTGGTTTTTGTGACGCCTCTCCTTGCTTGGAAAATGGCTGTGTGGTTTTTCTTGTCAAGGTGATGTCCTAACATAATCTAATGTTTTGCTTTCGCCGTAAAGCCTTTTTGAAATCGGACACTGTGGTTAGATTAAGGAGAATTCTATCTTTAAAATGGTGTATAATACTTATATGTTTGAGAAATTTGAATTATGAGATTTTTGTTGTTTTGAATTTGCCGCCCTGCTATTTCACTGGCTGTACCGTGGGTGGGACGCTAGCGTCCAACATAGCCCATACTAGTTAATAACTGACTTAACACGATAGCTTGTTATTTGGTTATTGCATTGTAGTAAGACTGGTATAACGGGTGTAGATGAAACAAGTGACATTTCTTAGCATTACACACTGGAGCTGAACTGAAGGGCACTTTGAAAAGACACAGTACAATTTAATTTAATTGGGTGAGATTTCCCTGAAGAGTCATGGGTGATAGACTTATCGCCTGTGACTCAGTCAGAAGCACTTTCCTCAGTTACTAGAAGAGGACAAGACAGGATGCTAAATGACTTATTGTTTTCTCACCTTCAGTTACATAACAATTGTCAGATTTTGTACACTTTCAACCAGCTTTTCCAAGGACCTGTTATTTTCAGTGGGGAATGAGAGTCTATGCCAGGGGTGGGTAAACTGCAGCCCGCAGGCCGGATTTGGCCTGTCAGACGATTAAATGCGGCCCTTGATGGACTGAGTAATGTTTTCCCATCCTGGTCTAGGCCTTTGTAACTGTAACTTTCCAAAAATTATATCAAGGACCTCTTTATAGAAGTAACTATATGCCAAAGAGAATTGGCTTGTGTAATGGAATAGGTGGAAAATTACAGATCACCAGGCACATTGGATCAACCTCAACCTACTTTCAGGTGCGTATGCATAACTGGAAACACATCCAGTGTCACTTAAAGGAAAGGTTCACCAGTTTTGAATGTTATATTGTTATTGTGTATCTCTGAGTGATGTTCTATCGATTCCCTGGGTCATTTCACGTTTTCACGTGTACCTGAGTTATTGGCATTCAAGCAGGCAGAAATCCGTCTGGTATGACTAGCACTGTGATAAAGTCTCTCTCACTACACTGGAAGTTAATAGGAATATGACTTTTAGATTGCAAAAACGTCTATCATACATGTCATATTTCAATACTGGCTGATGTAATAACTCGGGAGGATGTCTTCTCTCGAATTAGCCCTTGATCATATTTTTGCGATATTCCTACCTCGAGAACTTTGTAATTTAACGGAGGGTCTGGCACATTTTTCCTATTTCTCTGCCTCTTTAGTCCAGGATGCGTTGCATGGTGCCTGTTACCATAGATATTATAGAAAGGAGATAGGAATCCAATGAATGAAAGAACGAATAACGCCCCACCCAGCAGACTGTCAACCAATCGTGCTCACTGTCAACCAATCGTGCTCACGTTGTCATGCTGTGTCACACGGTTGCTAAGCTAATCGTCACGCAATCCATTCTCAAAGTCAGTGTATATGTCGAGAAATGTGCCTATTTTCCTCAAAAGTACATAATGTCACGATTCCTAAGCTATACGATTCTACAGAAAGCAAGTTAATTAACTCACATCTCAGAAAATATTTATGTTGTACTTATGTTGACGGAATTCATGCTCATGTTGGGTTTTTGAGCGAGCACCCAATTGACTCCCATTCACTCCTTGATCGAGAGCGCTCTTTGTCTCAAAATCGCCCAGAATGCACCGCACGGCTCATTGACGTAGCATGGGCAGTGTTTCCCTTCTCCTCAAAAGTGTATCTGCCGTTGCGAATGTTAGACTCCGCTATGTGAGGCAGATTGATCTGCAGGTTGAACATGGTGAGATTTTAGACTCCTAAATTGATAGTGCAGTTTGTTTAGGCAATTTTACAGCTAACTAGCTACGTTACATGCTGATATTGTCTTTGGTATTATTGTGTGTAGCTACATTTGCTACCTAGCCAGCCAGCCAATAGAGAGAGCATTGCATTGTAGATTCTGCAGATTTCCACTGCGATTGTCCATGTTGCTACCAACCTTACTACAGTATAACGCCAAAACGAAACATTTGTTCACAAAAAATATTGTTCTCACATTTTAGTGTTATTTAACACTGTAAACTATAGGAAATAGTGGTTTTGGGTGGCTTTTTTTCTTTTGGTAAACCTAACTAAATTCATTGATTGTTTGTCAGGGTTTTTCCTTGAGAATTGAAACATCTTAGGGACTCACAAGCATAGACTCAAACACACAAAATGCAAATTACATCAGTTTCAGGTTTGCCAACTAATTTTTGGTAAACTCAACAGCATTTTTTAACATTGTTTGTTGGGACTTTCCCATATTGAGAGTTGGCCTGTGTTAAGGAGATCAAAAGCTATAAACTATGCAAATTACGTCAATTTCAGGCGCGTAAAACTTAAAACACCACCCACCCATTGTTAACTAATATCTGGTAAACCCAACAACATTCCTTGATATTGTTTGTTGGGACTTTTCCATGTGGAGAACGTTGGAACATGTCAGGGAGTTTACTGCTTGGCACAGTCTCAAGGATCAACCTCACGTCTCGTGCCAAGAAAGGCTGCTCTTTATTATAGCTGGCCCGGCTTGAGAGAGGCTCAATCAGAGACCTGCTCTTTATGGTCTGTGTCTCAGGGCATCTGCGAAGAACATCACAGGCCTGTGCACACGTTTCCTACACTCCCTGACACACCATGGGCCTCTTTTCTCAAGGGAAAACTACTCCATAGCACTGACCACCCTTTGACCCGTGAGATAGAAGGAGGGATGGAGGGATGGAGGGCGAGAGGACTCATTTGATTGGGATTTGGCTTCCTACAGTATAAAACCTTCATGCCCCCCTCCCTCCCCTCTCCTCTCTCTACCTCTTCTTTCTCCGCTCAGAGGAAGGGCACACCCAACCTTGGCATTCCTTTCTGACAAGTTCAAGCGCTGTGAGGTGAGAAAAATAGTTAGGCAAACACGGGCGCTAAAAGGCTTTCTGGGTGGGGACAGGAGAAGACCACAGCAGCCAAACGTGTCCACCCAAAAGGAAAAGAAAGGCTTCTGATGACTGCTGGGGCATGCAGGGTCACCCATATTGTATATGAGTGGATCACACACATGCACACACACACACACAAAAGCATACACACGCGCACACACACACACACACACGTAAATACCTATGTATATACCTGTATGTCCCCATTTAAACACAACAAGCTTCCTTCAAAGTGATGTGGTTATGGAAAACTACAATCATGTATTTCTGCCATGCACAGATTACCAGGGCTTCGGGCAAGAGAGGTATAAGTAAGTTAGTGAGGCATTCACCCTTATCAACTGACAACTCCCATAATTCAAGATAGATTAGTTTCTCTTTCTGCCCTTACACTGATGAGGTGCTGGAATTCAAAAGATGCAGGGGGTTTCTTTGGTGTTCATAACGATACTAGTATGTAATTACCTGTGTATGGGAAACATAACCTCCGTTCTGAGTTACTGAATTACTAAGCAGTGAAACACTGATGTCACAATAATGACCACACTGCCATTGGACAAACACTTATCAATATGTGGTTTCTATTGGACCAAAAACAGTCTGATAAACATCTCATTGGACAACAGTCAATTCATCTGTCCAGTAACATTCATCTGTCCAGTAACAATTATCTGTCCAGTAACAATTATCTGTCCAGTAACATTCCTCTGTCCAGTAACATTCATCTTTCCAGTAACATTCCTCTGTTCAGTAACATTCCTCTGTCCAGTAACAATTATCTGTCCAGTAACATTCCTCTGTCCAGTAACATTCCTCTGTCCGGTAACATTCATCTGTCCAGTAACATTCCTCTGTCCAGTAACATTCATCTGTCCAGTAACATTCCTCTGTCCAGTAACATTCCTCTGTCCAGTAACATTCATCTGTCCAGTAACATTCATCTGTCCAGTAACATTCCTCTGTCCAGTAACAATTATCTGTCCAGTAACATTCCTCTGTCCAGTAACATTCCTCTGTCCAGTAACAATTATCTGTCCGGTAACATTCCTCTGTCCAGTAACATTCCTCTGTCCAGTAACAATTATCTGTCCAGTAACACTACACTGTCAGAAAGGTAACACTACACTGTCAGAAAGGTAACACTACACTGTCAGAAAGGTAACACTACACTGTCGGAAATGTAACACTACACTGTCAGAAAGGTAATGCTACACTGTCGGAAAGGTAACACTACACTGGTGGAAAGGTAACACTACACTGGTGGAAAGGTAACACTACACTGTCAGAAAGGTAACACTACACCGGCGGAAAGGTAACACTACACTGGTGGAAAGGTAACACTACACTGGTGGAAAGTTAACGCTACACTGGCGGAAAGTTAACGCTACACTGTCAGAAAGGTAACACTACACTGTCAGAAAGTTAACTCTACACTGTCGGAAAGGTAACACTACACTGTCAGAAAGGTAACACTACACTGGCGGAAAGTTAACGCTACACTGTCAAAGGTAACACTACACTGTCAGAAAGGTAACACTACACTGTCGGAAAGTTAACGCTACACTGTCAGAAAGGTAACACTACACTGTCAGAAAGGTAACACTACACTGTCAGAAAGGTAACACTACACTGTCAGAAAGGTAACACTACACTGGTGGAAAGGTAACACTACACTGGTGGAAAGGTAACACTACACTGTCGGAAAGTTAACGCTACACTGTCAGAAAGGTAACACTACACTGTCGGAAAGCGGAAAGTTAACGCTACACTGTCGGAAAGGTAACACTACACTGTCGGGAAAGGTAACACTACACTGTCAGAAAGGTAACACTACACTGTCAGAAAGGTAACACTACACTGTCAGAAAGGTAACACTACACTGTCAGAAAGGTAACACTACACTGGTGGAAAGGTAACACTACACTGGTGGAAAGGTAACACTACACTGTCAGAAAGTTAACGCTACACTGTCAGAAAGGTAACACTACACTGTCGGAAAGCGGAAAGTTAACGCTACACTGTCGGAAAGGTAACACTACACTGTCGGAAAGGTAACACTACACTGTCAGAAAGGTAACACTACACTGTCAGAAAGGTAACACTACACTGTCAGAAAGGTAACACTACACTTGTGGAAAGTTAATGCTACACTGTCAGAAAGGTAACACTACACTGTCAGAAAGGTAACACTACACTGTCAGAAAGGTAACACTACACTGTCGGAAAAGGTAACACTACACTGTCGGAAAGGTAACTACACTGTCAGAAAGGTAACACTACACTGGCGGAAAGTTAACACTACACTGTCAGAAAGGTAACACTACACTGTCGGAAAGGTAACACTACACTGGCGGAAAGGTAACACTACACTGTTGGAAAGTTAACGTTACACTGTCAGAAAGGTAACACTACACTGTCTGAAAGGTGACACTACCCTGTCAGAAAGGTAACACTACACTGCCAGAAAGGTGACACTACACTGTCAGAAAGGTAACACTACACTGCCAGAAAGGTGACACTACACTGTCAGAAAGGTGACACTACACTGTCAGAAAGGTAACACTACACTGTCAGAAGGTAACACTACACTGTAATCCCAGCCTTTGTCCTTTAATACTGGTCAAGTTACAGGATGCGTGACCTATATTGTCGCCATATTATCTTGTCAGTAAACATGTTAACTTGACTTTCTGTATGTCTCTTCCATATAGCTAATAACAAAAAATGGTGTCAGAAGTGGAATCCAAACCCCCACTCCTTTATTCTTGTGGTAATATTACCTTGTCAGTACCTACAGCTGTATCATGTCTTTCTGCTTCATCCATGTAGCTAATAACGTAACAATGGCATTTGTCTTCTCTGACTGTATCATCATACTGTCTTCTCTGATGTTTTGTGTTGGTATTGGTTCTGAGGGGCATATTTCTCACTTCAGACCGTCGTTAGAGTTAAACAACAGCTGCTGCACTCTCCCTAGGGGGGAAGCAGAGACCACCAGAGACACCATGGAGAATGTCGCTATAGAAACCAGTCTGAGCCTGTGTTTATAGTGAGACGTTGACACACAAATACATTTACAGACAAACACAGGTGGACACACATACAGATGACCAACAACAAACACGCGTGTGTACCACATGGAGATGTGTGAAACTTACTCCTCAGCCTGAAGTGTCCCCCACTGTGCCAGCGAATAGCTAGCTAGTTGTGTGGTAAGACGCTTCAGGAGGGTGGTCACGTGTGTTAGCAAGGCAGAGGTCGTGGATTTTTTGCACACACAAACAGGCAGACAGAGAAGCAAGAAGCACACAAGAAGCACACACTGTAGAAAAGGAAGAACTTTTAATCGTTTTTTTTATGTACTGTATAGATATACAGTAGATTCCTAAGACCACATGTGATGTTTACATAGATACTGCTTTAATAATACTTGTAATAATACTAACAGTACTGTTTTACAATATTACAGGGTAATACTATTATACAAATCACTATGCTATACAAGAACAGACATGCTGGCAGTAAAAGCTGTAACTGAACAGTGTATTGATACTCTCTGCTTGCACTCATAGACATCACACATGGCACAACGACACATCCAGTAAGTAACGTTTTCCATACTTATGATGAACTACCCATAGCTACACCTCTCTTCAACAGATGCCACTAATTGCAGACATCTGGAAATATTCTTAATATACCTTAACGAAGCCGGTTTTAAACCCTGTCAATTGAACTCTTTTGGTAAGCACACACCAATTTGGTCATAGCCTTCCCATCTGCAGTGGCTAATTTCCTCATTAGCGAGCATGTGACTACCTCGTAGAATGGTGATTTGGCCAACCTGAAGTTATAGACACATATGTGTCTTGCTAATAGGCTAACCTGCATGGATCTATTGGCTCTCTGTGTGCGTCCCAAAAGGCAAACTATTCTCTATAGTGCACTACTTTTTATCTGAGCCCTGTGGGCCCTGGTCAAAAGTAGTGCACTACATAGGGAACAGGGTGCCATTTGGGACGCTGGGTGTGACTCTCCCGGTGGAGCAGATGAAGTGTAATGGTTGGTTTGCATGCCAAACCAGGTGATTTCACTGAGCTACACTCTTGAAGTATGAGCCTATAATGTTAGAAATACAATAGTAACGATATATTTTGGTTTATAAATATCATTGTCGGAGAAACAACATGAATATATTTCATTATTTAGGCTAGTTTGTGTTTAATCTGCTGTAGTATCTATGCTGCAATTAATATTTTAGCTGCAGATGTGTACAATGAAGTAAACCTTAAACAGCTATAATACAGGATCTCTGTGTGACAACAGCTCTCCCACAACGCATTGTGGTTGAAGATGTTGACAGGCCGGAGTGGGCGGATCCCTCCTGTGACATGCTAATGAGAGGATGAGGATGATGAGCAGGAAATAGATCCCCGGCCACAAGGACATCTTCTGAGATTCTGACTCAAATCTAATAAAATCACATTTTATATGTCACATGCTTTGTAAACAAATGCTTACTTACGGTCTTTCCCAACAATGCAGAGAGAAAGAAAGAAACAATAATAGAAAAATAATAACACAAGGAATAAATACACAACAAGTAACAATAACTTGGCTTTATACACAGACAATAACTTGGCTTTATACACAGACAATAACTTGGCTATATACACAGACAATAACTTGGCTATATACACAGACAATAACTTGGCTATATACACAGACAATAACTTGGCTATATACACAGACAATAACTTGGCTGTATACACAGACAATAACTTGGCTATATACACAGACAATAACTTGGCTATATACACAGACAATAACTTGGCTATATACACAGACAATAACTTGGCTATATACACAGACAATAACTTGGCTATATACACAGACAATAACTTGGCTATATACACAGACAATAACGTGGCTATATACACAGACAATAACTTGGCTATATACACAGACAATAACTTGGCTATATACACAGACAATAACTTGGCTATATACACAGACAATAACTTGGCTATATACACAGACAATAACTTGGCTATATACACAGACAATAACTTGGCTATATACACAGACAATAACGTGGCTATATACACAGACAATAACTTGGCTATATACACAGACAATAACTTGGCTATATACACAGACAATAACTTGGCTGTATACACAGACAATAACTTGGCTATATACACAGACAATAACTTGGCTATATACACAGACAATAACTTGGCTATATACACAGACAATAACTTGGCTATATACACAGACAATAACTTGGCTATATACACAGACAATAACTTGGCTATATACACAGACAATAACGTGGCTATATACACAGACAATAACTTGGCTATATACACAGACAATAACTTGGCTATATACACAGACAATAACTTGGCTATATACACAGACAATAACTTGGCTATATACACAGACAATAACTTGGCTATATACACAGACAATAACTTGGCTATATACACAGACAATAACTTGGCTATATACACAGACAATAACTTGGCTTTATACACAGACAATAACTTGGCTATATACACAGACAATAACGTGGCTATATACACAGACAATAACTTGGCTATATACACAGACAATAACTTGGCTATATACACAGACAATAACTTGGCTATATACACAGACAATAACTTGGCTATATACACAGACAATAACTTGGCTATATACACAGACAATAACGTGGCTATATACACAGACAATAACTTGGCTATATACACAGACAATAACTTGGCTTTATACACAGACAATAACTTGGCTATATACACAGACAATAACGTGGCTATATACACAGACAATAACTTGGCTATATACACAGACAATAACTTGGCTATATACACAGACAATAACTTGGCTATATACACAGACAATAACTTGGCTATATACACAGACAATAACTTGGCTATATACACAGACAATAACGTGGCTATATACACAGACAATAACTTGGCTTTATACATAGACAATAACTTGGCTATATACACAGACAATAACTTGGCTATATACACAGACATTAACTTGGCTGTATACACAGACAATAACTTGGCTACATACATGGCCCCTCTCCCCCTCTCTCCATTTCCCTCGCTTCTTGCCAGATCCCGCCAAAATTGATGGAAAATGATTGGGCCTATTTTGAAAATGAGAGGTTATAGGGCCAAAAGAGATGCAGTAAACAGTCTAGGAGTGAAACTAACATGAAACAGTAAACCATTCTGTTACTTTTTCCCCTCTAGTTCCAGAAATAAATCTATACATACTATAACTTGTTATTCCTTCTAATTCAGTAACAATACATAACTTGTTATTCCTACTTATTCAGTAATACAGCTATACATAACTTGTTATTCATTCATCATCCAAGATGACGTAACAGTCAGACGTCTTTGTCCTGTCGTGTCCCTTGTATATATGTTTTTACATCCTTTTCTTCGCATATCTTTTAAAAATATTTTCCTAAACCTCAACTTCTAAATACTCTCCTGCAACCCGCCTCACCCAATGTGGAGTTGATCTGTTAACTAACTACCTACCTAGCTAACTACCTACCTACCAGCTATCAGTCATCAAACCATTGCTAGTGGTCATCAGCTAACCTTTAGCTCGGAAAGCTCTCGCCAGTTCGAACAACGTGACTCAAACCAGAGCATAACGGACCTATTATTATTTTATATATATATATATATACTACTCCTGGCTAGCGTTTCCATCCCGGAGCAAGCACCAATTAGCCTGAAGCTAGCTCGGCCAGGGCTCCTGTGCTACCACCGAAGCCCACTCCTGGGCGACAATATCCGGACCCCTTCTACAGCCGGTACGGGGCACGGAACCCCGCCGATCCTCTACGACTGGAAAACCGACAAAATCTGCCTGAGGATTCCAACAGGCCCCTCAGGCGCGACGTCCGCTGAAGGCCCATTCTGCTAACCGGCCTGCTAGCTATCTAGAGCTACTTGGAACCCTACTAATTCCACGACTGGTCTATCCACGTCACCGCACGAAGAGGCAAAAACAGACTTACTCACTGCTTTAGCATACTCTGCCAACCCGGATGTCTTAGCCGTGTCTGAATCCTGGCTTAGGAAAACCACCAAAAACCCTGAAATCTCCATCACTAACTATAACATTTTCCGCCAAGATAGAACTGTCAAAGGGGGCGGTGTTGCAATCTACTGCAAAGATAGCCTGCAGAGTTCTGTATTACTATCCAAGTCTGTACCCAAACAATTCGAGCTTCTACTTCTAAAAATGCACCTTTCCAGAAACAAGTCTCTCACTGTTGCCGCTTGCTATCGACCTCCCTCTGCCCCCAGCTGTGCCCTCGATACCATATGTGAATTGATTGCCCCCCATCTATCTTCTCAGCTCGTGCTACTAGGTGACCTAAACTGGGACTGCTTAACACCCCGGCCATCCTACAATCTATGCTTGATGCCCTCAATCTCACACAAATTACCAATGAACCTACCAGGTACAACCCCAAATCCGTAAATACGGGCACCCTCATAGATATCATCCTAACTAACTCGCTCTCCAAATACCTTCCTCACCATCTTAAATAAGCATGCCCCACTCAAAAAATGTAGAACTAGGAATATAGTCCTTCATTCACTCCAGACCGGTCTGCCCTTGACCAGCACAAAAACATCCTGTGGCCTTCTGCATTAGCATCGAATAGCCCCCGTGATATGCAACTTTTCAGGGAAGTTAGGAACAAATATACACAGGCAGTTAGAAAAGCTAAGGCTAGCTTTTTCAAACAGAAATTTGCATCCTGTAGTACTAACTCAAAAAAGTTCTGGGACACTGTAAAGTCCATGGAGAATAAGAGCACCTCCTCCCAGCTGCCCACTGCTCTGAGGCTAGAAAACACTGTTACCACCGATAAATCCACTATCATTGAGAATTTCAATAAGCATTTCTTTATGGCTGGCCATGCTTTCCACCTGGCTACCCCTACCCCAGTCAACTGCCCGGCACCCTCCACAGCAACCCGCCAAAGCCCCCACCATTTCTCCTTCACCCAAATCCAGATAGCTGATGTTCTGAAAGAGCTGCAAAATCTGGACCCATACAAATCAGCCGGGCTAGACAATCTGGACCCTCTCTTTCTAAAATGATCTGCCGAAATTGTTGCAACCCCTATTACTAGCCTGTTCAACCTCTCTTTCATATTGTCTGAGATTCCCAAAGATTGGAAAGCTGCCGCGGTCATCGCCCTCCTCAAAGGGGGTAACACTCTAGACCCAAACTGCTACAGACCTATATCTATCCTACCCTGTCTTTCTAAGGTCTTCAAAAGCCAAGTTAACAAACAGATTACTGACCATTTTGAATCCCACCGTACCTTTTCCGCTATGCAATCTGGTTTCAGAGCTGGTCATGGGTGCACCTCAGCCACGCTCAAGGTCCTAAACGACATCATAACCGCCATCGATAAGAGACATTACTGTGCAGCCGTATTCATCGACCTGGCCAAGGCTTTCGACTCTGTCAATCACCACATTCTTATTGGCAGACTCGACAGCCTTGGTTTCTCAAATGATTGCCTCGCCTGGTTTACCAACTACTTCTCTGATAGAGTTCAGTGTGTCAAATCGGAGGGCCTGTTGTCCGGACCTCTGGCAGTCTCTATGGGTGTGCCACAGGGTTCAAATCTCGGGCCGACTCTCTTCTCTGTATACACTGATGTTGCTCTTGCTGCTGGTGATTCTCTGATCCACCTCTACGCAGACGACACCATTCTGTATACTTCTGACCCCTCTTTGGACACTGTGTTAACTAACCTCCAGACGAGCTTCAATGCCATACAACTCTCCTTCTGTGGCCTCCAACTGCTCTTAAACGCAGGTAAAACTAAATGCATGCTATTCAATCGATCACTGCCCGCACCTGCTCGCCCGTCCAGCATCACTACTCTGGACGGCTCTGACTTAGAATACGTGGACAACTACAAACACCTGGGTGTCTGGTTAGACTGCAAACTCTCCTTCCAGACTCACATTAAGCCTCTCCAATCCAAAATTACATCTAGAATCGGCTTCCTATATCGCAACAAAGCATCCCTCACTCATGCTGCCAAACACACCCTCGTAAAACTGACCATCCTACCGA
The DNA here is from genome assembly GCF_965601325.2 of Salmo salar. Classification (NCBI taxonomy): domain Eukaryota; kingdom Metazoa; phylum Chordata; class Actinopteri; order Salmoniformes; family Salmonidae; genus Salmo; species Salmo salar. The sequence continues at coordinate 173,004,240 of NC_138291.1, forward strand.
TCCTCGACTTCGGTGATGTCATCTATAAAATAGCCTCCAACACTCTACTCAACAAACTGGATGCAGTCTATCACAGTGCCATCCGTTTTGTCACCAAAGCCCCATACTCTACCCACCATTGCGACCTGTACGCTCTCGTTTGTTGGCCCTCGCTTCATACTCGTCGCCAAACCCACTGGCTACAGGTTATCTATAAGTCTCTGCTAGGTAAAGCTCCGCCTTATCTCAGCTCACTGGTCACCATAGCAGCACCCACTCGTAGCATTCGCTCCAGCAGGTATATCTCACAGGTCACCCCCAAAGCCAATTCCTCCTATGGCCACCTTTCCTTCCAGTTCTCTGCTGCCAATGACTAGAACGAACTGTAAGAATCTCTGAAGCTGGAGACTCATATCTCCCTCACTAGCTTTAAGCACCAGCTGTCAGAGCAGCTCACAGATCACTGCACCGGTACATAGCCCATCTGTAAACAGCCCATTTATTTACCTACCTCATCCCCATACTGTATTTATTTATCTTGCTCCTTTGCACCCCAGTATCTCTACTTGCACATTCATCTTCTGCACATCTACCATTCCAGTGTTTAATTGCTATATTGTAATGACTTCGCCACCATGGCCTATTTATTGCCTTAATGTCACGTCCTGGCCAGTATAAGGTTAATTGTTTTTGTAGTTTGGTCAGGACGTGGCAGAGGGTATTTGTTTTATGTGGTTCGGGGTGGTGTGTTTGTGTAAAGGGTGTTTGATTTAGTATTTCCGGGTTTTTGGTTGATGGTCTATGTGTTTGTATTCTATGGTTAGTCTAGTGTGTGTGTTTCTATGTTTGGTTAATTGGGGTTGGGACTCTCAGTTGAAGGCAGGTGTTGTCTATCTGCCTTTGATTGAGAGTCCCATATATTAGGGTGTGTTTGTGTGTGTGATTTGTGGGTGATTGTTCTGTGTTGAGCTTTGCTTTGCTTTGCTTTGCCAGACTGTTTGTTAGTTGTTCGTTTTTCGGTTTTGTTATTTTGTATGTTCATTTTTGAAGATAATTAAAAATCAAGATGAGCATTCACGTACCTGCTGCGTTTTGGTCCTCCATTTCTACCAACAACAACCGTGACAGAATCACCCACCAACTATGGACCAAGCAGCAGAAGAAGGAGCAGAGGGAATTCGAGTTGGACTGGCGGGAGAAGTGGACCTGGGAGGAAGTTCTGGACGGGGCCGGACCTTGGCACCAGGCTGGGGATTATCGACGCCCGCAGTGGGAAATTGAGGCAGCCAAGGCAGAGAGGCGGTGGTACGAGGCCATGGACGCGCTGAAGGAGAAGCACGAGAGGCACCCCCAAGAATTTTTTTTGGGGGGGGGCACACGGGTAGTTTGGCTAGGCGTAAGAAGAGCCGGAAGCCAGCTACCCGTGGTTATATGGAGGAGCGTATGGGGTGGAGAGCGCTATGTTTCGCTGAGGAGCGCACTATCTCACCCATACGCACGCACAGTCCGGTGCGCGTTATTCCAGCCCCTCGCAGGTGCCGTGCTAGAGCGGGCATCCAGCCTGGTAGGAGGATGCCTGCGCAGCGCATCTGGTCGCCGGTACGCCTCCGAGGACCAGGCTACCCAACTCCCGCTCTACGCACGGCTACCATCAGGCCCCTGCACAGCCCAGTCTGCCCTGTACGAGCACCCCGCTTGTACAGGGCTACTAGTTCCATCCAGCCAAGGCGGGTTGTGCAGGAGGTAAGATCTAGACCGACTGTGCGCCACCATAGCCCTGGGTTTCCAGCTCCTGTCTCTCGTGCGGACCCGGAAGTGCGTCAACCCAGTCCGACTCGTCCTGTTCCCGCTCCCCGCAATAGCCTGGAGGTGCGTGTTCATAATCTGGTAAGCCCAGTACCAGCACCACGCACCAGGCTACAAGTGCGTCAACCCAGCCACGCCAGTCAACAGTCACCAGAGCTGCCCGCCAGTCAACAGTCGTCACCAGAGCTGCCCGCCAGTCAACAGTCGTCACCAGAGCTGCCCGCCAGTCAACAGTCGTCGCCAGAGCTGCCCGCCAGTCAACAGTCGTCGTCAGAGCTGCCCGCCAGTCAACAGTCGTCGTCAGAGCTGCCCGCCAGTCAACAGTCGTCGTCAGAGCTGCCCGCCAGTCAACAGTCGTCGTCAGAGCTGCCCGCCAGTCAACAGTCGTCGTCAGAGCTGCCCGCCAGTCAACAGTCGTCGTCAGAGCTGCCCGCCAGTCAACAGTCGTCGTCAGAGCTGCCCGCCAGTCAACAGTCGCCAGAGAGGTCAGACTGCGCTGAACTGCCCCGAGTGGCCAGACTGCGCTGAACTGCCCCGAGTTGCCAGACTGCGCTGAACTGCCCCGAGTTGCCAGACTGCGCTGAACTGCCCCGAGTTGCCAGACTGCGCTGAACTGCCCCGAGTTGCCAGACTGCGCTGAACTGCCCCGAGTTGCCAGACTGCGCTGAACTGCCCCGAGTTGCCAGACTGCGCTGAACTGCCCCGAGTTGCCAGACTGCGCTGAACTGCCCCGAGTTGCCAGACTGCGCTGAACTGCCCCGAGTTGCCAGACTGCGCTGAACTGCCCCGAGCTGCCAGACTGCCCTGAACTGCCCCGAGCTGCCAGACTGCCCTGAACTGCCCCGAGCTGCCAGACTGCCCTGAACTGCCCCGAGCTGCCAGACTGCCCTGAACTGCCCCGAGCTGCCAGACTGCCCAGAACTGCCCCGAGCTGCCAGACTGCCCAGACTGCCCCGAGCTGCCAGACTGCCCAGACTGTCCCGAGCTGCCAGACTGCCCCGACAGCCTGGAACGGCCTGAGCCGGAGCCACCTCCAGAAATAGGTGGGTTGGGGAGGGGGGGTGTAGCACAGTGCCGTCGTTGACGGCAGCCACCCTCCCTTCCCTCCCTTTAGAAAAGGGGATTTTTTTTTGGTGTTGCTTGGGGTTATTTTTTTGTTAAGGTGCTTCTGGGGTAGCACCTTTAAGGGGGGGGTACTGTCACGTCCTGGCCAGTATAAGGTTAATTGTTTTTGTAGTTTGGTCAGGACGTGGCAGAGGGTATTTGTTTTATGTGGTTCGGGGTGGTGTGTTTGTGTAAAGGGTGTTTGATTTAGTATTTCCGGGTTTTTGGTTGATGGTCTGTGTTTGTATTCTATGGTTAGTCTAGTGTGTGTTTCTATGTTTGGTTAATTGGGGTTGGGACTCTCAGTTGAAGGCAGGTGTTGTCTATCTGCCTTTGATTGAGAGTCCCATATATTAGGGTGTGATTTGTGGGTGATTGTTCTGTGTTGAGCTTTGCTTTGCCAGACTGTTTGTTAGTTGTTCGTTTTTCGATTTTGTTATTTTGTATGTTCATTTTTGAAGATAATTAAAAATCAAGATGAGCATTCACGTACCTGCTGCGTTTTGGTCCTCCATTTCTACCAACAACAACCGTGACACTTAACTTACCTCATTTGCACTCACTGTATATAGACTTTGTTGTTTTCTTTTGTTTTACTGTATTATTGACAGTATGTTTTGTTTATTCCATGTGTAACTCTGTGTTGTTGTATGTGTCGTATTGCTACGCTTTATCTTGGCCAGGTCGCAGTTGCAAATGAGAACTCGTTCTCGACTAGCCTACCTGGTTAAAAAAAGGTGAAATAAATAAAAAAATCTTATTCATACCTTGTTATTCCTACTTATTCAGTAATACAGCTATACATAACTTGTTATTCCTTCCTATTCAGTACTGTAGCTCACAGTCTATAATTGACAATTCTATTTGAAGACGTATCCTCCACTATATTAGAATACAATAGTCAGTATGAATCCTCACAGCCATGGAAAGGTCACAAATACCTCAAAAAATAAAACATACATCTAAACATAAAACACTCATTGACATTATTTTGTACTTTCTGTCAGGAAAGCCGAAAGGAGAACATCTACCCTTACTAGAACTGCCTTTGCTGATAGCTACTGTATTTACTATGACTGAGATATGTGGTTATCCCACCTAGCTACAGCATCTTAAGATGAATGCACTAACTGTAATTCGTTCTGCATAAGAGCATCTACTAAATGACAAGAATGTAAAATGTAATTGATCTGGGAGTGAGCTTAATTACATGGAGCTAGATGTCATGCCAAGCAACCAGCACCACATTAGCTAAGAGATCAGACAGTGATGTCCTCAGGAAGATAGAGAGCCAGAGATCTTGTTTAGCGTTGATAGTTCTTGATAACCTAACTGCTAATTGCAGTCTGTTTATATAAATACCCTCTGAAAACACGCAAAGGGATTTCACCAAATTACACTAAAAATGAAAAAAGCTTTCTATTTCTATCACTATCAAGAAGACCATGAGTAAACAAAACAGAGAAAATAATTTCCCATCCCTTCTTTGGGTTTTGTCTATGACTAATGGATCGGGTGTTGACACGACCTTCGAATTAAGGACAAACGTATCCTCTCTTCCACTGGATATCCTATGAATATGAACTAAGTTTTGTCAACGGATCTGACCGTATGATAAGTAGATAATGCCTTTTGTTGAATTTCTTTTAGTGAAATCCTACTGTTTACTAGGACTTTGTTAAAGCACTGATGCTGTTGACTTGCCGTAGTCGATTTCTCAATCTCCCTCCCAGTTACCTGTGTGTCTAAATGCAAACATTTGCTCACGTTCAGGTAGGCAACCAAGCATTGAGTCGGTCTAATAGTTCGAATGTCCATCTGTTGTCTGGGCATACGGACAAAGGGGCCGGTGGGGAATTAGAATATTAAATCATGTTAAATCATGTAAATCATGTAAATCATTCATCTCTACCGTACAAAAGGTGGCACGTCCACAAACGCTCAGTCCATCCCCAAGTTGAAAGGGGAATAATGACACTGAAAAAACGATATGCTCAAGTTCAGCTTGTGTATGCATGGATAGTACGGTGTCCATATGAGGACAGACTCGAGTCATGTTTTGGACACACCAGCGTTACGGTAGCTACTGTAGAAAATGAGTGTAGGAACGGTTGCTAACTAACTGTAAATAACTTTAGCTAGCTAGCTCACTAACTTGGCTAACTTGATGGTTATATGACCCCTATCTGACCTAAATAACTTGTATGTTTATGTTAACTGATATGTATACAAATCTAGATCATAAGTCTTTGTTTCTCAGTGTTTTGTCAGTACTATATTCTTTTTCTTATTTTAAATGTATGTAGTACTGTCCCTGTTGTGTGTGGAGAAGTACCTTGCTGCTATAACAACATCTAATCCTATGACAACATCACTAATAACTCACTATATCTGTAAACAATTCACTTATTTATAGTTATAGTTAGCTAGCGCAACAGTCTTTACTAGCAAACACAATGCTGCCTACAAAACTGATGGGCTGGATCTGTTTGTGATGAATCCCCTTTCCAAGCAGATGCATTAGCAAGTAGATAGTAACAACAGTGTGGGTACACATTGTTACATACAATGGTTATTGTGTACCTGTTTGTAGCCTGCACAAGGTAAGAAGCAAATATAAAATGGGAGTGTAAATGTTCCATTATTGAGAATATGGCTACTACTTTCCATGTACAAACTGAGTGAAGAACAACATTGAGTAGTCCTCATAGTTAGCTTGCATTCTCCTCCAGCCTCTCTCTCTTCTCTCTCTCCCGTCACTCTTACTCTCTCTCTCTCTTCTCTCTCTTCTCTCTCTCCCGTCACTCTTACTCTCTCTCTCTCTTCTCTCTCTTCTCTCTCTCTCTCTCTCTCCCGTCGCTCTCTCTCTCTCGTCACTCTTACTCTCTCTCTCTCTCTCTCTCTCGATCTCTCTCCCGTCACTCTCTTTCTCGCTCTCTCTCTCTCTCTCTCTCTCTCTCTCTCTCTCTCTCTCTCTCTCTCTCTCTCTCTCTCTCTCTGATGGGGGCATCTATTTGTAACTGTTGTTTTACAGCTCTCCCACTCCTCGCTCCTGAGTCACTCTGTCACTCCTAGGAGCCCTCAAATTATCCATATTGAACGCTCAGATGAGCTCTTATAAGCATGGCAACGATTTCAATTCACATAGAGTCCAGACACAGACACAGACACAGACACACACACACACACACACACACACACACACACACACACACACACACACACACACACACACACACACACACACACACACACACACACACACACACACACACACACACACACACACACATGGATAAACTCCAATGCAACACAACTTTCTCATCGAGACACACTCCACGCACCACCATCCCACCTTGGCTGGAAAATGTATAGGATGACTTTATGTTTGAATGTGGAACTTTCCATAGAAGTCTCTTTCTGCTGCTACCAACCGGCCCTAGGAACTAAATAGAACTCATATCAGGAAGAGGGATACATTATCTTTCTTCTGCCCAGCAACACAACATTAGCTTTGCTTATGTCTTTCTTCCTGTTCAACCACAGCACAGATTACATTTTCTGATTGCAATCCTAACATGCCTATGAGATAAATTACAAATGGACTAGGGAACAGAAAGAAAACTTGACCGAACATCAAGTTCAAACACACTACTATTTACTTTTTGCAGTGAGCCCACAATCAGATTTTACAGCAATATAGTTCAAAACAAAATCAATAGCTAAAAATAGCTAGGCATTGACGTTTGATGCTGTAATGAGTTCGGGTCTTTGTCAATAGCCAATAGCCCTGCCATTTGGGGGGGGGGGGGGGGGGGGGGGCACACACACACACACTCATGCATACTTCTCCCATTCTTATTTGACAGTCCACAGTCCTCAGGGCCTGAGTGTAATATATCAAAGCCCTCAGATTAACTCACTGGGGGTTAGATGTTATTGTGGTATAGGGCTGGAATGCATTCTGAGGCCCGACGGCAAGTTAGAGGTCACTGTTAACACCTTCACTATCAGATGACTGGCCTGTTGGCTGACCCTTTGTCCTCTATGACATCATCACCACGCAAATGTTGCTGACCTGAGGGCATCCTGAGTTCCCTACCTTGCCGCTGTGAAATGAACTGTGACCTTTAAAGTCGGGTCACTTCTCTGTTCTGGCCACTATCCAAGTCTTAGTGGAAAAGAGGCACAGTTAAAAAAAACTCCTCTGATTGAGGAGCATTGGAACATCTTGGTACATATGCAGAAACATGCAGAAAATGTGATACAATGTCATACAATACAGGTAAACAGGTAAAAACTGGAATGCAAGGCTTGTATCAGAAGGGCTACTAAAAGTTTTCTCTCTTCAGTAAGTAATTAGAGTTTGCCACATAACATACAGTCAATCAGTCAATCAAATGTATTTATAAAGCCCATCTTACATCAGCTGATGTCACAAAGTGCTATACAGAAACCCAGCCTAAAACCCCAAACAGCAAGCAATGCAGGTGTAGAAGCACGGTGGCTAGGAAAAACTCCCTAGAAAGGTCAGAACCTAGGAAGAAACCTAGAGAGGAACCAGACTATGAGGGGTGGCCAGTCCTCTTATGGCTGTGCCGGGTGGAGATTATAACAGAACATGACCAAGATGTTCAAATGTTCATAGATGACCAGCAGGGTCAAATAATAATAATCACAGTGGTTGTAGAGGGTGCAACAGGTCAGCACCTCAGGAGTAAATGTCAGTTGGCTTTTCATAGCTGATCATTCAGAGTATCTCCACTGCTCCTGTTGTCTCTAGAGAGTTGAAAACAGCAGGTCTGGGAAAAGGTTGCACGTCCGGTGAACAGGTCAGGGTTCCATAGCCGGAGGCAGAACAGTTGAAACTGGGGCAGCAGCACGACCAGGTGGACTGGGGACAGCAAGGAGTCCTCAGACCAGGTAGTCCTGAGGCATGATCCTAGGGCTCAGGTCCTCCGAGGGAGAGAGAGAGAGAGAGAAAGAGAGAGAAGAGGAAAGAGAGAGAAAATTAGAGAGAGCATACTTAAATTCACACAGGACACCGGATAAGACAGGAGAAATACTCCAGATATAACAGACTGACCCTAGCCCCCCAACACATAAACTATTTCAGCATAAATACTGGAGGCTGAGACAAGAGGGGTCGGAAGACACGTTGGCCAGTCGACGGTTACTTTCTCCAGTGCCTTTCCGTTCACCTTCACACTCCTGGGCCAGACTACATAGGACTTACTGAAGAGATGAGTCTTCAATAAAGACTTAAATGTCGAGACCGATACAGCATTCTCAGCGCTGGATATACTGTATATCTTACATGAGCCTAAGCTTGAGGTCATTTCAACCTTTGGAATTTCAGCTCAACCTCAAGCCTTTGAAATTCCCAGCACAATGAAGACCAACCTGTATAAATGTTTAGACTTAATTTCCTCCCCGGGGCTCCCAATGTGAGGGGTGGATGCGAGGGGGAACCCCAATGTGAGGATTGGTGAATGCTTAGGCAGATGGACGTAGCTTCCTCTGTCACTCCTACATCCTGTTTCCTCAGGTTTATCATCAGAGTGTCTCAGAGGAAGCATCTGAGGATGAGAGCTGCATCCTTCATCCTCTACAGCTGCCCTTCCTCCTTCCTCCTCCCTCCTCCCTCCCTCCCTCCTCCTCCCTTCTTCCTCCTCCCCCTCCCTCCCTCTTTCCTCCTCCCCCTCCCTCCTTCCTCCTCCCTCCCCCTCCCTCCTCCAATTGTGCGCCACCCTATGGGATTCTCAATCGCGGCCGGTTGTGATACAGCCTGGAATCAAAGCAGGGTCTGTAGTGATGCCTCTAGCACTGAGATGCAGTGCCTTAGGCTCATGCGCCACTTGGGAGTCCCTAGTATAGAGGTCCTGGATGGCAGGAAGCTTGACCCCAGTGATGTACTGGGCCGTACGCACTACCCTCTGTAGCGCCTTACGGTCGGATGCCGAGCAGTTGCCATACTTGCCTCCTCCCTCCTTCCTCCTCCCCCTCCCCCCTCTCTCCCGCCTCCTCCCTCTTCCTATGTTCTACCTCCTGCCTCCCCCCTCCTGCCTCCTCCATCTTCCTTTCTCTTTCTCCCCTCCTGCCTCCTCCATCCTGCCTCCTCCTTCCTCCCTCCTCCTCCCACCCTCCTGCCTCTTGCCTCCTCCTTCCTCCCTCCTCCCTCCCTTCTGCCTCCACCCTCCTCCTCTCTCCCCCTGCCTCCTCCCTCCTCCCTCCATATGCCTAATAGGGTCAGGAACTGTTGTCAGAGAGGAAGTGTTGCGCAATGTAGATCACACTCCCCCTGGATTTATGACCATTGCTGGCCAGGCAGAACACCCTGCTGGCCATTAAAGAGCCATTTATTCTCCCCTCAGAGGAAGAGAGAGACAGAGGGAACAGAGGTGAGGAGGCCTGCAAGGGGTGGACTGGCCATCTGGCATTTTGGGCAAATGCCAGATGGGCTGGTCCATTTTTAGCCTAGTGGGCCTGTCTAGCTAAATGGGCTGGTGTGAAGGCCTCGGGGGAAAAGAATTGGCCGGTGTAGGGGCATCACCAATTTTTTTGTTTGTTGAAATGCCAGAGCTGATTTCTGATCCCAGTCCGCCCCTGAGGCCTGCTCTGGCCTTAATACCTCTGGAAGCACACAGACCCAACCAGAACTGGAACTGACTCTTCTTTCCTCAGAGAAATCACACTCTATGAAACCTTGACTGGGTAAATTGACAGAGAACGCCACTACGTTCCCTCTCTTCTCCCTCAAAGAGTCTCAAACCCATCATTGTCTTGACCTAGGTGTGCGAAATCTGTTGAAAATGTTGGTTGATGATTGACTCAAGGAGGGGCGAGGCTTGAGGTCGAGGGTGTCCTAAAATATGCACTGTAATACGTGCAGTGACTCAACAGTGGTTGCTGTTCAAACGCTACTGCTACTCTCTGTTCATCATATATGCATAGTCACTTTAACCATATCTACATGTACATACTACCTCAATCAGCCTGACTAACCGGTGTCTGTATGTAGCCTCGCTACTTTTATAGCCTCGCTACTGTTTTTCACTGTCTTTTTACTGTTGCTTTTATTTCTTTACTTACTTATTGTTCACCTAATACCTTTTTTGCACTATTGGTTAGAGCCTGTACGTAAGCATTTCACTGTAAGGTCTACACCTGTTGTACTCGGCGCACGTGACAAATAAACTTTGATTTGATTTGATTTGAAACACACAACCTAACATTATCTACAGATGACTAACCCTGAGTGCTCAAGGCTAGCTGAGAGCAGCGCGAGGGGAAGCATGTGCTCAAGCATGGACCACCAACCTAGGGGAGGCTCTCTATAATAAGTAGTGGTGATTGATGTCAGTATGCACTGTGGAGGTGAAACATTTGCAGCTGTAGGGTGAAAAGAATATCATGAACAAGGTCGTACAGTTTGTGTAGTGATAAGGTTGCTCTTGTGAAATTATATTGTCTGTCTGTAGCCAAATCATAACCTTTTTGCCTTTTGGGATCAGTGAAGTATATTCATTTTACCGTAGTGATTTAGCTTGTTCCTTGAGAGTCTAAAATCTGTACTTTAAGAATACAGTTTAAGCTACAGTTGTAATTGGATATACAGCTGCTAGTGCAATATTTTTGGCTCTTCAAAAGTTGTGGTTTGTGGTGCATTCTTCCTCCTGTTAATAACCACTCTAACCTTCATCCAGGAAACCCGCTTCCCTGCAGCAAATACCATTGGTGAGTGATCCACTGCAGATCCACTGAAATGTGACTGGTATTTAGCCCATTGTGCCTCAAAGTTGTTACTGCAGGGTAAGTGAGGACTTAGATGGAATTTCATTTCATATTCTCTTCTATTTTATTATATAAAATCCACTTGTGACAAGCAATACAGAAAAGTAACATGAAAAATTGCTTTTTTTTAATTGGCCTATATGATGTACGTGTTCTGCATCCCAGCACGTTCCAGAGGAGAGTACAGTCAGTGAATGACTATGTGCCTGCCCAAACCCAGAGTGGTAACCTGAGGCTCCTTTGCCAGCCCTGATTGCCCAGGAAGGAGCCGGGGGCATTCCAGCTTCTCCGTCCTGGAATATCAGACCTCAAGAGGATCCTTTCCACCAACTCCTGGTTGCCAAGAATCCTCTGGATTGATAAACAAACTGTAGGCCTCTGGGAATTGGAAAAGAGGTGTAGCTTGGATGGAATGGATGGAAAAGCACAGCCACTTTAGTTCTGCCCTTTGGTGTTATCGTAGTCTGAATAGAGGTGGCTGTGGAAAGCCATTACTTTTATTAAAAAACAGCTCTACAGAAGTGACATCATTAAGGGCTGGGGGATGTTGTAGGCCATTTGAGTCCCGGTTTGTGGTCTGGGTTAAACCAAGGGGGATGTACGGTTGTCAGTTGGACTATTAAACAATGCAGTGTTTTATATTGTGTTTATTGCCATCTGACTTGGGAGATGTTCTGCAGTAAAATGGAACGAATTGATGGACAGTTAAATGTGAACTCGTTATTGTGTTTCATCCTCCATTTCTCCCATTTCCAGTTTTATTACACTGTACAAAAGTTATGTAAACCAGTTTACTCAGATCCCAGGGTGCAGAGTACACTGGGTATATCAAACATCTGGACACCTTCCTAATATTGAGTTGCCCCCCCCCCCCAGAACAGCCTCAATTCGTCGGGGCATGGACTCTACAAGGTTTTGAAAGCGTTCCACAGGGATGCTGGCCCATGTTGACTCCAATGCTTCCCACAGTTGTGTCAAGTTGGCTGGATGTCCTTTGGGTGTTGGACCATTCTTGATACACAAAAACCCAGCAGCGTTGCAGTTCTTAACACAAACTGGTGTGCCTGGCACCTACTACCGTACCCCATTCAAAGGCACTTAAATCTTTTGTCTTGCCCATTCGCCCTCTGAATGGTACACATACACAATCCATGTCTCAATTGTCTCAAGGCTTAAAAATCCTTCCTTAACCTTCTTTAAGTCTCCTCTACGTCATCTACACTGATTGAAGTGGATTTAACAAGTGACATAAATAAAGGATCACAGCTTTCACCTGGATTCCCCTGGTCAGTCTGTGTCATTGAAAGAGCAGGTGTTCCTAATGTTTTGTCCACTCAGTGTATAACAATTCGTCTGGTCAGTCTATTTCATGGAAAGAGCAGATTTCCTTAATATTTTGTATACTCAGTGTATAACAATTCAGCTGGTCAGTCTATATCGTGAAAAGAGCAGGTGTTCTTAACGTGTTGTCCACTCAGTGTATAACAACTATGCCATGTTTATATTAAAAGAATATTCTGAAAATGATACAATTACTCACCAATTGTGAACCCCTTTCATGTTATTCAACTCTCTTTTTCACAGATCGTGAGCATTATGCTGGCATTAGATAGATCCGTGAAATCACCATTCTATTTTACACCTCAACACAAGCCAAGTAGTGTTACCAATGGTGTTGGCCAGGCTCCCGCTGTTGCTTCTGCTGCATAGAAGATGTAGCATTAATATTACGTTTCTTCCATCTCGATCTGCTTTTTAATTACTCTCACCTCACAGCAGCAGCCCATGGCTTTAGGGCCAGATTAGATTTCAAATGAGCCAACTCTGTTTGAGGTTTCACGCTTTCACACATTGGTTCTAGTCACAGTGTGCTGTCCCCAGAGGTTTCTATGCGACTTCTGTGACTATGTAATATGTCATGGAAATTAAATGCGGGTTAACTACTTTGGTAAGAAAAAGTTCAGAATTGTACTGGAAATTTTTATTTGTAGGTTAATATGGATGAAACATTCTCTGTCCTTAGAAAGTGACAGCCTACAGCTTTCCTTTTAAAGGACAAGCTTTAATTCTTTATCTGTAACTCCCTCTCCCTCTCTCTCTCTCTCTCTCTCTCTTTGTCCCTCTTTCTATCTCTCCCTCTCGTTCTCATTCTCTCCGTCTTTCTCCCTCTCGTTCTCATTCTCTCCCTCTTTCTCTCTCTCTCGCTCTCATTCTCTCCCTCTTTCTCTCTCTCTCTCATTCTCTCCCTCTTTCTCCCTCTCTTTGTCCCTCAGGACTCTCCACAGCTGTTCTAAAGTGGTGCTTATTCATTCGTTCCCAGCATCTGTTTGCAGTCCGTCAAGGTCAGCTAACTTAACAGGCCAAAAACAGCGACTCTTCTTCATCATCTATTTGTTTATGCAGAGGACCATCAAAACAACTGCAGTGCAGGTGTGTTGACCCGTGCATACATTACAGTGTGCATACTGTCATAATAGTTTGCATGTTGTCACAACAACATGGGGGTGTTTTCCAGCCATGTTTCCAGTCATTTGGCCCGCTCACCGTGGTAGCCGTTGAAATGCCCGTTGTTTAATGGCTGCTACTAGCTTTGTTAGTCTGTGTTTTGACAAGCCAGTGTTTGAATACTGGGAATGGATAGAGGCAGGAACTTCAGGCCTGAGTTTTCCCCTTCAGGCCAGAGAATGAGAGGACAATGGTGTGAAGGGTGAACCCAGCTTTAACACAGCCCCACCCTTCAGGAAACAGCTATTTAGCTGTGGAAGACTAAATGCTGAGAAAACGATTCAATATCTAAAACAATATCACAATATTATACCGTACAATATCTATTCAATACTGTGTGAAGCAGTATTCTCCTGGTGTGGAAACGGTCTTACAAACCAGTGCATGTGTGTAAGAAGAATGAAAACACACATGGTATAGAAGCATTGAAAAGACCTTTGATTCAGTTCCTCAATCTAAGGAAAATATGCTGATGCTTCTGGGGTGTTTTTGCAGTAAAATGGAGCGAATTGATGGGCAGTTGAACGTGAACTACTGCACAAAACATAATTGGCACGTTATGTAACTATGCATCTGCTCTTCAAAGAATTGCATTTTTTCCAAGTGATTATACCTCCTTTTACTTTGACAATGAAGGGTGGACAAATAGTCATCTGTTTGGAAATAACATACGTTTAGCAAATTCAACGCAAATGGGAAGTGAGGACATCAAATTGCACCTATTTTGTGCACACAGCACTTTAATCCAATTTTAAAAGCTTTTCAGACATTTTTGTGAAAGAACATAGAGTACTAGATGTATTGGTTCATTGAGGACAGTTTACTTATAAAAATTACCAGTTGAAAGATGTTCAGAGTGAAAGATGTTCTTCTGATTAAGCTAGCAGACCCTTTGTGGTAATAGTGTTCTGTGGGTAGAGGTAATTTCAGGCCATGGGAAATGTCCTGCTGTCTGCGGTTCAGAGACATATTCGATGGGAGAACACAATTAATATGGTCTCGGTCCCAAATGGCACCCTATTCCCAACAGTATATAGTGCACTACCCTATGGGCCCTCCTGGTAAAAAGTTGTGCACTATGAAGGAAATTGGGTGCCATTTGTGATGCAGCCGTGGTCAGACATCAGTGTAGAAGGAGAGTGAGTCATTGGCTGTTATGTCACAGATACATTTAAGCTTTAAATAGGCAAGTCAGTTAAGAAAAAATTATTATTTACAATGACATTGATTCAACCAGTGTGTACCCAGTGGTTCGGTTCAATTGTGATAAGTGGCAGACGGTGCAAAAATACTGTTGTACAATACATAACGGCTCATATAATACCCAATCTCATAATGGTGCTTGTGTACGCGCACGGGTGTGTGATTAGGCAGTGGTGATTAGTTCGATACTGAGGACCACTTCACCACTTCCTCTTAATTCTGAAGGTAAGTGTCTATGATGACCTCATGACCTTATTTATTTGCACACAAAAGATGACAGATGACCTTTGACGATGTCATCTCCACATTGAATGTCATACAAACACAGACTCCATCACCACAGTTTTTCTGACATGTTTCTATGGATGAAACACAGAACGAGCAAGCACTTTTCTTCAAAACCATTTTTAGTGAGTAATTGACAAAGCAGAAATATCCAGTATCTTTGAGAACATCCCCTCCCCTCCCCCCACCTTCCACCGTCATCACCGTCACCACCATGCAAAACACGATTGCGTTTCTGTGGAAACAGAGACTAGGGCACTTCACACCGATAACATGTGCAGCTGTGCTACGTGATGCCCAAATGGGTCGCCATGGCAACGTATAACATCCACATTATGTACAAAAAGGACACTTAGTGCCGCTTTCGTTGATGCCCTATAATAATATTAATCAGATTCAACCCATTCAAAACATTTGGACGAGCAAAGATTGGTCTTGATTTCATCTGATGTCAGTATGACATCATTTATTTGTATAATATAAAATATGAGACTGTTGTTTGAAGTCTGGATGTTACATCCAACACAGAGAAGACCACAGTCCGTGCTACGGTGTACATTTTAGGTTACCCTCAGCCTCAACACAATTGACTCAAGAAGGGGTGAGACTTGAGGCTGAGGGTGTCCTAAAATGGATACCGTACACCGCAGTCATTCCATACTGAGTGGGCTGCCTCCCTGACCTCCTGCATTCCTGCATATGTCAGATGAGCTCGCTGGGACTCAACCCTCTTCTGTTCCTTTTGAACTGAGGACTTGTCCAAGGCTGTCTGTTCCACCTACCTGACCACGAGGACCTTTTGTTGTTTGTTATTTATCACACTATAGATGGCCTAATAGACAAGTGACATGCAAATTCATTGCCATGTGACCCTCCAATGGGCTTAGCTTCTTAAACTATAAATAGCTGCTGGAGTGCTGGTTTGGATAGTGTAAAGTACATGTTCTGACTGTACTCCTCCTTTACTACAGTGACTGTTCTGTCAAATCTCTTTGGCTACACTATCTGCAGTATCTGCCTGGTTGCATCTCAGCCGCTACATGAAGTGAATATGAAGTAATGATTTTGGCTGTAATTGCCTACAGATTGCCACAGAGGTCATGAAAAGACAGTCTTCTATGTACTCCTAGCCAACTGATTTGACAATGTGTTGAGCCACAGCAGCTGTTCCAGAGGTAGCTGGTAGGTCATGGTAGACTCATCGGGGGTACGATATCATTAAACTCAATGTGTCTGATGTGTCTGGGTGAGGGAGTGTGCTGTAATAAACTCAAAAGCCTTTGATATCCTATCCTCTCCTTATGTGCCCTAGGGGGCAGCAGTGGATGGATAGGCACTTGATAAGGATCAGAAAGAATTAGATAGGCCAGGTAGAATTGGTTTTATATTGCCTGGGCTGGGGGTAAGGGGCTAGTGGTCATTTTTGAACGGGACCGATATGTTGTTTTAGCTGAGACAGATGAGAAATATGGCCGCTCAAGAGAGACTGCTGGGTAATCGGATCATGCGACCATGAAATGGAGCAGAGTTGAGTGTCAGCACACTGGGTGGTCTCCAGAGTGGACTCTGTTTGTCTATCTGTCTGGTCTCTGTCTGTCTGTCTAGTCTCTCTCTGTTCGTCTGTCTGGCCTCTGTCTGTTCGCCTATTCTGTCTGTCTGACTGTAAGTTGCTTTGGATAAAAGCTTATTCTAAATGGTATATATTATTTTATATTATTTCTGTCTGTCTGTCTGTCTGTCTGTCTGTCTGTCTGTCTGTCTGTCTGTCTGTCTGTCTGTCTGTCTGTCTGTCTGTCTGTCTGTCTGTCTGTCTGTCTGTCTGTCTGTCTGCCTGCCTGCCTGCCTGCCTGCCTGCCTGCCTGCCTGCCTGCCTGCCTGCCTGCCTGCCTGCCTGCCTGCCTGCCTGCCTGCCTGCCTGCCTGCCTGTCTGTCTGTCTGTCTGTCTGTCTGTCTGTCTTGCTCTCTCACTACATTGTTATGTAAAAGGCTATCAATTTATAAAACGAATCAGTGTTTTTCTTTATTCCCTCCCAGTATACTGATCCAGTAGGCTCAGTCCGTCTGGTCCTTTGGGAACACCTCCAGGAGCTTGGACTACAGATGAATAATTTCTCCTGATGGGTTATTAGTCTACTCTGTGTTTAATTATCCCTAGCTATATTTATGTTCTCTCACCAGCGGTTTGTTTATTACACCTTAGAAGAGGAAACATTGGCCGTTCAATGTGTGCACTGGGTTTATAATTATGAGTTGAATCGATATCCTGAGTTTTCAAACAATGTTTTTTTCTGCTGATCTTTTACCAGATTCAGTCCGATCGCTCTTGTAGACAATGCAGCTTTTAAAGGAAATGTTACCACGTATGCAGAGATCACATTCAAGGTAAATGCTGCAGATGTCGGCTCAATTTGAAATTACCTTTAAATTACGAGGTTTGGGATTGAATTCAGGCATAAATTAACATCCATGACTCATCACAACACAACACTGATGACATACATTACAGTAGATTCACAGTACATGTACTGTAACTATATGTAGATATTGAATGAGCAGAACAGATATGCTCCCCCCTGTAGGGAATTGTTTTAAAATGGTCAGAAAATGTATCATTTAGCTATTTGATTTAAAATTTTAGGACACCTGTAGGTATAAAAAAATTATTTGATAAAACATTGAATTTGGGCTTTACTTCTATAGCCCATAGAAAAGTGTAGAATAAAACATTCATAAATGGCAAAACAGAAAGTCAAAAAATAAATCATAAGGAAGAAGGTTTTGAAGTGTCTGTCCTATATCTGAGAGATATAAGATATACAGTTGAAGTTGGAAGTTTACGTACACCTTCGCTAAATACATTTAAACTCAGTTTTTCACAATTCCTGACATTTAATCTTAGTAAAAATTCCCTGTCTTAGGTCAGTTAGGATCACCACTTTATTTTAAGAATGTGAAATGTCAGAATAATAGTAGAGAGAATTATTTATTTCAGCTTTTATTTCTTTCCTCACATTCCCAATGGGTCAGAAGTTTACATACAGTCAATTAGTATTTGGTAGCATTGCCTTTAAATTGTTTAACTTGGGTCAAACGTTTCGGTTAGCCTTCCACAAGCTTCCCACAATAACTTGCGTGAATTTTGGCCCATTCCTCCTGACAGAGCTGGTGTAACTGAGTCAGGTTTGCAGGCCTCCTTTCTCACACATGCTTTTTCAGTTCTGCCCACAAATTGTCTATAGGTTTGAGGTCAGGGCTTTGTGATGGCCACTCCAGTACCTTGACTTTGTTGTCCTTAAGCCATTTTGCCACAACTTTGGAAGTATGCTTGGGGTCATTGACCATTTGGAAGACCCAAGCTTTACCTTCCTGACTAATCTTTTGAGATGTTGCTTCAATATATCCACATAATTGTCCTTCCTCATGATGCCATCTAGTTTGGGATGTGCACCAGTGCCTCCTGCAGCAAAGAACCCCCACAACAATATGCTGCCACCCCCGTGCTTCATGGTTGGGATGGTGTTCTTCGGCTTGCAAGCCTCCCCCTTTTTCCTCCAAACATAACAATCGTAATTATGGCCAAACAGTTCTATTTTTGTTTCATCAGACCAGAGGACATTTCTCCAAAAAGTACAATCTGTAGTCTGGCTATTTATGACGGTTTTGGAGCATTGGCTTCTTCTTTGCTGAGCGGCCTTTCAGGTTATGTCGATATAGGACTCGTTTTACTGTGGATAGAGATACTTTTGTACCTGTTTCCTCCAGCATCTTCACAAGGTCCTTTGCTGTTGTTCTGGAATTGATTTGAACTTTTCGCACCAAAGTACATTAATCTCTAGGAGACGCGTCTCCTTCCTGAGCGGTATGACGGCTGTGTGGTCCCATGGTGTTTATACTTGCATACTATTGTTTGTACAGATGAACGTGGTACCTTCAGGTGTTGGAAATTGCTCCCAAGGATGAACCAGACTCGTGAAGGTCTACAACTTTTTTTTAGGTCTTGGCTGATTTCTTTTGATTTTCCCATGATGTCAAGCAAAGAGGCACTGAGTTTGAAGGTAGGCCTTGAAATACATCCACAGGTACACTTCCAATTTACTCAAATTATGTCAGTTAGCCTATCAGAAGCCTCTAAAGCCATGACATCATTTTCTTTATTTTTCCAAGCTGTTTAAAGGCACAATCAACTTAGTGTATGTAAACCTTCTGACCCACTGGAATTGTGATACAGGGAATTATAAGTGAAATAATCTGTCTGTAAACAATTGTTGGAAAAAGTAGATGTCCTAACCGACTTGCCAAAGCTATAGTTTGTTAACAAGAAATGTGTGGAGTGGTTACAAAACAAGTTTTAATGACTCCAACCTAAGTGTATGTAAACTTTCATGTTTGGTCACACTATTTTTTGGAACATTTGACCCTTTATGCACTTTTTGCAATTTTTACAGCTTGGTACTGAGTCACCTTCAGATGACAACCCTGAGTCTTGTGTGCATTGTAAACAGAACAACCAACAACTTCGTGTTCGTGAGAGTTTCCCATTTCGATATCGGTTTGTAACTCACATGGTTCAGTCTGGACAGTTGGTTTGGTGAGAAGACCTCTTCGAAATGAGTACATTCGCAACAGAGAGTTCAGATGACGGCTGTAAGCTTGTCGATGTCGTAGAGCCAAACAACCGACACTGTCATGTTTGTGAGAGTCTCCCCTTTCGATAGCTCACACGGTTCGGGTTTTACAGATGATTTCTTGACAATTTTCTTGTGCAGATGCTCTCATGCAGGAAAAGTTCACTTTCACGAGCCCCATGTTATGGAATAGGCACAAACTTTATATGGGGAAAAAGGGGATTGCGCTCCAAACACTACAAGAAAGGGTAAGTCATTAGAATAAACACAGGGAGCTATTCAATATTCAAAATGATGTCACCTTGTGATGGACGGGTGCATCAATCGGCTCTAGGGGTTTTTAAAAGGCATTGAGAGAGTGTGATCTTCCATCCGTGGTATATAAAATGAATGACTTTGTCAGATATGGAGCGCTGCTGCTGGAATTGCTCTGAACCCAAGAGGAGAACTGATACTGAACATCCTAAGCAAGTGCTTGGAATGTCCTTTTGTTGCCTGTGTCTTGAGAGACGACAAGAGGAGGACTACTGGGTGAAATGTCAAGGCCTTCGCCTCAGGTGTCTGAGGTACCTGCCGTTGTGGCGGGCAGATTCTCACGGTCTCTCATCTCCTGAGCAAACAGATACAGAAACACGACTGATATCAGCCGCTGGCTTTGTTCACCCCGGACCTCAAAGCTATGAAGAGACGAGCGTTTGAAGATAACGTGAGAAAAACCTTGAGGGTCAGAAGGTGTTATTTTCAGATGTTAACACTACTGTATTGTTCTGGAATGTGAGAGGAGTGGCACACAAATGTTCACGGTTTTAATTTCTCTCTTTCTCTCTCCCACTCTCTTTCTCTGTTCTCTTCATTCACTCTGTTTGTGCTCATATGAATGTTTTCTTGTTTTCTCACTATGCACTTTTTCTTTGTTGGCCTGACAACACTCACCTCATTATCGTTTGCTTAAACAACCATCCTTCTGTTATACACTCAGTTGTGCAACCTTCCTTCAGTCACGTACCTGGTAAAATAATTAAAACAGTGTGAATAAACAGGTTTATTTTGTAATTAACCTACATAAAACTTAACCATATGAAACCATTTTTTAACTCAGTTTTATAAGTCATTCTGATACTCTGAAACATATGGTAGATGTTCAGAATTAATACAATCTGGCAACATAATTTGACTTTCACAATCACTGAAAGTCCACGAAGAGGTGTGATGTAGTAGCGGTAAACTGTGTGTTTGTAAACTAAAACTTTACAATAGAAACACACATAAAAACAGTCAAATTGTATTTCAGTAAGTCAAAGCCAACAATGTCCTGAGGCAACAATGTCCTGAGCAGCAATGTCCTGAGGCAACAATGTCCTGAGGCAACAATGTCCTGAGGCAACAATGTCCTGAGCAGCAATGTCCTGAGGCAACAATGTCCTGAGGCAACAATGTCCTGAGGCAGCAATGTCCTGAGCAGCAATGTCCTGAAGCAACAATGTCCTGAGGCAACAATGTCCTGAGCAGCAATGTCCTGAGGCAACAATGTCCTGAGGCAGCAATGTCCTGAGCAGCAATGTCCTGAAGCAACAATGTCCTGAGGCAACAATGTCCTGAGCAGCAATGTCCTGAGGCAGCAATGTCCTGAGCAGCAATGTCCTGAGGCAACAATGTCCTGAGGCAGCAATGTCCTGAGCAGCAATGTTCTGAGCAGCAATGTCCTGAGCAGCAATCTCCTAAGGCAGCAATCTCCTAATGCAGCAACGTCCTGAGGCAACATTGTCCTGAAGTAACAATGTCCTGAGGCAGCAATGTCCTGAGCAGCAATGTCCTGAGGCAGCAATGTCCTGAGGCAACAATGTCCTGAGGCAACAATGTCCTGAGGCAACAATGTCCTGAGCAGCAATGTCCTGAGGCAACAATGTCCTGAGGCAACAATGTCCTGAGGCAGCAATGTCCTGAGGCAGCAATGTCCTGAGGCAACAATGTCCCGAGCAGCAATGTCCTGAGGCAGCAATGTCCTGAGGCAACAATGTCCTGAGGCAACAATGTCCTGAGGCAACAATGTCCTGAGGCAACAATGTCCTGAGGCAACAATGTCCTGAGCAGCAATGTCCTGAGGCAACAATGTTCTGAGCAGCAATGTCATGAGGCAGCAATGTCCTGAGGCAACAATGTTCTTGAGATAACAATGTCTTGAGGCAGCAATGTCTTGAGGCAGCAATGTCTTGAAGCAGCAATGTCTTGAGGCCAAGGCTCTAAAGGCTCCAGCACAGAACAAGAAGATTGTACAGAGAAAAGAGTTGCTCAGCAGTCTGGAAATATACTCCCAAGGTTGCTGCTTACATCCTCTTCAGTGTCTATTACAGTATGTGCCTGACCAATTCTCTCCCTGCTAACGCATCGGAAGACATCGCGATGATCGGATCGACATTCTCCATTGATCTCTATGGTTTTTCCATCCCCAGTTGGAAAATATCTACAACATGTCTTTATTTCTGTTGACATGTCGTGCTTTTCACTCACTGTCAACACAAACATGAGCTAACTCTTTCATCAAATGTTTATTATATCTCAGAGCATCTTGGACCATGGCTTAGCTTGAGCTCCTCACTGTTTCTACTGTCAATAAGGCTCTTGTTGCCTTGCT
This sequence comes from Salmo salar, assembly GCF_965601325.2. Classification (NCBI taxonomy): domain Eukaryota; kingdom Metazoa; phylum Chordata; class Actinopteri; order Salmoniformes; family Salmonidae; genus Salmo; species Salmo salar. Next base: position 173,026,173 of record NC_138291.1, read on the forward strand.
AAACCCAACAGAGAGAAGATGGATAGAACAGGAAATTAATGGCACCCAGGCTAACTGCCTTTTTCCTCTGTTCATACTGTACATTGTTGACTTCTTGGTCCTACAGTCAGCCATCTTGGCTTTGACCCCTGCTATCTGGCCATCCCATGGACTCATTACCGAAGCCCAAACATGATGTTATCTGTGGAGGCTTCTCCGGTAAACCACAGGCCCTGTAGCCCAATCAGACCCTCCTTTGGACTTTGGAGTTGTGTAGAGAGCAGAGCTAGCATTGAAGTCTCTCTTTCCTGCTTCATCCTGCCTCTCCTTATCAAGGGACTGCACTGTTTGTTTGTGGTAAACACTTTTCTGCAATTTTCTGCTCTCCCTTGAAGTGTGGGACCCACCCATTAAAACATAGTGATTAGATTGACCTCTCCTGGGGAAGGAAATGCATTTGTGGCTCATGGCGAAAAGAGTGAGGAAAGGCTTTATGGGGGTTTCAGGGAGATGCAAGCCTTTTTAGGAGCAGCTAGGGGGAAAAAAAATACAAATCAAATCAAATTGTATTGGTCACATACACATATTTAGCAGATGTTATTGCAAGTGTAGCAAAATGCTTGTGTTCCTAGCTCCAGGAGTGCTGTAGTATCTATGAGGCGGATGACAAAGCTACTTAAAAAATTGACCTTTCCTGGTAGACTCTGCAAGCTGTGCTCAGCCCTCCTGTAGCCTATGGGCTAATAGTTCATCTTATAAGCTTAATTCTCAAGGTTATCCCCCAACTGTTGGTAAATTATCAGGTTTCAAACAATATCCCAAACCTTTATTTTGAGATTTATCAAGATATATTAAGATATAATAAAAAAATATACTCTCTCCCCTTGTTCTATTCACACAGAAAAGACCTGCATCATGAATCATTCATTGGTGAAATGATGATACAAGGAGAGGGGTGTGGCAGTGGGTGCAGGGCCATGCACCTGCATGCAGGAGGAAGCAGAGACAATGGGACCTTCCCCTTCATTTCCTCTGGGCAAGGAAGCTGAGTCAGGAGTCCTGAGTAGTCTGCCCTATGGGTTTGGATGAGATCTTAACACACACCCGCATGGACACAGACACGCACAGATGGACAGGGACACACGCAGACACACAACACACACAAACACACACACAGATAATGGAGCACAGCTAAGTTCCATCTACAAGAAAACGTTGCATTTGTCAGCAGATGTAGGATCTTAATTTTCCTGTTGCTGCAGTATTATTTTCTTGCTGTGGCAAACCGGCTCCAATTTAATCCTACATCTGTATGGGGAAGTGCCGTTGCTTTTCAGAGCATTGAATACCCTAGGAAAAACCAATTCCAGCTGATCTAATCAATCAATGTGTCCTTTAGATGGTTACTCCAGACTGTGGGAGAGGCTGTGTGTGTGGGACCGCGCTGTTGATCAGCAGCTATCGACCACAGGTTTAGCATTTGCACTAAAGCTAGGGGAGCGCTAACGTGGAATATAGATCCTTCTTCAAATCAAATCAAATTGTGTTGGTCACATACACATGGTTAGCAGATGTTAATGCGAGTGTAGTGAAATGCTTGTGCTTCTAGTTCCGACCGTGCAGTAATATCTAACAAGTAATCTAACAATTTCACAACTACCTTATACACACAAGTTTAAAGGAATGAATAAGAATATGTACATATAAATATATGGATGAGCGATGGCCTTGCGGCATAGGCAAGATGCAGTAGATGGTATAGAGTACAGTATGAGATGAGTAATGTAGGGTATGTAGACATTATATAAAGTGGCATTGTTTAAAGTGACTAGTGATACATTTACTACATCCAATTTTTTTATTATTAAAGTGGCTAGAGATTTGAGTCAGTATGTTGGCAGCAGCCACTCAATGTTAGTGATGGTTGTTTAACAGTCTGATGGCCTTGAGATAGAAGCTGTTTTTCAGTCTCTCGGTCCCAGCTTTGATGCACCTGTACTGACCTCGCCTTCTGGATGATAGCGGGGTGAACAGGCAGTGGCTCGGGTGGTTGTTGTCCTTGATGATCTTTTTGGCCTTCCTGTGACATCGGGTGGTGTAGGTGTCCTGGAGGACAGGTAGTTTGCCCCCGGTGATGCGTTGTGCAGACCTCACTACCTTCTGGAGAGCCTTGCGGTTGTGAGCGGAGCAGTTGCCGTACCAGGCGGTGATACAGCCCGACAGGATGCTCTCGATTGTGCATCTGTAAAAGTTTGTGAGTGTTTTTGGTGACAAGCCAAATTTCTTCAGCCTCCTGAGGTTGAAGAGGCACTATTGCGCCTTCTTCACCACGCTGTCTGTGTGGGTGGACCATTTCAGTTTGTCCGTGATGTGTACGCCGAGGAACTTAAAACTTTCCACCTTCTCCACTACTCTCCCGTCAATGTGGATAGGGAGGTGCTCCCTCTGCTGTTTCCTGAAGTCCACGATCATCTCCTTTGTTTTGTTGATGTTGAGTGAGAGGTTATTTTCCTGACACCACACTCCCAGGGCCCTCACCTCCTCCCTGTAGGCCGTCTCGTCACTGTTGGTAATCAAGCCTACCACTGTAGTGTCGTCTGCAAACTTGATCGTTGAGTTGGACGTGTGCATGGCCACGCAGTCATGGGTGAACAGGGCGTACAGGAGAGGGCCGAGAACGCACCCTTGTGGGGCCCCAGTGCTGAGGATCAGCGGGGTGGAGATGTTGTTTCCTACCCTCACCACCTGGGGGCGGCCCGTCAGAAAGTCTATCCGGAACATGTTATGACGCATTAGCATTGATGATGCCCTAATAATGTTTTAGTATAATCTCATATGGGCTATAAGCAGCATAGAGGTTAGAGAGGCTGGAAGAATCTGTAGCTTGAAGGTTGCTTGTTCAAATCCCCTGCAGGCCAACGTAAAGTGGGAGATCAACTGGTTACTGGATGCTGGTGGTTTCAAGTACAATTTGAACTCTTTTGGATGAACACACAGCATCCTTACTTAAATATCTGTAACGACTGTCTTGAAGAGGGAACCAAGGTGCAGCAGAGGATGTGTTCATCATTAGAATTTTAATTCAAATAAACAAGAGAACACTACAAAATGAACAAAAACGATAGCAAACAGTCCTGTTAGGAAAATACTCAAACAGAAACAATTACCCACAAAACCCAAAGGAAAAACAAGCTCCTTATGTGTGACTCCCAATCAGCAGCAACGAGCTTCAGCTGTGCCTGATTGGGAGCCACACACATGGCCCAAAACAAAGAAATACCAAAACATAGAAAAGGAACATAGAACGCCCACCCAATGTAACACCCTGGCCTAACCAAAATAAAGAACAAAAAACCCCTCTCTATGGCCAGGGCGTTACACTACCCCCCCCCCAAAGGTGCGGACTCCGGCCGCAAAACCTGACTCTGAAGGGGAGGGTCCGGGTGGGCCTTCTTACGGCGGCGGCTCAGGTGGGGGAGACATGACAGAGGCCTGGCCCTAGGCGTAGGCACAAGACTCACCGGGCTGGCGGGCGTCCCTGGCCACTCTGGCAGTTCAGGGCAGTCTGGCCACTCTGGCAGTTCAGGGCAGTCTGGCCACTCTGGCAGTTCAGGGCAGTCTGGCCACTCTGGCAGTTCAGGGCAGTCTGGCCACTCTGGCAGTTCAGGGCAGTCTGGCCACTCTGGCAGTTCAGGGCAGTCTGGCCACTCCGGCAGTTCAGCGCAGTCTGGCCACTCCGGCAGTTCAGCGCAGTCTGGCCACTCCGGCAGTTCAGCGCAGTTTGACCTCTCTGGCGACTGTTGACTGGCGGGCAGCTCTGACGACTGTTGACTGGCGGGCAGCTCTGACGACTGTTGACTGGCGGGCAGCTCTGACGACTGTTGACTGGCGGGCAGCTCTGACGACTGTTGACTGGCGGGAAGCTCTGGCGACTGTTGACTGGCGGGAAGCTCTGGCGACTGTTGACTGGCGGGCAGCTCTGGCGACTGTTGACTGGCGGGCAGCTCTGGCGACTGTTGACTGGCGGGCAGCTCTGGCGACTGTTGACTGGCGGGCAGCTCTGACTGCTCTGGACAGGTGAGACCCACTGGAGGCCTAGTCCTGGGAGGTGGCACAGGACGGACCAGGATGGGGAGACCCACTGGAGGCCTGGTCCTGGGAGGTGGCACAGGATGGACCAGGATGGGGAGACCCACTGGAGGCCTGGTCCGAGGAGGAGGCACAGGATAAACCGGGCTGTGGGGGAGCACTGGAGTTCTGGTACGGACACTCTTTACCCACACTCCAGGCTGAATGCCCACTTTGGCCCGGCACGGGCGGAGAGCAGGCATTGGCCGAACTGGACCCTCCCAGCGCTCTGGAGACACAGTGCGCAACGCCGGCGCAGGATAACCTGGACCGAGGAGGCGCACTGGAGACCAGACGCGCTGAGCTGGCACCATCCGCCCTGGCTCGATGCCTGCACTCGCATGGCACTTGCGGGGGGCTGGTATGTAGCGCACCGGGCTTTGAACGCGCACTGGGGACACGTGCGCTCCACAGCATAAAACGGTGTCTTACCAGTACCACGCTGCTTCCGGTAAGCACGGGGAGTTGGCTTAGGTCTACCACCTGACTCTGCCAATCTCCCCGTGTGCCCCCCCCAAAAAAATTGTGGGGCTGCCTCCCGTGTCCGTTGCGCTCCCTTGCCTCGTACCAGCGCCTCTCAGCTCTCGCCGCCTCGATCTCCCACTGCGGGCGGCGATACTCCCCAGCTTGAGCCCATGGTTCACCTTCGTCCAGTAATTCCTCCCATCTCCAGGAATCCTGAACGATCCTCTCCATCTTCTCCAAAGTCCATGAGTCCTTCTCCTGGTGCCTCTCCTTCCTCTGCTGCTTGGTCCGTTTTCGGTGGGTAATTCTGTAACGACTGTCTTGAAGAGGGAACCAAGGTGCAGCAGAGGATGTGTTCATCATTAGAATTTTAATTCAAATAAACAAGAGAACACTACAAAATGAACAAAAACGACAGCAAACAGTCCTGTTAGGAAAATACTCAAACAGAAACAATTACCCACAAAACCCAAAGGAAAAACATGCTCCTTATGTGTGACTCCCAATCAGCAGCAACGAGCTTCAGCTGTGCCTGATTGGGAGCCACACACATGGCCCAAAACAAAGAAATACCAAAACATAGAAAAAGGAACATAGAACGCCCACCCAATGTAACACCCTGGCCTAACCAAAATAAAGAACAAAAAAACCCTCTCTATGGCCAGGGCGTTACAATATCATCAGCTCATGTCTCAAAGTCCTGATGTCTTTAATTCTCAGAGTTGTGTTCTGAAATATCAAGGGAGTATTCCTCATGTTCAATTTGCAGGACAGACTACCGTAATTTCCGGACTATTGAGCGCACCTGAATATAAGCCGCACCCACTGAATTAAATGAATTTTTTTATTTTTTACATAAATAAGCCGCACATGTCTATAAGCCGCAGGTGCCTACCGGTACATTGAAACAAATGAACTTTACACAGGCTTTAACGAAACACGGCTTGTAACAAAAATAAATAGGCTTTAACGAAACACGGCTTGTAACAAAAATAAATAGGCTTTAACGAAACACGGCTTGTAACAAAAATAAATAGGCTTTAACGAAACACGGCTTGTAACAAAACATTTAAAATTAGCAGTAAGCTTTAGTTGTCTTTTTGCACTGAGTCAATTCCTCACGCTGCTGTTTCCAACGTCTTATCATCGACTCATTAAGACCATGCTCCCGTGCAGCAGCTCTATTTCCTTTTCCAACAGCCAGATCAATCACCTTCAACTTGAAAGCTGCATCATATGCATTTCTCCGTGTCTTTGCCATGATGAGGGTGACAAAATGACTACCGTAATCAGAATGATGGGAAGTTTAAGAGCGCTCGATTTAATCTAAACAGTAAACAAAAAAGTTGTTTGACCTTAACACGTTCGGCAATTTCATTGGTCTAATGAAAGCTTCATGCCGCCAAAAAACTGAACACGTCACAGAATGTGTTTTTAAAAAAAAAAAAAAATTGAAAGCGGGAAAAATCCATATATTAGCCGCGTCATTGTTTACGCCACGAGGTTCAAAGCGTGGGAAAAAAGTTGCGGCTTATAGTCCGGAAATTACGGTACTTCATAAGACCCAATGAGGCAGCAAACTGATGGACTCACCCATTTTCCAAAACAAGTTTGAGGTCCTTCAGCAGGCTATGGCGGCTGGTGCTGGGCCTGACTCCCCAAGCAAGTCTAATGTTAATCTCTCAGCTCAAGTCCACTCTACAGACCCTCATGCAAATACTGTAGCTAACCCTATAGTTTACCAACCTACAGTAATGCTGAAGATTTGACCAAACACCCAAAATATCATAGCCTACTGTAACTTCTTAGAGAATGTCAATAGACTTTCACAAACTGACATTTATTGAAGCAAGACATGTATTCCTTTACCATGTTCCAGTTCTGTACTTTGTAGGTACATTCATCTGTTTTTTCCAAGTGTAATGATCACATTTTGACCCAGACATCCATTCCCAGTGAAAATATGTCAAGTATTAGTTACTTATTTCTTGTTTTCAAATGATGAGATTACCTAATTCATTTATCTTCCCTTTTCTCTGTTTCATATTGGTTGTCTGAGATAAGATACACTATCACTAAACAAGATGCTGTGACTATGTAAGGGATAATCAACGAGGGGCTAGTGTGCATTCTCTGGAAAATAATGAACGACGTGGAAGGTGTGTTCTAGGACGCGCTAGCAGACTGGAACTGACTTTTCACTGAGTTGCAGTATTTCCCAGAGAACGCATAAAGCCCCTCGTTGATTATCTCTTTTATACCATGGCTATAATTGAACACATTTACCACTAGAAACATGTTCAACATCCACTGAAGTAGTTAGAAAGTTTACTAGATAGCGACAGTAGTTTCCTCAGTAACCAAACAAACAGACTTGCTAGTTTAGTTAACCAAACCATCATTCCTAGTTTGCTTTTATGAAAATCTAATTCAGCAAAAACAAGATTGTTTTGAAATAGACTTTTGTTTTCAAAAGCAGCTCAAACATAGAACATGAAAGAATGAACTATAGCCATTGAATTCTACTGTGCAAATATACCATGTATTATAGTGAAATAATGCACCCTCTAGAATGCCCTTCAAGCCAATCAGAAAATAGTATTCAACAATGCCATGGTATAAACTATTATAATGGGTCTAATCTCACTGTACTCATTTCAACACAGGACCAGTGATCCTGAAGCATAGTAGCAAGCTTAGAAGCAGGCATAGGCGCTGACACTCATAAGAAAAACAACAATCCCAAATCATTGACGCAAAATAACCTAAATATAACTGAACAACAAAACAGGGTGAAGGGCACTGCAGTGACCTCACGCTTTATTCAAACCGTCAAGAGACAACAAAACACTGGCCTTGAGAGGCGACAAAACCCTGGCCTTGCTGTCAACCAGAGTCTCTTCTCCAATGGCGGCTCAAAGCGCATCGTCTTTTTGGCAGCCTCTCACACAAGCTTTTATTGCCGCTGGCTAAATTAGGAGTGATGGAGGAATAATCAGTGCATGGCCATTGGTCTTTTTCAGTGGGCCGTCAACTGGGATGTCTGATTCAGGCCCAGAAACACTCAACCAACAGTCAGTGGAGGAGAGTGGAGTGGAGGGGAGTTGATTGGAGGGGAGTGAGGGGAGGGGAGAGGAGTGGTGGGGAGGGGAGTGGAGTGGTGGGGAGAGGAGAGGGGAAGAGAGGGGAGGGGAATGGAGTGAAGGGGAGGGGAGGGGAGAGGAGTTGAGGAGAGGTGGTGATAGGAGGAGAATGGAGTGAAGGGGAGGGGAGGGCAGGGATGTGGAGAAGAGGAGAGGGGAGTGGTGGGGAGAGGAGGGGAGGGGAGTGGAGGGGAGTAAAGGGGAGGGGAGTGGAGTGGAGGGGAGTGGAGGGTAGAGGAGGGTAGGGGAGGCGAGGGGAGTGGTGGGGAGAGGAGAGGAGGGGAGTGGTGGGGAGAGGGGAGGTGTGGGGAATGGAGTGTAGGGGAGGGGAGTGGTGGAGAAGAGAGGGGAGTGGAGGGGAGGGGAGGGGAGTGGTGGGGAGAGAAGGGGAGGGCAGGGGAGGGGAGGGGAGGGGAGAGGAGTGGTGGGGAGGGGAGTGAAGTGGTGGGGAGGGGAGTGGAGTGGAGTGGAGGGGAGAGGAGAGGAGTGGAGTGGAGAGGAGTGGAGGGGAGTGGAGGGGAGAGGAGGGGAGAGGAGGGGAATGGAGTGGAGGGGAGTGGAGTGAAGGGATGTGGAGGATAAGAGAGGGCAGTGGTGGGGAGAGGAGGGAAGTGGAGTGAAGTGGAGGGCAGAGGAGTGGAGAGGAGTGGAGGGGAGGAGAGTGAAGGGGAGTGGGGAGTGGAGGGGAGTGGAGGGGAGGGGAGGAGAGTGGAGGGGAGTGGGGAGTGGAGGGGGAGTGGAGGGGAGTGGGGAGTGGAGGGGAGTGGAGGGTCGGGCAGAGGAGTGGAGTGGAGGGGAGGGGAGGGGAGTGGAGGGTCGGGCAGAGGAGTGGAGTGGAGTGGAGTGGAGTGGAGGGGAGGGGAGTGGAGGGGAGTGGAGGGGAGGGTCGGGCAGAGGAGTGGAGTGGAGGGGAGGGGATGGGAGTGGAGTGGAGGGGAGGGGTGGGGGAGAGGAGGGGAGGGGAATGGAGTGAAGGGGTGTGGAGGGGTGTGGAGTTGAGGAGAGGTGGTGATAGGAGGAGAATGGAGTGAAGGGGAGGGGAGGGCAGGGATGTGGAGAAGAGGAGAGGGGAGTGGTGGGGAGAGGAGGGGAGGGGAGTGGAGGGGAGGGGAGGGGAGTAAAGGGGAGGGGAGTGGAGTGGAGGGGAGTGGAGGGTAGAGGAGGGTAGGGGAGGAGAGGGGAGTGGTGGGGAGAGGAGAGGAGGGGAGTGGTGGGGAGAGGGGAGGGGAGGAGAATGGAGTGTAGGGGAGGGGAGGGGAGTGGTGGAGAAGAGAGGGAAGTGGAGGGGAGGGGAGGGGAGTGGTGGGGAGAGAAGGGGAGGGCAGGGGAGGGGAGGGGAGGAGAGGGGAGTGGTGGGGAGAGGAGAGGAGGGGAGGGGAGGGGAGTGGAGGGGAGGGGAGTGGTGGGGAGAGGAGAGGGGAGGGGAGGGGAGAGGAGGGGAGGGCAGGGGAGGGTAGGGGAGGAGAGGGGAGTGGTGGGGAGAGGAGGGGAGGGGAGGGGAATGGAGTGTAGGGGAGGGAGGGAGAGGGGAGTGGTGGGAGAGGAGGGGAGGGGAAGTGAGGGAAGGGGAGGGGAGTGGAGGGGAAGGGAGGAGAGGGGAGTGGTGGGGAGAGAAGGGGAGGGGAGGGTCGGGCAGAGGAGTCGAGTGGAGTGGAGTGGAGGGGAGTGGAGGAGAAGGGAGGAAAGGAGAGGAGTGGTGGGGTGTGGAGTAGAGTGGTGGGGAGTGGAGTGGTGTGGAGTGGAGTGGTGGGGAGTGGAGTAGAGTGGTGTGGAGTGGAGTGGTGGGGAGTGGAGTGGAGTAGAGTGGTGGGGAATGGAGTGGTGTGGAGTGGAGTGGTGGGGAGTGGAGTACAGTGGTGGGGTGTGGAGTGGAGTGGAGTGGTGGGGAGTGGAGTAAAGTGGTGGGGTGTGGAGTGGAGTGGTGGGGAGTGGAGTAGAGTGGTGGGGTGTGGAGTGGAGTGGTGGGGAGTGGAGTACAGTGGTGGGGTGTGGAGTGGAGTGGTGGGGAGTGGAGTACAGTGGTGGGGTGTGGAGTGGAGTGGTGGGGAGTGGAGTAAAGTGGTGGGGAGTGGAGTGGAGTGGTGGGGAGTGGAGTAGAGTGGTGGGGTGTGGAGTGGAGTGGTGGGGAGTGGAGTAAAGTGGTGGGGAGTGGAGTGGAGTGGTGGGGAGTGGAGTAGAGTGGTGGGGTGTGGAGTGGAGTGGTGGGGAGTGGAGTAGAGTGGTGGGGTGTGGAGTGGAGTGGTGGGGAGTGGAGTACAGTGGTGGGGTGTGGAGTGGAGTGGTGGGGAGTGGAGTAGAGTGGTGGGGTGTGGAGTGGAGTGGTGGGGAGTGGAGTAAAGTGGTGGGGAGTGGAGTAGAGTGGTGGGGTGTGGAGTGGAGTGGTGGGGAGTGGAGTACAGTGGTGGGGTGTGGAGTGGAGTGGTGGGGAGTGGAGTAGAGTGGTGGGGTGTGGAATGGAGTGGTGGGGAGTGGAGTAAAGTGGTGGGGAGTGGAGTGGAGTGGTGGGGAGTGGAGTAGAGTGGTGGGGTGTGGAGTGGAGTGGTGGGGAGTGGAGTACAGTGGTGGGGAGTGGAGTGGAGTGGTGGGGAGTGGAGTAAAGTGGTGGGGAGTGGAGTGGAGTGGTGGGGAGTGGAGTAGAGTGGTGGGGTGTGGAGTGGAGTGGTGGGGAGTGGAGTACAGTGGTGGGGTGTGGAGTGGAGTGGTGGGGAGTGGAGTACAGTGGTGGGGAGTGGAGTGGAGTGGTGGGGAGTGGAGTAAAGTGGTGGGGAGTGGAGTGGAGTGGTGGGGAGTGGAGTAGAGTGGTGGGGTGTGGAGTGGAGTGGTGGGGAGTGGAGTAGAGTGGTGGGGTGTGGAGTGGAGTGGTGGGGAGTGGAGTGGAGTGGTGGGGAGTGGAGTACAGTGGTGGGGTGTGGAGTGGAGTGGTGGGGTGTGGAGTGGAGTGGTGGGGAGTGGAGTGGAGTGGTGGGGTGTGGAGTGGAGTGGTGGGGAGTGGAGTGGAGTGGTGGGGAGTGGAGTAGAGTGGTGGGGTGTGGAGTGGAGTGGTGGGGAGTGGAGTACAGTGGTGGGGTGTGGAGTGGAGTGGTGGGGAGTGGAGTAGAGTGGTGGGGTGTGGAGTGGAGTGGTGGGGAGTGGAGTAAAGTGGTGGGGTGTGGAGTGGAGTGGTGGGGAGTGGAGTAGAGTGGTGGGGTGTGGAGTGGAGTGGTGGGGAGTGGAGTACAGTGGTGGGGAGTGGAGTGGAGTGGTGGGGAGTGGAGTAAAGTGGTGGGGAGTGGAGTGGAGTGGTGGGGAGTGGAGTAGAGTGGTGGGGTGTGGAGTGGAGTGGTGGGGAGTGGAGTACAGTGGTGGGGTGTGGAGTGGAGTGGTGGGGAGTGGAGTACAGTGGTGGGGAGTGGAGTGGAGTGGTGGGGAGTGGAGTAAAGTGGTGGGGAGTGGAGTGGAGTGGTGGGGAGTGGAGTAGAGTGGTGGGGTGTGGAGTGGAGTGGTGGGGAGTGGAGTAGAGTGGTGGGGTGTGGAGTGGAGTGGTGGGGAGTGGAGTGGAGTGGTGGGGAGTGGAGTACAGTGGTGGGGTGTGGAGTGGAGTGGTGGGGTGTGGAGTGGAGAGGTGGGGAGTGGAGTGGAGTGGTGGGGTGTGGAGTGGAGTGGTGGGGAGTGGAGTGGAGTGGTGGGGAGTGGAGTGGAGTACAGTGGTGGGGTGTGGAGTGGAGTGGTGGGGAGTGGAGTAGAGTGGTGGGGTGTGGAGTGGAGTGGTGGGGAGTGGAGTACAGTGGTGGGGTGTGGAGTGGAGTGGTGGGGAGTGGAGTAGAGTGGTGGGGTGTGGAGTGGAGTGGTGGGGAGTGGAGTAGAGTGGTGAGGAGTGGAGTGGAGTGGTGGGGAGTGGAGTACAGTGGTGGGGTGTGGAGTGGAGTGGTGGGGAGTGGAGTACAGTGGTGGGGTGTGGAGTGGAGTGGTGGGGGTCGAGTCTAAATGTTTTCTCTCAGGTTGCACTGTCGACCAAGTCAAGAAAACACCAAGGATTTATTCCATAATTTCATGACGGCTTTAGTTGGCCAGGGTAAACAGTGTGCCAGGGTAAACAGTGTGCCGTACAATAATCAACCAGAGTGAATCAGGATTGTTTTAAAGCAGTAAGCACAGCCAAATAAAATAATTCCTATAAGTCCAAGTGATTGGCAAAGAAACAAGGCTAGCCATGAATTCTGCTGGTAGAATGTGTTCCGACGTACCCCTGGTCAACTGAACCTTGAGGACCAATTACCACGGCTTTCTCAAGGCAAGATTCTGGCTACGTCTGGAATAGCAGCCCTATGCACTACATTGTGCAGTATGTTTGACCAGGGCCCATGGGGGGGGGGGGGGGGGGGGGCATTTCAGATGTATCCTATGTTTGGAGGGATGTATAAATAAGATGGCCGATGGTTATAGAACGTACGTATTGACAAAATGATCCACATTATGTCTGACCTGAATGTGGTGACAGTATGTGGGCCTGTATACTGCAGTAGTAGCATAGGGTCAGCTGCAGAGGCAGCACATCTTGCTTGTCTTTAGCTTGGAGTTTGATCCACTGGTTTGTTTCCATTACTCAAGGCGAACTAAATCAAACCCAGATCAAGAATTGTAAAATATTGACCTAGATCTAGTGGATACAGTGGATAAACTCTTCAAAATCAAATAAACTTTTATTTGTCACATACACATGGTTAGCAGATGTTAATGTGAGTGTAGCGAAATGCTTGTGCTTCTAGTTCCGACCATGCAGTAATATCTAACAAGTAATCTAACCTAACAATTTCACAACTACCTTATACACACAAGTGTAAAGGAATGAATAAGAATATGTACATATAAATATATGAATGAGTGATGGCCGAACGGCATAAGCAAGATGCAGTAGATGGTATAGAGTACAATCCATCCATGGTGTTGGATCCAACATCTGCTGTCAGTCACTCCACACTTGATTGACTTCCATCTACAGTAGCATTTACTGGACCAGATCTGACCCAAATACAATTGAACTTGTTGACCAATCATTTGAATAGGTTAACATGATGTGTTCTTTACTAATATCACAGACAGTTCAAAGGTCAGTAATACCCAGTCAGTCAGTATGTCTTTTATGTCTAAGGGATTTATTATGTTGTTAGGGGAACTTTGACAATTCACACACACACACACACACACACACACACACACACACACACACACACACACACACACACACACACACACACACACACACACACACACACACACACACACACACACACACAAATATTGTAGTAGCCTCTGATCTTGTGTCCATGTGAGCCACATGACACCCCAGATGATACACATTCCAGGGAATGGAAAGCACCACAGAGCACTCTCACTGAGCACTCTCACCGAAACTGATGCAAGCCCTGGTAAACCTGAGAGGCCTAACCACAACAACACTAGTCATCTTGTTCTAGGGTAACAGGGAAATTCAGTGTGTGTGTGTGTGTGTGTGTGTGTGTGTGTGTGTGTGTGTGTGTGTGTGTGTGTGTGTGTGTGTGTGTGTGTGTGTGTGTGTGTGTGTGTGTGTGTGTGTGTGTGTGTGTGTGTGTGTGTGTGTGTGTGTGTGTGCGCGCGTAAAGAAAATCACCTCTCCTTCAACGTGCCCAAGCATAATCAAATAATAATTCCCCTATTACTCTGACATTTTGATGGAAATGGAGACCGGTGTTTATGTGTTATTCATAATAATTATACTACAAAGGACATGAACATAAACTAATACTAGTAAAAGGATAGATAGTATTTCCTTTTTCTCATTGTCTGTGTCAGGCTCTGGTCATTTGTCTTGTTCTCTATCTCTTTTAGCTATAAGGTCTACTGATTATCTTGCCAGTCTTAGTGATGTAACTAACGTGAACAAATGCTGCAATCTTTTTGAATCGCAAAGTCCTTCTTAAGTGGATCTCGTTATGTAGAATCTCCCTCCTGAGTTGTAAATAGCCTGTAGGGGCTGAAGGTGCCATTGTCTACCGTTGAGTCTGATTAGCGTCTATAAAACCCATGTGCCGCTCATACAGATAGATAAGCCTCCATTATCAGGATTTCACTTGGTCACAGTAGTTTCTAAACTACCAGAGAGACATGCCTGGGCATGTTTGAAGGCAGGGGAAGGCAACCACGGTCTCTGAAAGGTGTGCAGGTTTGTGTTCCAGCCCAGCACTAATTCACCTGATTCACTCTACTTATGGTTGTGTCTGAGGACTAGTTGAACCAGGATTTCTATGTTCTGAGAAACTTAAGTGCAGAATAAAGTATATGAAAAGCTAAAGTTACAGTTCACATAGAGCAAGAGAAAAAGAACAGCTGAAATGTTATGTCAATTATTATTTTCATGTTTCGGCTTTTCACTGGTTATTTCTATAAGGGATAGCTCTAAAATAATGGACTGAGACATTGACAAGTTCAACATTAAGTTCAACATTAGTCCCTAAATTCAGACCTTTTTAATAATTAATGGGGCCATTTCATACAGAACCTGAACTCGCACTGACCTGGTATTTTCAGACGTTTTCTTCCATCATGTAAAATATATGAGGTACATCTCGTGAAAGTTTTGCTCTAGCACTGCAGAGGTCCTGGGAAAGCTTCTAGATGTCCTGAAAAGATGGGATCAGGTCATGTACTACTATATCACTGTTAGAATATATACAGTAGCCAATCCATAAGGATGAGTGTACACTCTTAGAAAAAAAGGTGCTATCTAGAACGTAAAAGTGTTCTTCGGCGGTACCCAATGGAGAACCCTTTGAAGAACCCTTTTTGGTTACAGGTGGGACCGTTTTGGTTCCAGGTAGAACCCTTTTGGTTTACATGTAGAATGCTTTCCACAAAGGGTTCTACCTGGAACCCAAAATGGTTCTACCTGGAACCAAAAAGGGTTCTACCTGGAACTAAAAAAGGTTCTCCTATGGAGACAGCCAAAGAACCCTTTTGAAAGGCTTTTTTCTAAGAGTGTACTCATCCCTGGGGGAAATGATCAAATATCCTTAGAAACATCACGGCATAAAATCAAAGTGTCAATCAAAAATGTTGGTGTTTTATGAAAGGATGAGCAAAGGTATGGGTGTAATCGTGCATTGGAGTGCTGTCGTAAATTCGTAAATACCAGTTAATGATTCGTAAATAACCACTTGAATGACTTTCCAAGTCGGACTTACAAGTGGGAAACTTGGGCCAGAATAAAGATACCCAAGTTTACGAGTTTCATCACAGACTATTTCAGACTTCAAAAGCACTTGAAATCATTAATGTCTTGTTTATGTCTTCACCAACTGGGAAATACAAGATTCTGAGACCCACTCGAATGCATCATTAATCCTATTTCAAAGATGATTGCCAAGAGGAAAGGTGCTTGGTGGAGAGATTTGATATTTGACAGAAGTATGTAACTAGTACTGTAATGAAAATAAGTAATTGTAAAAAGTAACCTCATACCCTTTTATTTTGCAAATGAGAATATGCAGTCTCAGTATCCTCCCTCTCTCTGTCTCTCATCTACAAATGCAATTTGTGTACTCTTGATATTTTTAGGAGGGAAAATAATTTCACAGTCACTTTGGTGTGGTCTAGTCTCTATAGTCAAACCCAATAACTGTTTATATTGCGCTCACCTGCTTGGAATACCAATGAGGTTTCAAGGTCATTTTAGCCAAAGGCATTTTATGCACCATTATGTATTCATGTTTATCCATAAATATTTTTTTAAATTCCATTATTGAGAAGTGCAATATAATGCATGTTTAGATTTAATGCTGTATTGTATCATGTAATTTATCTCCTCATAATGTATCAAGACATTCTTTACAACAAGGATTAATAACATATAGACAATTTGTGTGTGTGTGTGTGTGTGCGTGCGTGCGTGCGTGTGTGCGTGCGTGTGTATGCTTGTGTCTGTGTTTTTCAATCTGTCTGTGTGTGCTAGTATAATATTTTTACACAATACCTTGTACCCTCTGCTTCCTTCACTAACAATCTATCTCAAGCCCTGTTTATACCTGGTTCTAACTTGCGTCCTTTGTCCTGCTCTTGTCTACATTCTGATTCTGTGTAAGTGCAGATCATTGTACACAAAAACTTCCTACATACTTATTCTCATATCTGTAGATAATGTTATCAATACAATAGGAATGAAATCCAATCAAAGTTTATTTGTCACGTGCGCCGAATACAACAGGTGTAGACCTTACAGTGAAATGCTTACGTACAGGCTCTAACCAATAGTGCAAAAAAGGTATTAGGTGAACAATAGGTAAGTAAAGAAATAAAAGCAACAGTAAAAAGACTGTGAAAAACAGTAGCGAGGCTATATACAGTAGCGAGGCTACATACAGACACCGGTTAGTCAGGCTGATTGAGGTAGTATGTACATGTAGATATGGTTAAAGTGACTATGCATATATGATGAACAGAGAGTAGCAGTAGCATAAAAGAGGGGTTGGTGGGTGGCGGGACACAATGCAGATAGCCCGGTTAGCCAATGTGCAGGAGCACTGGTTGGTCGGGCCAATTGTGGTAGTATATACATATGTACATGAATGTATAGTTAAAGTGACTATGCATATATGATAAACAGAGAGTAGCAGCATAAAAGAGGGGTTGGGGGGGCGCACACAATGCAAATAGCCCGGGTAGCCATTTGATTACCTGTTCAGGAGTCTTGGCTTGGGGGTAAAAGCTGTTGAGAAGCCTTTTTGTCCTAGACTTGGCACTCCGGTATCGCTTGCCATGCAGTAGTAGAGAGAACAGCCTATGACTGGGGTGGCTGGGGTCTTTGACAATTTTTAGGGCCTTCCTCTGACACCGCCTGGTGTAGAGGTCCTGGATGGCAGACAGCTTAGCCCCAGTGATTACTGGGCCGTTCCCACTACCCTCTGTAGTGTCTTGCGCTCGGAGGACGAGCAATTGCCGTACCAGGCAGTGATGCAACCAGTCAGGATGGTCTCGATGTTGAAGAAGTAGAACCTTTTGAGGATCTCAGGACCCATGCCAAATCTTTTTAGTTTCTTGAGGGGGAATTGGCTTTGTCGTGCCCTCTTCAGGACTGTCTTGGTGTGTTTGGACCATTCTAGTTTGTTGGTGATGTGGACACCAAGGAACTTGAAGCTCTCAACCTGCTCCACTACAGCCCTGTCGATGAGAATGGGGGCATGCTCAGTTCCTTTTCCTGTAGTCCACAATCATCTCCTTAGTCTTGGTTACATTGAGGGATAGGTTGTTATTCTGGCACCACCCGGCCAGGTCTCTGACATCCTCCCTATAGGCTGTCTCGTCGTTGTTGGTGATCAGGCCTACCACTGTTGTGTCGTCTGCTAACCTAATGATGATGTTGGAGTCGTGCCTGGCCATGCAGTCGTGAGTGAACAGGGAGTACAGGAGGGGACTGAGCATGCACCCCTGGGGGGCTCCAGTGTTGAGGATCAGCGTGGCAGATGTGTTGCTACCTTCCCTCACCACCTGGGGGCAGCCCGTCAGGAAGTCCAGGATCAAGTTGCAGAGGGAGGTGTTTAGTCCCAGGATCCTTAGCTTAGTGATGAGCTTTGAGGGTACTATGGTGTTGAACACTGAGCTGTAGTCAATGAATAGCATTCTCACATAAGTGTTAATTTTGTCCAGGTGGGAAAGGGCAGTGTGGAGTGCAATAGAGATTGCATCATCTGTGGATCTGTTGGTGCGGTATGCAAATTGGAGTGGGTCTAGGGTTTCTGGGATAATGGTGTTGATGTGAGCCATGACCAGCCTTTCAAAGCACTTCATGGCTGCAAACGTGAGTGCTACGGGTCTGTAGTCATTTAGGCAGGTTGCCTTTGTGTTCTTGGGCACATGGTGGTCTGCTTGAAACATGCTGGTATTACAGACTCAATCAGGGACATGTTGAAAATGTCAGTGAAGACACCTGCCAGTTGGTCAGCACATGACTGGAGCACACGTCCTGGTAATCCGTCTGGCCCCGCAGCCTTGTGTATGTTGACCTGTTTAAAGGTCTTACGTTGGCTACGGAGAGCGTGATCACACAGTCGTCCAGAACAGCTGATGCTCTCATGCATGCCTCAGTGTTGCTTGCCTTGAAGCGAGCATAGAAGTGATTTATCTTGTCTGGTAGGCTCATGTCACTGGGCAGCTCGTGGCTGTGCTTCCTTTTGTAGTCTGTAATAGTTTGCAAGCCCTGCCACATAAGACGAGTGTCAGAGCCGGTGTAGTATGACTCAATCTTAGCCCTGTACTGACGATTTGCCTGTTTGATGGTTTATCGCAGGGCATAGCAGGATTTCTTGTAAGCTTCCGGGTTAGAGTCCTGCACCTTGAAAGCAGCAGCTCTACCCTTTAGCTCAGTGCGAATGTTGCCTGTAATCCATGGCTTCTGGTTGGGGTATGTACGAACAGTCACTGTGGGGACATCGTCCTCGATGCACTTATTGATAAAGCCAGTGACTGATGTGGTGTACTCCTCAATGCCATCGGAAGAATCCCGGAACATGTTCCAGTCTGTGATAGCAAAACAGTCCTGTAGTTTAGCATCTGCTTCATCTGTCCACTTTTTTGTAGACATAGTCACTGGTGCTTCTGCTTTAATTTTTGCTTGTAAGTAGGAATCAGGAGGATAGACTTGTGGTTGGATTTACCAAATGGAGGGCGAGGGAGAGCTTTGTACGCGTCTCTGTGTGTGGAGTACAGGTGATCTAGAATTTATTTCCCTCTGGTTGCACATTTAACATGTTGATAGAAATTTGATAAGTTTCCCTGCATTAAAGTCTCCGGCCACTAGGAGCGCCGCCTCTGGGTGAGTGGTTTCCTGTTTGCTTATTTCCTTATACAGCTGCCTGAGTGCGGTCTTAGTGCCAGCATTTGTCTGTTGTGGTAAATAAACAGCCATGAAAAGTATAGCTGAAAACTCTCTAAGCAAGTAGTGTGGCCTGCAATTTATCACAATATACTCTACTTCAGGCGAGCAAAATCTAGACTTCCTTAGATTTCGTGCACCAGCTGTTGTTTACAAATATGCACAGTCCACACCCCCTCGTCTTACCGGAGTGTGCTGTTCTATCTTGCCGGTGCAGCGTATATCCCGCTGGCTGAATATCCATGTTGTCATTCAGCCACGATTCTGTGAAACATAGGATATTACAGTTTTTGATGTCCCGTTGGCAGGATATTTGTGATCGTACCTCATCTAATTTATTGTCCAATGAATACACGTTGGTGAGTAATATTGACGGTAACGGCAGCTTTCCCACTCGCCTTCTGCGCGTTCTCACGAAGCATCCCGCTCTGTGTCCTCTGTACCTGCGTTTCTTCCTCTTGCAAATAACAGGGATGTTGGCCCTGTCGAGTGTTTGGAGAATGTCCTGTGCATCTTGCTTGTTGAAGAAAAAATCTTTGTCTAAACCGAGGTGAGTGATCGCTGTCCTGATAATCAGAAGCTCTTTTTTGCCGTAAGATACGGTTGCAGAAACATTATGTACAAAATAAGTTACAAATAACGCAAAAAAAACACATAATAGCACAACTGCTGCCATTTCTTTCGGAGCCATTTTTAGTCTATGTCCACAGAGGAAAAAGTAATTTATCTCAGGAGTGCAGACAGTACAGATTCAATGTGTAGTTCTCAATCTATTTTGTAGAGGCCATAGAAAACAGATTTCCAGTGGACTGCCCTCATCAATAAAAACTAGCATTTGAGCACTGATCAAATCAGTGTAACTATTGACAGACCAGACAGACAGACAGACAGACAGACTAGCAATATCCCACGACACAGGATAATGAGACGCTGGCATATGCTTCATCCCTCATATTCTGTCACAGATCCTTAGTAGAGCCAGAACCACTGTTCAGTGACATATACACTATCGTTCAAAAGTTTGGGGTCACTAAGAAATGTCCTTATTTTTGAAAGAAAAGCAAATTTTTTGGCCATTAAAATAAAGCCAACATCCAAGTGTCGCCTCTACAATGTTGACATTGAGACTGGTGTTTTGCGGGTACTATTTAATAAAGCTGTCAGTTGAGGACTTGTGAGGTGTCTGTTTCTCAAACTAGATACTTTAATGTACTTGTCCTCTTGTTCAGTTGTGCACTGGGCCTCCCACTCCTCTTTCTATTCTGGTTAGAACCAGTTTGCGTTGTTTTGTGAAGGGAGTAGTACACAGCATTGTACGAGATCTTCAGTTTCTTGGCAATTGATCACATGGAATAGCCTTCAGTTCTCAGAACAAGAATAGACTGACGAGTTTCAGAAGAAAGTTCTTTGTTTCTGGCCATTTTGAGCCTGTAATCGAACCCACAAATGCTGATGCTCCAGATACTCAACTAGTCTAAAGAAGGCCAGTTTTATTGCTTCTTTAACCAGGACAACAGTTTTCAGCTGTGCTAACATAATTGCAAAAGGGTTTTCTAATGATCAATTAGCCTTTTAAAATGATAAACTTGGATTAGCTAACACAACGTGCCATTGGAACACAGGATTGATGGTTGCTGATAATGGGCCTCTGTACACCTATGTAGATATTCCATTAAAAATCTGCCGTTTCCAGCTACAATAGTCATTTACAACATTAACAATGTCTACACTGTATTTCTGACCAATTTTATGTTAATTTAATGGACAAAAAAAATTGCTTTTCTTTCAAAACAAGGACATTTCTAAGTGACCCTAAACTTTTGAACGGTAGTGTACATTAAGGGACGTATCCGAGAACGGTATCTGTGGTTGTAACTAACAACCTAATCAAACGGAATGCACTGCAATCAGTCTAACTCATTGCTAACATTCCTTCTGGTTAGGAAGTGAAATATTACCTTGTGATTTGTGACCTCAGAAAAATTCTCATCATGCCTTTCAATCCGTACTACGGAATACTGGCCAAATCAAACTGGTTCCGGTGCTTTCAGCTTAGGGCTCAGCAATGTTTATTGTGACTTTTGAGGGTTAGCTCAAAGGCCCTGGGCGAATTTTATGAAGCGTGGATAAATTTGTCCAGCTCTTTAGCAGCAAGAGTTGTGATGATCTACTGTTAGCAACAAGAGGGTCAGCAAATAAGAAGCCGGGAGAGCCGGGAGGTTTTTGAACGAGGCAGGAGGGTCAGCAAATAAGTTGTAATGACTGCTAACAATAGATCATTAGACCTCTTGTTGCTAACAATAGATCATCACACCTCTTGCTGCTAACAGTAGACATTACACCTCTTGTTGCTAACAGTAGATCACTACACCTCTTGTTGCTAACAGTAGATCACCATACCTCTTGTTGCTAACAGTAGATCATCACAACTCTTGCTGCTAACAGTAGACATTACACCTCTTGTTGCTAACAGTAGATCACTACACCTCTTGTTGCTAACAGTAGATCATCACACCTCTTGTTGCTAACAGTAGATCACTACACCTCTTGTTGCTAACAGTAGATCATCACACCTCTTGTTGCTAACAGTAGATCATCACACCTCTTGTTGCTAACAGTAGATCATCACATCTCTTGTTGCTAACAGTAGATCATCACACCTCTTGACCCCAGTGCTAACAGTAGATCATCACACCACTTGTTGCTAACAGTAGATCATCACACCTCTTGTTGCTAACAGTAGATCATCACATCTCTTGTTGCTAACAGTAAATCATTACACCTCTTGACCTCAGTGCTAACAGCAAATCATTACACTTCTTGGCCTCAGTGCTAACAGTAGATCATTACACCTCTTGGCCCCAGTGCTAACAGTAGATCATTACACCTCTTGGCCCCAGTGCTAATAGCCAGAGACCTTGCGAGTGCAGTTTATTGGGAAAATGACATTGGGCTACTGTTTAATGCATTAGCAGACCACCTCTTACATGTAAGGAAGCATCTTATGTAAAGAGGTTTCAAATAAAATGATTACATACTAAATAGCGGCCATTTGAATCTATTCAAATTGGTTAAAAGGACTACATTAATTACGTAACCAGGACTTACGCTTTCCTCTTAGACAAATACCTCTATACATTTCCTGATGTCATAAGGTTAATTCTAGATCAGTAGGATTTTTACTGTACATGTCAAAGGTCAAAATGTCCTGCTGTGCTGTATTGCCTACTACATCCTTTCCCCTTTTGCTGGCATAGGACGCATAACGATTCCCACAGATTGGTGGGAAGTGGTTCCTGATGAGGCTTCTTAAATGACTCTTTATGTATTGATGAATGGAGATTATTTTTCTGGGGCCACCAAGGCAAAACTTTGCCAGTGATATCATTTAAATTGTGATGGTTAGTAAAAAAAAGAAAGAAATTTGATTCCACCAAATTTAAACATTCTGTCATAATGTTCAATTTCATTAAAAAAAACAAGAGGAAAAAAAAATACTATAGTAAGTGCCTCTCTTCAGCTTCATTAAATAATGAAAAAAAAATCTAGTGCCCGAGATGTTTTTATTTGAGTTTTTATCAATTTAAACAACTCTCCACAATATTATGTCAAAGTGTAGGTCTAGGTCTTGTGCTTCCAATGAGTGGTATTATACAGCGGATGGTACATTAGTAACCAAGTGGGAAGGGGGAATTGACCACATCTGGGAAAAATTCACTTGAACGGCCCTCCAAATCAAATCGAGTCAAATGTTATTGGTAACATACACATATTTAGCCGATGTTATTGCGGGTGTGGCGAAATGCTTGTGTTCCTAGCTCCAACAGCACACTAGTATCTAACAATTCACAACAATACACACAAACCAAAAAGTAAAAGAATGGAATTAATAAATATATAAATATTAGACTGAGCAATGTTGGAGTGGCATTGACTAAATGACAGTAGAATAGAATACAGTATATTCATATGCGATGAGTAAAGCAGTATGTAAACATTATTAAAGTGACTAGTGTTCCATTATTAAAGTGGCCAGTGATTCCAAGTTTATGTATATAGGCAGCAGCCTCTAAGGTGCAGGGTTGCGTAACCGGGTGGAAGCCAGCTAGGGATGGCTATTTAACAGTCTGATGGCCTTGAGATAGAAGCTGTTTTTCAGTCTCTCTGTCCCAGCTTTGATGCACCTGTACTGAGCTTGCCTTCTGGATGATGCGTTTGGCAGTTGCCGTACCAGGCAGAGATACAGCCCGACAGGATGGCCTCAATTGTGCATCTGTATAAGTGTGTGAGGGTTTTAGGGGCCAAGCCAAATTTCTTCAGCCTCCTGAGGTCGAAGAATCACTGTTTAACCTTCTTCACCACACTGTCTGTGTGGGTGGACCATTTCAGATCGTCAGTGATGTGTAAGCTGAGGAACTTGAAGCTTTCCACCTTCTCCACTGCAGTCCCCGTCGATGTGGATAGGGGTGCTCCCTCTGCTGTTTCCTGAATTCCACGATCAGCTCCTTTGTTTTGTTGACATTGAGTGAGAAGTTATTTATCTGGCACCACTCTCCCAGGGCCCTCACCTCCTGTAGTCGCGTCATTGTTGGTAATCAGGCCTACTACTGTTGTGTCATCTGCAACTTGATGATTGAGTTGGAGGCGTGCGTGGCCACGCAGTCATGGGTGAACAGGGAGTACAGGAGGGGGCTGAGCATGCACCCTTGAGGGGCCCCTGTGTTGAGGATGAGCGTAGTGTAGGTGTTGTTTCCTATCTTCACAACATGGGGTCAGCCCGTCAGGAAATCCAGGACCCAGTTGCACAGGGCGGGGTTCAGACCCAGGGCCCCAAGCTTAATGATGATCTTGGAGGGTACTATGGTGTTGAATGCTGAGCTGTAGTCAATGAACAACATTCTTACATAGGTATTCCTCTTGTCCAGATGGGCTAGGGCAGTGTGCAGTGTGATGGCGATTGCATCGTCTGTGGATCTACTGGGGTGGTAAAGTGGGTCTAGGGTGTCAGGTAAGGCAGAGGTGATATGATCCTTAACTAGCCTCTTAAAGCACTTCATGATGACAGAAGTGAGTGCTACGGGGCAATAGTCATTTAGTTCAGTTACTTTTGCTTTATTAGGTACAGGAACAATGGTGGACATCTTGAAGCAAGTGGGGTCAGCAGACTGGGATATGGAGAGATTGAATATGTCCGTAAACACTCCAGCCAGCTGGTCTGCGCATGCTCTGATGATGTGGCTAAGGATGCGAAGGTTAACACACCTAAATGTCTTACTAACGTTGGCCACAGAGAAGGAGAGCCCACAGTCGTTGGTAGCGGGCCGCGTCGGTGGCACTGTGTTATCCTCAAAGCGGGCAAAGAAGGTGTTTAGCTTGTCCGGAAGCAAGACATCAGTGTTCGCGACGTGGCTGGTTTTCCCTTTGTAGTATGTGATTGTCTGTAGACCCTGCCACATACGTCTCATGTCTGAGCCGTTGAATTGTGACTCCACTTTGTTTCTGTACTGACGTTTTTCCTATTTGATTGCCTTACGGAGGGAATAACTACACCGTTTGTATTCGGCCATATTCCCAGTCACCTTTCCATGGTTAAATGCGATAGTTTGCGCTTTCTGTCTTGCACGAATGCTGCCATCTATCCATGGTTTCTGGTTTGGGTAGGTTTTAATAGTCGCAGTGGGTACAACATCTCCTATACACTTTCTGATGAACTCAGTCACCGTATCTGTGTATTTGTCAATGTTATTCTCAGAGGCTACCCAGAACATATCCCAGTCCACGTGATCAAAACAATCTTGAAGCATGGATTCCGATTGGTCAGACCAGCGTTGAATAGACCCTAGCACGGGTACTGAGGAAGGGAGGAGCAAAATGGAGTTGTGATCAGATTTACCGAAGGGAGGGCGGGGGAGGGCCTTGTAGGCATTTTGAACAGCTGAGTAGCAGTGGTCCAATGTTTTTCCAGAGAGAGTACTACAGTCAATGTGTTGGTAGAACTTCGGTAGCGTTTTCCTCAAATTTGCTTTGTTAAAATCCCCAGTTACAATAAATGCGGTCTCGAGATACGTGGTTTCTAGTTTGCATAAAGTCCAGTGTAGAGTGTAGAAGGCCGTCGTGGTATCGGCTTGATGAGGAATATACACGGCTGTGACTATAACCGATGAGAATTATTTTGGGAGGTAATACAGTCGGCATTTGATTGTGAGGTATTCTAGGTGGGGTGAACCAAAGGACTTGAGTTTCTGTATGTTATCACAATCACACCATGAGCAGTTAATCATGAAACATACAGCCCTGCATTTCTTCTTCCCGGAGAGCTCTTTATTTCTGTCTGCGCGATGTACTGAGAACCCAGCTGGCTGTATGGATGGGGACAGTATATCCCTAGTATGTTACATTCCCTGATCCAATTCGGGAATGTTGTATTCCTGGTCGTAATGCTGGTGAGTTACCGCCGCTCTGACATCCAAAAGTTATTTCCGGCTGTAAGTAATAACAGCAAAAAAAATTCAGGAAGTTGTATTCCTGGTCGTAATGTTGGTGAGTTACTGCCGCTCTGATATCCAAAAGGTATTTCCGGCTGTAAGTAAAAAACGAAATACTGCAAAGTTGCTTGGGAGCTAGAAGCAGAGCTGCCATATCTGTCAACGCCATCAGTCTCCATCTGGTAATTACTAGTTAAATCAGCCATGAATCCTCTTGTGACAGCTTGTTGTGCACAACAGGAAGTGGCAATTGAATGCATTTATTTTATTTTATTGTTTAAACATTTCTAGTCTGTCTGTTTATGGGTAACATGGTTGACGGGTTATGCTCGACCGCTCAGTTTTACACTCCAAAACACCAGAAAATGGCCAAAAAGAGTAGTATCAGCTCACCTGCTTTTACACTATGACTTGACTATTAGATAATCAATGTTTCTTTTGAAATAATTATTTTAAAAGGAATAGTTTCAATATACACTGCTCAAAAAAATAAAGGGAACACTTAAACAACACATCCTAGATCTGAATGAAAGAAATCATCTTATTAAATACTTTTTTCTTTACATAGTTGAATGTGCTGACAACAAAATCACACAAAAATAATCAATGGAAATCCAATTTATCAACCCATGGAGGTCTGGATTTGGAGTCACACTCAAAATTAAAGTGGAAAACCACACTACAGGCTGATCCAACTTTGATGTAATGTCCTTAAAACAAGTCAAAATGAGGCTCAGTAGTGCGTGTGGCCTCCACGTGCCTGTATGACCTCCCTACAACACCTGGGCATGCTCCTGATGAGGTGGCGGATGGTCTCCTGAGGGATCTCCTCCCAGACCTGGACTAAAGCATCCGCCAACTCCTGGACAGTCTGTGGTGCAACGTGGCGTTGGTGAATGGAGCGAGACATGATGTCCCAGATGTGCTCAATTGGATTCAGGTCTGGGGAACGGGCGGGCCAGTCCATAGCATCAATGCCTTCCTCTTGCAGGAACTGCTGACACACTCCAGCCAGATGAGGTCTAACATTGTCTTGCATTAGGAGGAACCCAGGGCCAACCGCACCAGCATGTGGTCTCACAAGGGGTCTGAGGATCTCATCTCGGTACCTAATGGCAGTCAGGCTACCTCTGGCGAGCACATGGAGGGCTGTGCGGCCCCCCAAAGAAATGCCACCCCACACCATGACTGACCCACCGCCAAACCGGTCATGCTGGAGGATGTTGCAGGCAGCAGAACGTTCTCCACGGCGTCTCCAGACTCTGTCACGTCTGTCACATGTACTCAGTGTGAACCTGCTTTCATCTGTGAAGAGCACAGGGCGCCAGTGGCGAATTTGCCAATCTTGGTGTTCTCTGGCAAATGCCAAACGTCCTGCACGGTGTTGGGCTGTAAGCACAACCCCCACCTGTGGACGTCAGGCCCTCATACCACCCTCATGGAGTCTGTTTCTGACCGTTTGAGCAGACACATGCACATTTGTGGCCTGCTGGAGGTCATTTTGCAGGGCTTTGGCAGTGCTCCTCCTGCTCCTCCTTGCACAAAAGCAGAGGTAGTGGTCCTGCTGCTGGGTTGTTGCCCTCCTACGGCCTCCTCCACGTCTCCTGATGTACTGGCCTGTCTCCTGGTAGCGCCTCCATGCTCTGGACACTACGCTGACAGACACAGCAAACCTTCTTGCCACAGCTCGCATTGATGTGCCATCCTGGATGAGCTGCACTACCTGAGCCACTTGTGTGGGTTGTAGACTCCGTCTCATGCTACCACTAGAGTGAAAGCACCGCCAGCATTCAAAAGTGACTAAAACATCAGCCAGGAAGCATAGGAACTGAGAAGTGGTCTGTGGTCTCCACCTGCAGAACCACTCCTTTATTGGGGGTGTCTTGCTAATTGCCTATAATTTCCACCTGTTGTCTATTCCATTTGCACAACAGCATGTGAAATTTATTGTCAATCAGTGTTGCTTCCTAAGTGGACAGTTTGATTTCACAGAAGTGTGATTGACTTGGAGTTACATTGTGTTGTTTAAGTGTTCCCTTTATTTTTTTGAGCAGTACATTAAAATGAGTGTTCAGTTCACGTAACAGGGTTGACCTTAAAATGAGGGACAGAAGTAAATGAATCACTAATCACATTAAAAAAATTACCTTCAGAAATAACTGTCAAAGCAATGAAATAACTAAGGCTTTACAATGATGGTGAAAAGTATTTGGGGGAGTTAGTGGGTTCAAATATTCCTAGGAGTCACAGAGGTTGCCCAGCGGGACATGTCCAAATGCTGAATTAATTCTCCATGTGGTCTATATTAAAGGGCACTTCATTTCATATGACAGGCTTTTAAAATCCAATATTGGTGCAGAATATCTACTTAACATATCAAAGGGACGCAAAATACACACATTTTCTGGAACAACCCAGTACACGTTAACTTCTGCCTGTCGGACGCTGGCTGCAATACAATGTATGTTTGTAATCATTTAAATGCATTTAAATGCATGTTAGTGCTTTTGGTATGCTTTTGGTATGTGTCAAGTTCAATAAAAATGCATTTTGACAAAATATATTTTATAGCGGTGGCAGCCTATTAGAAGACTCG
The DNA here is from genome assembly GCF_965601325.2 of Salmo salar. NCBI lineage: Eukaryota > Metazoa > Chordata > Actinopteri > Salmoniformes > Salmonidae > Salmo > Salmo salar. The sequence goes on from NC_138291.1 coordinate 173,053,848, forward strand.
TGGGCGTGACATGTTGTGGGCGTGGCTTTGTTGTAGTGCTCTTTGGCCTCCAATGAGACGGATTGTCATGTGTTATGTTGTGTTCTGTGATTAGAGGTTGAGTTCCCACACTGCCAGTTCTACAGTCTTAATGACACTGACATAAGTGCATGTGATGCCAAACCGCCTACTAAAGTTTCGTTGTTAAGCCAGTCACCATTTCATTACGATATGATCTGTCCAATGTTGTGTATTTGCCATACATTTTAATAATTGTATTTATTTACTAACAAATACATGTTTATGCATGTTGGAATATATTTATACAATACATTTTAAAATATATTGATAAGCACATGTGAAAATGAATTCTAAAATAATGTATTTTGAGATACATGAAATAATAGGTTTTAATGCATTTTAGATTTTTTTTTATATACTTTTTAAATACTGTTGGAATGTATTTAAAATGTAGGAAACGTATGGCTTCACAACACAACCAATGGTAATCAAAAAACATATGTTCTCACAACTTCCAAGGAACCAAATGTGCTAGCTGGGCTCTCTCCTAATGACTTTGCGTGAATTTTTGCATTTTCCCAGGCCTCTCTGCTAGTTTTCTTTTTACTTTCAGTTGTAAGAGGTCTGTGGTTTATTTACCAGCCTTATATACTGCCGGTGACGCTGTTTCTATTTCAGTAACCCTCTGAATGACACATCTCCTACCTTTTAGAGATAAGCTGAAAAACATCTCTTTGAGAAAGGGAATAGTTGCACACAACAAAATCTGTATTTGTTGTTCAGTGTTGTTGCTGCAGGGTTCTCACACAAGCTGATTCGAAAACATGTTGTCATGCCACTTTAGAGTTGGTTGTCACATGGTTGTTATCATTGTAACAGGGTTTATGTCGGGGTAGTGTCAGGACATTTCAGATAAAGACTGACTATTTACTTTAGAGGTCCACTATGGCAGATAATCTCAAGTTGTTAAGCATCTCTATTTCTCACTATTCTCTGTCCCTCTATCTATTCTCTGTCTTTTTCCCTCCCTCCCCCACTTCCTCACTCTTCCTATAAAGTGCACTTGGTCAAACAATCCATTTCCTACCACAAGGTTTTGCAGCAGGGCCTGCTTTGTTTGACCACGGATATTATTTGAACAGGACCCATTGTGAAACACGAATTGCTTCTTGGATACTTTTGAATACATGAATAGCTTAATGCAAATTATCGGCCTGCCACTTCTATCACCTTAGTTAACCCATTGGTTCTACGTTTGCCGACATCGGTTTGATCTTCTATGTTTGAGGCCTTGGGATGCATCCCAAATGGCACCCTGATCCCTATGTACTACGTTTGACCAGACCCCTATGGGCCCCTTTGGAACGCAACCCAAGTCTCCAGTTCTCACCAGAGGCAGGTGTGTGGTCATTAATCAGATCAATGTGTGACTGAACACACACTTTAAAAAAGCTCTGGCGATCAATACACCATATACACAGACATTAAAGGCTTGGGCACTGAGGCCTTGGCCGTGGACTCAGGGTGTTGATAAAGTTATCGCAGGCCTTAACTTTCCGATTACACAGAAGGGTTCTTTGAAGGGGTTGGTAGCTGTTTACATCGTGTTTTCTTTTTTTTTTAACATGATTTTTTAGTCACTCCATAGGTTTTTGACTTCAAGGTCAAATTAATTACACTTGTCCTTGATTCTGCCTTTAATTTCATAAGTTGCAGAATCATGCCCTCTATTAAACAAACATTATCTGTTAGAATATGGAATAAATAAATTCATTATAAATGTGATATTTTATAGAAACAAAAACACATTGTGAATACTAACACGATCATTACATTGTGACACCTTCACTACGACGTCATCTCAACCAGCTTTGCCCACAGCGGAAGCCTTCTTCGACTGTATTCTAACCCAGCCAAGCTTTACTCAGCAAGCAGGATCCCTACAGAAACACGCCTCTCACCCACAATCAGCTTCTCAGTTCCATCCTGACTCTGTGTGACATTCTCCCTCTCTGTCAGACGTGGGGGGATGCAAATTTCAGCATGCCAGCTTTAGTCTCTCAGCTGCAGTCTACCACAGTCACTGTTACTTACTGTCAGTGAGCATCCTCCTTGTGACGCGGGTAATCTTAGGCCGGGCGTCAAAAGACCCATTCTTTCTTTCAACATCTTATATGGCTCATTGAAAAAATTAGAATCACAAGAAATGACTTTTAATTTGGGGACGGTAAATGACTTTTAATTTAGGGAGGGTAAATTACAGTACCGGTACAATAACTAAATACTGTATGTTTAGTATAGAGTTTGATCTATAGCAATAGGCCCAATGATGTTAAAGCTGAGTGTTCTACAATAGTACATACTGTATGTAATCCTTTCCCTGATGTTGGTGTGTAGACACACAATGGAGGGCTAGCTCATGCTTTTGTGCAGATTCTGGATAACAAAGTGTAATTCATTTAGAAAGGAGTACCACAAGGTACTATTCAAAAGCCTGCTCTGTTCACCATTTATAGAAATGACAGCTGTGAATAAGTATAAACTCCACATATACTGATGACAATGTTGTATATTCATCATGCATCCATTAACCTAAGATTTATGTTCCCACGGAGCTCTTAAAGGGACAGTTCACCCAAATTACAAAATGGCATATTGGTTTCCTTACCCTGTAAGCAGTCTATAGACAAGGTATGACATTAATCCATGCTTTGGTTTGTGGCACAATCCAATTCAAATCATGTGGCTGATATTAGCATTTTTCGCGCATCATGTTCAAATCATCCGTAAGTGACTTTGTTGGGCTTCACAATCAATTTGAGATACTTTAGGATGATTTGGACATGATGCTCAAAAAATGCTACAACGCTAGCATGTGGAAACAGTGCCTGTCATACCTTGTCTATAGACTGCTTACAGGGTAAGGAAACCAATTTGTCATTTTGTAACTTGGGTGAACTATCCCTTTAACTATCCAGCAGGCTTTTTACACAGTGCTTTAAAACCTTGATAAAATGTTGAAATTGCATTGCAGCTGTGTTGTGAAAATGTAATTTGTTAACCAGTTTGTCACGTGGATATGTAATGTAGCCTAGAAAGCTTACCTCCTTGGTAACAGGAAGCATACCAGTGCTTAGCAGGTCCTGGTGAGAATTAATTAGTGTTTTATGTTCAGTGACAGTTCATACACTACAGCTAGGGGGACATATACTGTAGAATCTAAAGTATTACAATTTCCGAGTTACTATTTTCTGTGAGAGCTTACGCATTCAAAGGTTAAACAAGAAGCTTAACAGTATTAAATAGTTCTGATGGTAATTAAGGGTTCAAATGGGTTCACTGATACAGTACAAATATGGACACATCAACAAAATATAAAGCTTACCAATTAATGACTTATTACTTTCGCTGAGAACTGATGTTATTATGCATTCACACTATAAGCTACGCCTTGTGATCCTTTCACTCCTCGGATAACCGCTGCCACTATTTAGATGATTCATGGCATTTAGCGGAAGCCCTCCCAATCCTTCTGTAAATGTTACATTAGTTCAACAAGGGTGGTGTCATAGCTGAGTGTGCAGGATCTCATGAGAGACACATGCTGCATCCTGCCCGCAAGGGTGTGGAATGCAACGGAGGGTAGTTAGTGGATGAATTTCAACATGAATAAATGTGTAAATTCTGATTCAAAGCTTCCCCATATGGATCAATCACTCAATTAAGCTAAAAAATATATATACATTTTCACTTGGATCGTAGACCTGCAATGATAGAGATTTGCAATGATGTGTGTGTGTGTGTGTGTGTCCATTAAAATGAACTATGACCAATTTCTCCATACATTTTTGAAAAAGTTGTGATATGTGATACAATGTTGTTAGCAATAGAACCACTCCCAATGCCACCTACATATGGTGTTTCGAGTTTGTTATAGAAGTTGTTTGGAGTTAGGGGACTCTATGCATCATTTCTGTTTCTGCTTTTCCCTTTGGCGGTCACACGTCTGCCCTCTCCTCCTCTCCTCCTCCCCTCTTCCCCTCTTCCCCTCCTCTCCTCCTCCACTCCTGTCCTCCTCTCCTCCTGTCCTCCTCTCCTCCTCTACTCCTGTCCTCCTGTCCTCCTCTCCTCCTCTCCTCCTCTACTCCTCTCCTCCTGTCCTCGTCTCCTCCTGTCCTCCTCTCCTCCTGTCCTCCTGTCCTCCTGTCCTCCTGTCCTCCTCTCCTCTCCTCCTCCCCTCCTCTCCTCCTGTCCTCCTCCCCTCCTCTCCTCCTCTCCTCCTGTCCTCTCCTCCTCTCCTCCTCTCCTCCTGTCCTCGTCCCCTCCTCCCCTCCTCTCCTCCTCTCCTCCTCCAGTCCTCTCCTCCTGTCCTCCTCCCCTCCTCTCCTCCTCTCCTCCTGTCCTCCTCTCCTCCCCTCCTCCCCTCCTCCTGTCCTCCTCTCCTCCTCCCCTCCTCTCCTCTCCTCCTCCCCTCCTCCACTCCTGTCCTCCTCCCCTCCTCTCCTCCTCTCCTCCTGTCCTCGTCTCCTCCTGTCCTCTCCTCCTGTCCTCCTCTCCTCCTGTCCTCCTCTCCTCCTCTCCTCCTCCCCTCCTGTCCTCCTCCCCTCCTCCCCTCCTGTCCTCCTCCCCTCTCCTCCTCTCCTCCTCTCCTCCCCTCCTCTCCTCCTCTCCTCCTCCACTCCTCTCCTCCTGTCCTCCTCCCCTCCTCCCCTCCTCTCCTCCTCTCCTCCTGTCCTCCTGTCCTCCCCTCCTCCTGTCCTCCTCTCCTCCTCCCCTCCTCTCCTCCTCCCCTCCTCTACTCCTGTCCCCTCCTTGGCGAATGCCCTGTGACTTCATTAAGGTGGTGAAATGTTCCTGGGTGAGACTAGATACAGTTTGAGTGGAGCCCTTTTCAACCAGGGTGCAGCTGCCGGAAATGAACAGAACTTAGTATTTGTTCTCAACCACAAAGTTTGCTCCCTTCCTCTCTCTGCTTATCAAGGGTGTTACCAAGGTGTTGCAAGGTGTTCTTGTGGGGACACAGCCAAAATCAATACTCTGTTGCTCTGCGTTGATAATTACATTGTGTGCTATGTCTGAGACAATAACAACGGATGAGAATGATGAAGAGATAGTCAATGCTATAATAGAGATTATGCAACTGGTATTATTCTATCAGAGATCAAATTAATCCTTGCCAATACTTATCTTTAATGATCTTATTATACTTATTGCCTTGTAGATATAAAACCAAACATACATCATCATGACTGACTGCAACGGAGGATGAACCTGTGGAATGGTTCACATTAGGTGATTTAAATTGAACAATATGTCAACGTCTGCTGATGCACCCATGTTACACACTTCTAACAGATGTAGGATCTTCATTTGACCAGTTTCTCACAGCAGGAAAATAATCCTACAGCAACAGGAAATGTGAATTATTGAGTGGATTATAATTAATGGACATTTTTGCAGGAGTTGATACATTTTATTTATGGCAAATCAAGTCCTGCAAATAACATGGTGATCAAATTAAGATCCTACATGTTCCACAGCTCGGTTGAATGGGTTCCAATTGAACCGGCAGGTAGCCTAGTGGTTATAGTGTTGGACTAGTAACCGAAAGGTTGCTGGATCGAAACTCTGAGCTGACAAGGTAAAATTATTTTGTTCTACCCCTGAGCAAGGCAGTTAACCCAGTGTTCCTTGGGTGCTGAAGATGTGGCTGTTGATTATGGCAGCCCCCCTGCTCCTCTCTGATTCAGATGGGTTGGGTTAAATGTGGCAGACACATTTCAGATACAAATTAAAAGCTGGTGTCCATTGGTACACACACGACTCAGGGAGAGAGAGACTAGGTATCCCCCTTTCCATGTTCAAAGGGGACCTCATGGGTCCTCAATGTAAAGGAGTGTGTCTTTTTAAGGAAAATATTTTATATAATTTCAAAATAACTGATGTCTCTGGGTGATGTCAGTCATCAACTCCTTGTGACTGAGGCTGTCCTAATATGGACGCCGTACTCACACGTACTTCATTAAATCTGCTGGGCTTGAGAGATGCAAATTAAAAGCTGGCGTCCATTGGTACACACACTACAGAGAGAGAGAGAGAGAGAGAGAGAGAGAGAGAGAGAGAGAGAGAGAGAGAGAGAGAGAGGAGAGAGAGAGAGAGAGAGAGAGAGAGAGAGAGAGAGAGAGAGAGAGAGAGAGAGAGAGAGAGAGAGAGAGAGAGAGAGAGAGAGAGAGAGAGAGAGAGAGAGAGAGAGAGAGAGAGAGAGAGAGAGAGAGAGAGAGAGAGAGAGAGAGAGAGAGAGAGAGAGAGAGAGAGAGAGAGAGAAGAGAGAGAGAGAGAGAGAGAGAGAGAGTAGTCTGAGTGCCTAGCTGCAGTCTCACAACAGATTGGTTAATTCATATGTGGATAATGAGCTAGAGGGATGGGGGAGAGAGAGAGGGATGGGGGAGAGAGAGAGAACCAACAAAAACGAGTCACAACTCTTGCAGCTCTGTCGGACAATTGACAAACAAACAAACCAAAACAAAGCCAAATCTTCTCATGCTTTGTTGATTTCAAAAAAGCTTTCGACTCAATTTGGCATGAGGGTCTGCTATATAAACTGATGGAAAGTGGTGTTGGGGGAAACACATACAACATTATAAAATCCATGTACACAAACAACAAGTGTGTGGTTAAAATTGGCAAAAAACACACATACTCTTTCCACAGGGATGGGGGTGAGACAGGGATGCAGCTTGAGCCCCACCCTCTTCAACATATATATCAACGAATTGGCGGGGGCACTAGGAAAGTCTGCAGCACCCGGCTTCACCATACTAGAATCTGAAGTCAAATGTCTACTGTTTGCTGATGATCTGGTACTTCTGTCACCAACCAAGGACGGCCTACAGCAGCACCTAGATCTTCTGCACAGATTCTGCCAGACCTGGGCCCTGATAGTAAATCTCAGTAAGACCAAAATAACGGTGTTCCAAAAAAGGTCCAGTCGCCAGGACCACAAATACAAATTCCATCTAGACACTTTGCCCTAGAGCACACAAAAAACTATACATACCTCGGCCTAAACATCAGCGCTAGATGTAACTTCCACAAACCTGTGAACAATCTGAGAGACAAGGCAAGAAGGGCATTCTGTGCCATCAAAAGGAACATAAAATTCTACATACCAATTAGGATCTGGCTAAAAATACTTGAATCAGTTATTGAACCCATTGCCCTTTATGGTTGTGAGGTCTGGGGTCCGCTCACCAACCAAGAATTCACAAAATGGGAGAAACACCAAATTGAGACTCTGCATGCAGAATTCTGCAAGAATATCCTCCGTGTACAACGTAGAACACCAAATAATGCATGCAGAGCAGAATTAGGCCCGAAACCCGCTAATTATCAAAATCCAGAAAAGAGCCGTTAAATTCTACAACCACTTAAAAGGAAGCCATTCCCAAACCTTCCATAACAAAGCCGTCACCTACAGAGAAATGAACATGGAGAAGAGCCCCCTAAGCATACTGGTCCTAGGGCTCTGTTCACAAACAGAAACAGACCCCACAGAGCCCCAGGAGCCCTGTCACTCATTTCCCTCTGGAATGTCCCAGTAGCGAGGAATCCCAGAGTGGACAGTACTTGGACACATACGGGTCTGGCATGATTACAGCATGTCTTCCTTTTCAGATTATGGGCTAAATCCGCACACAAATGTAACATAACATTTCTTGGGAGACGATAGCGATTCATAAGCCATGGATCATCATGCGTAAAAAAGTCATTCTGGTCTCTGAAAACTCTCTCCCTTCTAAAAGCACGGTTTTCAATGTCTTCCAATAACGCAAGACCAGCCATGGTTACTTTTTCTAATTTGATACACTATTTATAGAACATCGCATCCTGTTTTTAATTCAAAACACTTCGCGTCTGGCAATTAATTTCTCAATTGATAATTCCTAACAAATTGTTCATAAAGCTAATGCAAAGTTCACCACAGGCTTGGACTCATATTTTATTTATTTATTTTACCTTTATTTAACCAGGTAGGCAAGTTGAGAACAAGTTCTCATTTACAATTGCGACCTGGCCAAGATAAAGCAAAGCAGTTCGACACAAACAACAACACAGAGTTACACATGGAGTAAAACAAACATACAGTCAATAATACAGTACAAAAACAAGTCTATATACAATGTGAGCAAATGAGGTGAGATAAGGGAGGTAAAGGCAATAAAAAGGAATTAAAAAACACTCGAATTGTAGATTTGCAGTAGGTGAATGTGCAAAGTAGAAATACTGGGGTGCAAGGGAGCAAAATAAATAAATAAATAGAGTAGGGGATGAGGTAATTGTTTGGGCTATTTATAGATGGGCTATGTACATGTGCAGTGATTTGTGAGCTGCTCTGACAGCAGGTGCTTAAAGCTGGTGAGGGAGATAAGTGTTACCAGTTTTAGAGATTTTTGTAGTTCGTTCCAGTCATTGGCAGCAGACAACTAGAAGGAGAGACGGCCAAAGGAGGAATTGGCCCTGGGGATGACCAGTGAAATACACCTGCTGGAGCGCGTGCTACGGGTGGGTGCTGTTATGGTGACCAGCGAGCTGAGATAAGGCGGGACTTTACCTAGCAGGGTCTTGTAGATGACCTGGAACCAGTGGGTTTGGTGACGAGTATGAAGCGAGGGCCAGCCAACGAGAGCGTACAGGTCGCAGTGGTGGGTAGTATATGGGGCTTTGGTGACAAAATGGATGGCACTGTGATAGACTGCATCCAGTTTGTTGAGTAGGGTGTTGGAGGCTATTTTGTAAATGACATCACCGAAGTCGAAGATCGGTAGGATGGTCAGTTTTACGTGGGCATGTTTGGCAGCATGAGTGAAGGATGCTTTGTTGCGAAATAGGAAGCCAAATCTAGATTTAACTTTGGATTGGAAATGTTTGATGTGAGTCTGGAAGGAGAGTTTACAGAAAACGAAAGATAATTACTTGACACATTGGAAAGAATTTACAACAAACTTGAGCAAACTAGAATGCTATTTGGCCCTAAACATATATTACACAGAGGCAGAATACCTGACCACTGTGACAGACCCAAAATTAAGTAAGTCTTTGACTATGTACAGACTCAGTGAGCATAGAGTTGCTATTGAGAAAGGCCGCTGAAGGCAGACCTGGCTCTCAAGAGAAGACAGGCTATGTGCACGATGCCCACAAAATGAGGTGGAAACTGTGCAGTACTTCCTAACCTCCTGCCAAATGTCTGAAGATATTAGAGACACATATTTCCCTCAGATTACACAGACCCACAAAGAATTCGAAAACAAATTCAATTTCGATAAACTCCCATATCTATTGAGTGAAACCCAACAGTGTGCCATCATAGCAGCAAGATTTGTGACCTGTTGCCACAAGAAAAGGGCAACCAGTGAAGAACAAACACCATTCTAAATACAACCTATATTTATGTTTATTTATTTTCCCTTTTATACTTTAACTATTTGCACATCGTTACAACACTGTATATAGACATAATATGACATTTGAAATGTCTTCATTATTTTGGAACTTCTGTGAGTGTAATGTTTACTGTACATTTTTTATTGTTTATTTCACTTTTTTATTATCTATTTCCCTTGCTTTGGCAATGTAAACATATGTTTCCCATGCCAATAGAGCCCCTTAAATTTTAATTGAACTGAAAGAGAGAGAGTGAGGGGGGAGAGAGAGGGGGAGGGAAAGAGAGATCTGAACTCCACACAGAGAGAGTGAGGGAGGGGGGAGAGAGAGAGGGAGGGAGGGGAGAGATTTTGAAAACATCCCATAAACCACAAAGTCCTGTGCCACGCAGTGCAGGGCAAGACGCCCAGTCAAGCCCATTGTTTCTGCAACAAAGTTTCCGGTTCCATCCATTGCGGAGCAGAGTGCTAGAGTGGCAAATCTGGACATTCCATTAGCTGGCTCAGACATATGGTTGTTCTGTACACAACCAGAGCAATACAGTTACACCCCAAAACTACAGTACTACTGCTGTATAGAGTAGTACCGATGTAGGATAGATAGACACTTACAGTGCCTTCAGAAAGCATTCACAACCCTTTACTTTTTCCACATTTTGTTGTGTTACAGCCTGATTTCAAATGGATTAAAAATAGATTTTGTGTCACTGGTCTGCACACAATACTCTATAATGTCAAAGTAGAATTATGTTTTTCGAAAAGCTGAAATGTCTTGAATCAATAAGTATTTAACCGCTTTGTTACGGCAAGCCTAAATAAGTTCAGGAGTAAAACTTTTCTTAACAAGACACAGTAAGTTGCATGGATTCATTCGGTGTGCAATAGTGTTTAACATGATTTTTGAATGACTACCTCATCTCTGTACCCCACACATACAATCATCTTTAAGGTCCCTCAGCCGAACACTGAATTTCAAACACATTCAACCACAAAGACCAGGGAGGTTTTCCAATGCCTCGCAAAGGCACCTATTGGCAGATTGGTAAAAATAAAATAAAAGCAGAGAATGAATATCCCTTTGAGCATGGTGAAGTCATTAATTACACTTTGGATGGTGTATCAATACACCCAGTCACTACAAAGATACAGGTGTCCTTCCTAACTCAGTTGCCAGAGAGGAAGGAAACTGCTCAGTGATTTCACCTTGGTGACATTAAAACAGTTACAGAGTCTAGTAGCTGTGATAGAAGAAAACTGAGGATGGATCAACAACATTGTAGTTAATCCACAATACTAACCTAAATGACAGAGTGAAAAGATGGAAGCCCGTACAGAATAAAAATATTCCAAAACATGGATCCTGTTTCCAATAAGGCACTAAAGTAAAACAGCTGAAAATGTGGCAAAGAAATTCACTTTAAATCAAATAAAATATTATTGGTCACATATGCATATTTAGCAGATGTTATTGCGGGCATAGCGAAATGTTTGTAAATGCTTTATGTCCTGGATACCAAGTTTTATGTTTGGGGAAAATCCAACACAACACATCACTGAGTACCACTCTTCATATTTTCTAGCATGGTGGTGGCTGCATCACGTATGGGTATACTTGTCATCTGCAAGGACTAGGGATTTTGTTTTTGTTTAAAAATAAACGGAATAGAGCTAAGCACAGGCAAAATCCTAGAGGAAAACCTGGTTCAGTCTGCTTTCCAACAGACACTGTGAGACAAATTTACCTTTCAGCAGGACAATAACCTAAAACACAAGGCCAAATATACACTGGAGTTGGTTACCAAGACAACATTGAATGTTCCTGTATGACCTAGTTAAATTTTTGACTTAAATCGACTTGAAAATCGATGACAAGACTTGAAAATGGCTGTCTAGCAATGATCAAAAACTAACTGAGAGCTTTAAGAATTAAAAAAAGAATAATGTGCAAATATTGTACAATTCATGTTTGCAAAGCTTTCAGAGAAAGACTCACTGCTGTAATCGCTGCCGCAATCGCTGCCAAAAGTGATTCTAACATGTATTGACTCAGGGGTGTGAATACTTATGTAAATTGAATATTTCTGTATTTCATTTTAAATAAATTTGCAAAACTTTCTTAAAACACGTTTTCACTTTGTCATTGTGGGGTATTGTGTTCAGATTGACGAGAATAAAAATCTATTTAATCCATTTTGAATTCAGGCTCTAACACAACAAAATGTGGAATAAGGCAAGAGGTATGAACACTTTTTGAAGGCACTGTATAAGCCCTTAAAGGTCCATAACTCAGTAAAACCAATAAATACCCTATGTGAGCTTTCGTCCTTTATTCTGCAAATGTTAAGTAACTTAATGACAGCATTAAGAAAGAAAGATAGAGACAGAAAGCTGCTAGACATGTTCTGGAATGTGCTGTAAGGGTGCGGCATCAGTATCAGTTTAGATGAAGTCCTACTTTACCTCTGTGTGCCAAACAACATGATTGGGCATGTCAGGGTGTTCCAGGTATGCAGTCAAGTATCAGTTTGATTTATGTACAATACCTAAAGTCTTCCAGCCATGGGAAATGCGTAGATGATTTCAGAGTTATTCTAAGTCGGATTTCTGTACAGTTTTGCATTTTGTATTTTGATATTTATTAGGATCCCCAATTAGCTGCTGCTGAGGCAACGGCTACTCTTCCTGGAGTCCAAACAGGAAACAACATAACAAATCAAATAAATAATATACATAAATACACACACATTTACATTGCAATTTAGCCATTCAGCAGACACTCCCATCAAAAGTGACCCACAGCTAGTGCATTTATCTTAAGATAGCCAGCCGAGACAACCACACATCACAGTCGTAACCCAACCACGTACCACATGCATAATACAATACATAATACAATGAAACATACAACACATAATACAATACATAATACAATACATAATACAATGAAACATACAATACAAAATGCATAAACATTTCTGTGTGGCTCTTCACAGTCCCCGTCCTGCCATAAGGTGGTCTTTTTTCTGGTTTTTGAATCTGGTTTTATTGCTAGCTTGAGTTACCTGGGGTGGCAGAGAGTTCCATTTAGTCATGGTTCTATTTAATACTGTGCGTTTCCCAGCCTCTGTTCCATACCTGGGAACTGTCATACCGATGAGTGTCCGAACTGTGTGCCAGTTCATCATTTCTCATCATGTATGCATTATGCAATGCTTTTGCAAGGGCACTGATCAGATAGAAATACTTGTCAAAGTGTTTAAAACTGAAGGGAAATACTGTAAATGCTTCATCCATTGTTAGCCTTTTTAGTGGGTATGTTCTTAACTCTAAGGTGGCTTTCTCTCCTCATCTCCTTTTCTTCATGTGAACTGTCCTAATTGAACTAGACAGACAATAATTCTTTCACATGTCCTGTCCCCTCAGGTTAGTACAGATGAAGGGTAGGAGACAAGGAGAAGAAGCCACTTAGACTATTGAGAGGCACCCCATTGAAATGAACCGAATTGCAATAGCATATAATTCCGCATTCTAATCAACTGATGTCAGTCACTGTTTCATCACTGTTTACTGTAAGGTTTCATTGTACTATGGAAGCCATGAAAGGCTTGTGTATCATCCCATATTCTGAAAAAAAAAGAAAGACATGCCGAAATGATCCCTCTAGTCATTCAGAAAGGCGTCCAAAGTGAATGTGTCAAATTAAAACATGTCTTGGCAGTTGGCGGAAGAGAGTGACTTATTGTAACTGCATCGGTCCAAAACTGAAGCAGGAAGTATTGGAACACTACTGTAGCTAAGATATAATTTGACACAGTTTATGATATACTTATCTTGATCCACAATCCTATCCATGACCTTTCTGATCCAGAGATATCGGCACGCATGTACAGCACTGAATGCTCTTCTAATGTACCCAAGTACACCCACATAGCAGTCAAAAGAAAAGCATAGCATAACAAATGTCTTTTCAAGAACAAAACAATTATACGATGATAAAAGGACTAAACACAAACAATAGCATACAGTAGGCTATTCAGTATGATGTAATGAGGCTATGGAGTATGGTGTCCATATTAGGACAGCCTCGGTATTGACACTGTAATGGAGGGCCTAATGGTACATCATTGAAAGACAGTTCACAAGCCAGGGTCACTCTGAAAGTTGAAGGATAGTCAGAATAGAGAAATGCATTGCTATGTACAGTACACTCAGGCGTGAGTTATGACATAATAGTCTGTCCGTCCGTCTATATGGATTTTAGGACTTAGGGGTAGACTCCATGATGCTTGCTGTTTGTATATAGGATATAAGAGGAGATTATGGCCTTGGCTGACAGATGGACATGTTTTGTAAGATTGTGTGAGTCATGGACTTCAGATGGTGTTCGCTCCTTTGTGATGGCAGGGAATTGGGAAGTCATTTATCTTATAACTTGTCCTTGTGGTAAAAATGATGTGGGTAAAACAAAGCGCGAATTAAAAGTGTGAATCTCGTAGCACCATTCGGTGTAAAAACACTCGAAGCACCTGATTTCGTCTCTACGTTATATCGGCATCGAACATGTCACCCTCCCTTGGAGAGGGGGTGACCTCGACAATTTATTGTTAAAAACGAGAGGCTAAGTCTTTAATTTAAAGACCCTTGCTCCCTTGGGTCTCAACGTAGACTTTGATCTGAAGCCATTCTTGTGATTATTGTGATTTTGCTATTCATTGTAAATGTTTGTAGGCCTATATAGACAAGTTGTATCTATGATCGCATGCTATCAATTCATGTTTTTTGTATGTTCTATATATATCTGAAAATTAACCAATGATATCAGGCCACATGATTACAGACACCTGTGTGTCCTTTGACACTATATAAACTAGTGACCCGCAGTGTTTGTCATTGTACCCTGATGAAGACAGCTTGTCTGTCATAACGTTGGTTATTAGGTTATTAAATTATTGCATCTGCACTCCTAGAGTGTGCGGCTCTCCTTTTCTTTTTCAAGGGAATTGGAATGAATCCATATCCTCTGGACCCATCTCTTTCTGATTCTCAATTTCTTCTCTCCCATTTACATAAGAGTTGGCACACTTGGATGGATTGCCATTTTGGGCTCATCTGTGGAAAGCTGATACTCTCACAAGACTCATCTGAAGGTCCCTGGTACCAGTTTGAAAAAATGAATGGAAGTACTGGATATGGAGATAAAGTAGTTTAGTGTCTAAAATAATGGGATGTTAAAAAAAAAGTATCTTTCTTATATCTCTCAGCTATAGGACAGACACTTCAGAACAAACTTCCTTTAGTTTTTTTCTTTGGACTATCTGTTGTTCCATGTAGTGAATCTGTTCTTCAATGCGTTTCTTTTGAATAATAGCAGTAATGCCAAATTCAATGTTTCATTAAATAAGTTATGTATATATATATTTTTATACCTTAAGAGGTCTTAAAAATCAAATAGCTAAATGCTTCTTGGTATGACCATCTTAAAGAAATTTCATTTGTTAGCTTAAAAGGCCCTCCCCTAGAGGGTTACGGCTTGATGCAAACAAACTTATTGCACAGAGATAACACTGTAACTGCCGCATATCTGACATTTCGCTAAAACACTCACATAATTGTCTCATGAAAGTGACTTCAAAGCGTGAGCTCCTAAATAAACAAATGAATAAACATCACGTTCAGTAGGCCTACATCTTCTTGAACCACCCAGGTAATGACAGCTATTCAATAAGGTAAAGGTTGTTCCATGTATCAGGCATCGCAGGCTGTTCTTCTGTCAGTTTCTCTGAGGTCTTTCATGGCCCTTGGTCTTCAATCTGCTGCTCGCATGTCAAAAGTAGAGAGTGATTTCTAGGAGCAGCACATTACTCTGAAATGAAAAAATGGAGAACCTTGTCTGAACCTTGTCTGATGAAATGGCTCATACTAAGAACAGGCCTAGCTTGTGGTCGACAGGTCAGAAGACAAGATAAGACCAGACAAGGGAATAAAGTGATTTAGTTGACCAATGGAATCAAGGTTCATCAAATTGAATAACTACTGGGTGTTAGCCAATTGTGATGCCTGGAAGCAGCTCTAGTCAAGACAACACCACTAATATAATGCATTTGACAGAATGGTGTGATATAACTGAAATGTTTGTCTTCACAAAAATGTTTACACAACCATTGTTTAACTCTTTTTGTCAGAAAAGGTCTCTGCTCTAAATCAGTTGTACAACTTCAGTGTGTACGGGCCCAAATGTGCTTCATCACTAGTGTCATCTTCACTCACTGTAGTAGGAGAAAACAAGTATGGCATGAACTGTTTTATGACAAAAAGTGATTGAAAGCGTCTTGAAAAAACTATGGCATCGAAGGAGATAGAGATACATGCCCATGACCTATACAGAGCAGGCAGAGCAGAACAGAGTATTATCCCAGAAAGCACCCTATCAAAATGTAATTCCCTGCCTATTATTCTGCAGAGATGCACACAGAGGGCCAACAATATAACATGAAACAGTGAATATCACTTATTTTGTTAATTCATTCTAATTAGATCATCTGGATCCTTACTTATTTTGGACAAAGTGGCCTGGATTTCACACAAACAGACAAGATGGAGTGGAGGCTCCTGTCATCCCTTCTGTTCAACCACACAGCCTCCTGGCCTCAGTTTTTTCTTCCCGGGAACATCTCCATCAAAACCAAGTGAAGAATTGCCAACTGGAATTGCTTTTCGAAAGAGAAACATGTTCTCAAGGAGAGAAAAAAAGTTCAGTTGACATGGAAACCAACTGACATCATTTCCCTCGCAAATTCCATTACTCGTCTCGCTCATGTAATGTCCTTTTGTATACCAACGAAGGTGTAGCCGTACGTTTGGCTCTGGCAGGCCTTGGAGTTATGTAACCATTGTTGGTACAGTCTCTGCAGCAAGAGCCTTTTCTTCAATTCCACTTAATATCCCTCCATAACGGTCCTTCACAGTGGAGGACTCTACTCCATAAATCTCTCTTTGTATAGTGTGAAGGCTTCCAATTCCAAACAGAACTCTGTACTTGTCAAACTGTACATCTAACCTGGTGACATGTTGCACAACTTGACACCACTCTGCAATTATCAACCGTCACTCTATAACATCCTTGTTTTATCCAACGGTCTGTATATTGATAACATGCGTCATTCCATTATGTCTTGTAGTTTGTTTTTAGTTAAATGGGTTGGTGGGAACACCAACCGAACCTGGTCTTCACACCCTCTGCTCTGTGAGTGACGACAGGATATCCTCTGACAGGGCTGGGGATGTATTCACACTTAGTGCACCGCTGTTTCCTTTCAGCAATTTCACTCAGTAAGTACGCTATGGCGGAGCCTGTCCAAGCTAAATGATTAATGGGGTTGAAATGGCTAATGATGGTGCAGAGGCTGCAGAATCCAGGTCTCAAGAAAAATAATTGAGCTGAAAAGACATCCAGGTTTTCTTTTCCTAAAGTCTTCTACAATGACCAGTCTCTCTCTCATGAGAAATGCTATTATTGCTGCTCGGCACCACATTGGTCCAACATGTAAAAAAAAAAAAAGCACTTACCTTGCTAACAGTGCTTAATGTCAGCTATTTGAGTTTGATGTACAAAACCAGAAACCCATTGGTAAAGAGAATCACGATTTTTTGGATTTCATAACCTTTTCAAGTTGCCAGTGAGAAACAGAGTTGTGTTTCTAATAATAAAATCCCTCGACGTGATGTTTAGCAAGCCTCGCTGATGCTTTAAGTCTTTAAAAACAACAGAGAATTTAACTTCAAGGCAGTGTGGATAAGTCCCTGTGGATTTAGTATGCGTGCTAAGTGGAGAATGGCTGGTTGGAAATAGAAAAATAAATGCGAGTGTAGAACCACATACTGCAGAAAGCTTTGTGATGGTGTATTGTGAGCAATAGCTGCTGTAGTTGAATGCATTGTACAGCGAGCTACTGTGTGTAGGCTTCATGGAGAGAGTAAGACCTGTATAGCACTCAAGGTCCTGACAGAAAATAGTCATAAGTTGTTTGACTTGTAAGCCTTACCCAGTCAAGTCATATGTACGCAATCATTTAATTGTCTGGATATAGAGCCATAGAATGGTCAGAAAAACATACTGTGTAAAAATAAAATATTTTTTAGGTGACCTGTACACTAGTGAAGTTTGCCATTTCCTGCTATTGAGTTCTGTATGGAGGATGCCCATCCAAATTGGGTTTAGACTAGCTTAATAATAATTAAATGGGACCGCAAACAATAACTAATTCTCTTGGTTGATAACCACAATATTTTATATGGACATAATCTAAATTGTTAGATGATAATAACAGGACTGTGGGAGAGTAAAGACAAAACTATGACAGCAACATCATTATGATTTAATGAAAATCATGACATTTAAAACAGCATCAGTCACAAAATATATACAAAGAGGGTTTGTTTATTAAATAAATACTGCACCATGTAATAAATTAATCTATTCATATACACTATGTGAAATGGCATTGGTCCTTAAAGGTCCTCTGGCTTTCTCTACCTTTGATGTCACAGTAGGGCACAGTTGTAGCTGCACCATTGGCTTAGCAAAAGACCACCTGGCTAGAAGCCAACTCCCCACCTAGTGTTGTGGAATGTTTTCACAGTAACACGTTTCCTCCTCTGCCCTGCAGAGAGCTACTCAATTCATCCCCACCCTGTTGAAGCCTCGCCTTAACCAAAACACCTAACTCCGCAACCACGCCAAAAAGTTGTCCTTTAAAAAAAATAAAAAAAAAACACTAGCGTTTCAGTTCCTTTTTGCAATGTATCACCTGGATCCAGCCCAGCATTGTCCTGCTCCTCTTACCAGCCTTTTCTCTTGGCTTTCCATGAAGGGATGAGTTCTTTGTACCTCCATTCCATCCTGTCCATGCTGCCACAGACTTTCCACCCTCCAACCACAACAGAGCCATGTCAATTAACATGTTCTCCCGTTAAACCAATCCCAGCCTCTTGACCTCTAGTGCAAACACCGAAGCCCCCAAAATGGCTACAGTCTTGTTTCTTCAGTTGCACCTCTGCAGCAGCATGTTGAGTGCGTACTCCATGCGACTGCACAGGTCAGCGCTGCAGCCAGCCATTAGGAGGGTGCTCAGGCGCAGGGTGGTGGAGATGCGCTCCTCGTTGATGTAGGTGAGCAAGTACTCATCACTCTGTCTGCACAGGAGGATCTTGGTGTGGTCATGGTAGAAGTTCACCTGCAAGGGAGGGGAGGGAGGTTAGGAGGACTACCAACTAAGTAAGGATTCTTTCACATGGGAGTGGCTATATGTAGACTGTCTGTGGTGAGGCGTGAGCCTAGCAGTCTAGTCGGATTAGAGGTTTATTTTGAAAGGTGTGGACGAATGCACTTGTGAAAGCAAGGAGTTTGCGTGTGTGAAAGTGTTGCTGGATATGCTACAATATATTCTCATTTGTTTTTCAAATCAGGGAGTTTGTCCCCCACTTTCAAGAAGCACAGTCAAAGGGGTTAATCTAAAATGGCTCCCTACTCATTTTAGAGAACAGTCATCTACAAAGAAGACAATAAGCGATATAGCTGTGCAGCTGTACCTGGAAGGTGCCGTCGTTGAAGAGCATCATGAGGGCTCGGTCTGACTTCAGCCACTGCAGCAGGTAGAGCCTGGGGGCTCTGGGGTCTGTCACATTGGGCAGGTCTCCACCATCCATAAGGTTCTCCTCCATGTAATGGGCAAAGTATTTCAGAATGGTGACCTGGCCTATGAATGGCTCTGGAGCCTCACAGGTGGAGAAGACAGAACAATGGCCCAGCTCGGCATAGTAGTGAACGGTCCTGGAGAGAACACCAAGGGGGAAACAGTTAGTAAGGGATACCAATGGCATGATAACACCTTATGTGAGAATGGAATGGCTAAGTAATAGCAATGCCTAGAGATTGGCCAGGCCAAACATATCCTTCTACCTAATAGCTTTGGAATTGACAATCCTATTTGCGAATGTATTAGTAAGATCAGGAACCAAACTACAGACAGGGTGGCACTACTCACCTCTTATCTGCCAGCAGACTCATGTGCGTGCCATTGTTGAAGAGGACTCCCACGGTGTGGTCCGACAGCTGGTAGCCAAAGCCGTACTTGTTGGAGTAGTCCACCCATTTGGTCACCCACTGGAAGCTGCTGCCCAGATTCTCTTTGGGAAGGGCATCAGCTAGGGGGGAACATAAACTCAATACTACAGGCTATACCACAGAATTGAGAATCTCTTAATTTCTTGTATGGTTTCATTTTAATTACATGTTTAGGTTGCCACGGTGATATAAATAAAATACATTTCTATCTTCATTCAGTTCATTGTTATGTTTATTACATACCTTCCGGCATATTCTCCAGACACCCTTTCAGCACCCGGGCCACGGTGTCTGCTACACTGCCCATGGTACTGTCCTCAAGACCTGCAGAACAATAAAAAAATGTCATCAAAGACCATTCTCGATGTTTACATTTGGTTTCAAAAACATCCTGCTGAACTAGGAATCTATCCTATTGTATCCCACATTGATTGTCTCAAATGTAACTGGCACACTTTAAAATACACTCATACTTTTTTATTATCTAACTGTGCACAATATAGGGAATAGTGTGCAATTTTACACAAAGCCAAGTCTCGCTCTGCACTTACATTCACTACTGCAGCTGCCCAGGGTGCCTCTGACAATCAAACGGATTGTGTCCCTCAGCTGCTGCTTGTTGGTGCCGTTGACCCCTTCCTTGACGGGGGCCGCTGGCCTGGCCACAGTGGGGGCCACCGGGGGCTTTCTGCCGTCCTCAGATGCCTGTCTGGAGAGAGGCTGGCTGATGGACGTCTTCCTCAGGTCATTCCGCAGCCTGGTGAGCTCCTCTTCCTCTTTGGCCATTCTATCTGTGAGCAGAAAATGGTGTCAAATTTAACTAAGATGGCTACTACGTAGGTAAGATCAGTATTGTTTTTAATCAACATTTTGTTTTTTATTTGTCAGGTTACTTTGATACACGCATGCATCTGTATTGGAGTAAGTAGACCAAATTTCATTGCAATTTATTTAAAATGTGATTGCTCAATGTGAGAGCTATATCATCCCCCTTCTTACTACTCAAATACCCTTTCAATACTTAACATTTCACTAGGATAATAAGCACACACAGACAGGGAGTACATTTAAAGTACTACTTACTCAAAGTCCCCAAGTACTTGGCTTTGTCCTTCTTGCCCCCTCCGAACAGGGCGGCCGCAG
The DNA here is from genome assembly GCF_965601325.2 of Salmo salar. Taxonomy (NCBI): domain Eukaryota; kingdom Metazoa; phylum Chordata; class Actinopteri; order Salmoniformes; family Salmonidae; genus Salmo; species Salmo salar. Next base: position 173,074,557 of record NC_138291.1, read on the forward strand.
CCTTCTTGAAGAAACTCTTGGCAGGGCTGGTGTGGTGGAGGTCTGGGGCCGTGTGGCAGCAGCTGGCCGACAGCTTGTCTGGAGTGAACCCCTGGGAGACACACAGAAAGGGAATGGACGTTAGCCTGATGTCGAGGTAGCCCAGGGACCAAGTATGGATTGATCTCCACCTAAATATGGTTAGAAAGGAGGTGTGCTTGTGGTGATAAGTGTTGAGTGTGCATGGTCAGTATGTGACTGAGCTCAGTCACAATCACAGAGACTGACAGCCTCCCCCTTCCAAACATAAAACACACCTGGGTGAAGAAGTCATGTCTGAGGATGTCCTCCAGGTGTGGTCTGTCTGCAGGGCTCTTGGCCAGCATCCTGCTGATTAGCTGTTTGGCCTGGGCCGTCAGGGAGGAGGGCAGCGTGTAGCGTGCCTCACGGATACATCGGTACGTCTCCTTCAGGTTGGTGGTCTCAAACGGGGGTCTGCCAAGGAGCATGGTGTACCTGCAGATGCAAGGGATGGACAGAGACAGTCAGTAACCCCACTAATGACTGAGTGATTGGGTCAGACCTATACTCCACCGTTTTACAGTCAAGGGAATAGCCTTGTGTTCACACAATCACAACTAATAAATTGTAGTTGCCTGCACCCACTCAAGATGGTCCAAAGAAACATGAGTTGAATATCTAAACTCGAACAGCAGAATCCAAACATGAGAAGCATGTGCATAACCTAAACCTATAGTACAATTCTGAAACCTCTGACTGACACAAATGCAGGATTTACCCACGTTAAGTAGCCAACATATCTAGTTAAATAAAGGTTAAATACACTAAAATCTCAGGTTAGGACTTAAACACTTAAAGAATTCAGACATGAATCTGAATGAAGCAAGAGGCTCCATTGAGGTGAATGTGAACATGGAAGTATCCAAACCAAACATACATGACGCATCCCAGGGCCCAGATGTCCGACTCGCAGCCGTGGCCCTGCTTGTTGAGCACCTCAGGGGACAGGTAGTTGGGCGTGCCACATATCGTCCTCCTTCGGTTCTCCACGGGCTCCAGCTTGGCAGCCAGGCCAAAATCCCCTACCTTCAGGTCCATAGACTCGTTGATGAAGAAGTTGCCTACGGGGGGGGACGAGTGGGGGGGGGGGGGGTGGAGTTAGTGACGTTGGTCATGACAATGAAGACATAACCTAAGAGGAGGAAATATACAAGAGGCAGTCTAATGAAATTGACTATGCACATCTTATGAAATGCACAAAATGCAGCAATGTAGAATGATTCATCTTTTAAAGCTGTGTTAAAATCAGAAGTCAATGAGCACAAATGTTCTATCAATGACCTGAAGGATGTGCCATTGTCCTAAAACATTACAGGAAAGGTCCATTTGTTTGTTTAATGGTGAAACAAAAACAATATTTTTCCCAATGATCCAACAGAGACTGGTGTGACTAGCCAACCTACCCAGTTTCAGGTCCCTGTGCAGGATCTCCTGTTCGTGGAGGTACCTCAACCCGGAGACGATCTGTCTGAGGTAGTACCTCACCTCAGGCTCTGTCAGTACTTTCCGAGCCTTCAGGATGTGGGCCAGTGACTGCAAGGTAAACAAAGGAAGTGGTTAAAAAGATGTCACCTTTGTTGATACCAAGGAAGTAGGCAGCAAAGTCAACAGGGTCATATTAAATAACGAACAACATTTTGCAACGGAAAATGAGCATTTGTTAATTGACCATTTCAGTAAAGGTTAGGGGAGGGTTTAACTCACTCGTCGACTGCAGTATTCCAAGAGAATGTAGATGTTGTCTTTGTCCTCAAAGTGGTGGTAGAAGTGCACAATGTGCTTATGGTGGAGAATTCTGTGCAGCTCAATCTCTCTGTCAATCTATTGAGGAATTCAAATTACCTTTGGTCAAATAACATGCACACACACACGCGACATGCACCACCATCAATAAAAGAAAATAAAGCATTGCGGATACCTTTTCCCTTTGGTGCGGTTTGGAGACCCGCGTGTGTGGAATGATCTTTGCAGCATACACTTTGCCTGATGCCAAATCTGTGAATTCATAACATTTGGCAAATCCTCCCTATGGACAGAGAAGTGTCAGATCGGTAAATCAACAAAGATGTACTGAAAATGTACCAGCGGATCAATGTAGCCTGACGCTCACTATCTCACAGCCATTGGTGTAATTGCATGGAGCCACATTGAAACAGTTTCTAGCCTACACCAATAATGTGATAAATTATAATATCTATAAAAATGGCTTGCAATAGGCTTCTACAAATGATAACATGAACAGTGTACAACAACTTTTTTCCCCTTGACAATATTGGAATTTTATAAAAGACTCAGCCAGGTAGAATTCCTAACCAATCTGTTGAAATGAATTTACCTTGCCCAGAACTTTTCCTCGGCAATAGCATTTCCCCTTCGTTGGATCCGTAATAATCCGTGACAACTCTTGTGTGGCTTGAATTTGCTCCTCTGATTTCTTCCTCTTGATCTCCGAGGGCTTGTTCACCGAGTGTTCACACATGGTGGGTTGGTGAGCGATACTCCTGAGTATATCCATGTCTGCTCTATAGTGAGAGAGACTTGGTGTATTTGATGTGGACTGCTGAACAGTCGCTCGGAGCTTTATAAAGGAGTGTCCGCCCCTAACCATCGACGTCACACAGTATGGCTCTCCGCCGTGATATGACTTCAAACCATGTTCAACAAATCGGTGTTGAAGAGCGCACGTAACACCTCTACCGAGCAAACTCGTAGGCATAATAACCATGTGAGACAAGCTGCTCCATATGAATATACACATATGAGCTTTCCTTACTTATTTACAACAAAAAAGAAACAAATCATAGCGTTCCTAATATAATGTTCGTTAAATATGTCAAATATATTTATATAATATCGGAAAATCTCGGGTACAATCCCATCTCTAGTTATCAAACTGAAACTTTTATCACCGCCTTCAGACGATGATGAATGATGGTGCCAAATAAGAGACTGAGATGTTGGGCTACTATAGTCCCTAATAAATAAAACACTTACACGGGTCATAAAAAAACACCACCTTTTGGTTAGCATATGTGTATTCAATAGGAACCTTTCTGATAGAGTTTGGAGGGGTGGGGACGCCACCCAGTGGAACTCAACGCATCTTCCATACATATTGTGTGCCTCGTTATGATGATGATCAGTGTGAAAAGAAGACAGATAGAGGCCTAGACAATGTTTTTTTTATTATTGCTCAGTCAAATGACAATCAGTTGTATATAAAGTTTACCTAATTTCACACAAATCAAATATTCTACTGTTTGATCATAAAATATGAATAAATAACATGTTTTTCTATTATTTAAAATGTACTGTCTTAATATAATAATAATAATATATCTTATGTCTTCCTACTACAACCCACCCCCCCACCTGCATTGGTCAGTGTATGAAGATAAATACACTGTATAATAGCTAGTGGCATGACACCATGTGTGACAAACCTATATGCAGGAGGTGTGTGACAGTTTCACACCATTTTGTTTTCAAACCAAATCCAGAGGTGGTTGGCTGAAAGGGAAGTAGCTATATAAGACAATTAGAAACTCCAGTCGTCTCGCTTTACTGTCGAAGTAATCTACTGCAAGGTAAGACGCATTTAACTGTTCTATAATCTTGTTACTATTGTAGTAGTACTATACTATCACTGTATTATTACAGTGGGTTAACGTGATCAACTTTTGTACGTTAGCTTTTATGTTTGTGCGTTGAAATCAATATATTTAAGTCCTGATGACTGGAAGGGAGTGGCAGGTAACCTAGTGGTTAAAAGCATTGTGCCAGTAACTGAAAGGTTGCTGGTTCAAATCCCTGAGCTGTCTAGGTGAAAAACATGCCGATGTGCCCACCCTAATTGCTCCTGTAAGTCGCTCTGGATAAGAGTGTTTGGTAAAATGTAGACGTGTCCTTATCTAAATCCTGAAAATATATGACGTTTAGCAGACACTTTTATCCAAAGCGACAAACAGTCATGTGTGCATACATTCTTTTTATGTATGGGTGGCCCCAGGAATCAAACCCACAACCCTGGCGGTGCCAGCGCCATGCTCTACCAACTGAGCCATACAGGACCATCCCTATTTATATCCTGATAACTAGAAATATCCCTATTTTATGTCCTGATAACTAGAAGCATCCCTATTTTATGTCATGATAACTAGAAACATCCCTATTTTATGTCCTGATAACTAGAAACATCCCTATTTATGTCCTGATAACTGATAACTAGAAACATCCCTATTTATGTCCTGATAACTAGAAACATCCCTATTTATGTCCTGATAACTAGAAACATCCCTATTTATGTCCTGATAACTAGAAACATCCCTATTTATGTCCTGATAACTGATAACTAGAAACATCCCTATTTATGTGACGATAACTAGAAACATCCCTATTTTATGTCATGATGGTAATTTGCATTCATTAGGCTCTGTAATGTAACAGTGAACAATAAAAGAAAGGATAGTAAATAGTATGTTTTTGTAAAGGTCGGTATAAAAGTTCTGGTAATCCATTATCTCTAAACATGCTAGTTTTATTTTGTAAGTAGATCCAATTATTGATGTATTGCATATTTCACTGACACAGAAAATACTTATTCAGTCAGTGGACGTGCACCGGACGTGATTACTATTTCTGACCGTCTAGACTATAGTCAGTTACCTACAGTGGGGGAAAAAAGTATTTGATCCCCTGCTGATTTTGTACGTTTGCCAACTTACAAAGAAATTATCAGTGTATAATTTTAATGGTAGGTTTATTTGAACAGTGAGAGACAGAATAACAACAAAAATATCCAGAAAAATGCATGTCAAAAATTGTATAAATTGATTTGCATTTTAATGAGGGAAATAAGTATTTGACCCCTCTCAATCAGAAAGATTTCTGGCTCCCAGGTGTCTTTTATACAGGTAACGAGCTGAGATTAGGAGCACACTATTAAAGTGAGTGCTCCTAACCGCAGCTTGTTACCTGTATAAAAGACACATGTCCACAGAAGCAATCAATCAATCAGATTCCAAACTCTCCACCGTGGCCAAGACCAAAGAGCTCTCCAAGGATGTCAGGGACAAGATTGTAGACCTACACAAGGCTGGAATGAGCTACAAGACCATCGCCAAGGAGCTTGGTGAGAAGGTGACAACATTTGGTGTGATTATTCGCAAATGGAAGAAACAAAAGAACTGTCAATATCCCTCGGCCTGGGGCTCCATGCAAGATCTTAGCTTGTGGAGTTGCAATGATCATGAGAACGGTGAGGAATCAGCCCAGAACTACACGGGAGGATCTTGTCAATGATCTCAAGGCAGCTGGGACCATAGTCACCAAGAAAACAATTGGTAACACATTACGCCGTGAAGGACTGAAATCCTGCAGCGCCCGCAAGGTCCCCCTGCTCAAAAATACATATACATGCCCGTCTGAAGTTTGCCAATGAACATCTGAATGATTCAGAGGACAACTGGGTGAAAGTGTTGTGGTCAGATGAGACCAAAATGGAGCTCTTTGGCATCAACTCAACTCGCCGTGTTTGGAGGAGGAGGAATGCTGCCTATGACCCCAAGAACACCATCTCCACCGTCAAACATGGAGGTGGAAACATTATGTTTTGGGGGTGTTTTTCTGCTAAGGGGACAGGACAACTTCACCGCATCAAAGGGACGATAGACGGGGCCATGTACTGTCAAATCTTGGGTGAGAACCTCCTTCCTTCAGCCAGGGCATTGAAAATGGGTCGTGGATGGGTATTCCAGCATGACAATGACCCAAAACACACGGCCAAGGCAACAAAGGAGTGGCTCAAGAAGAAGCACATTAAGGTCCTGGAGTGGCCTAGCCAGTCTCCAGACCTTAATCCCATAGAAAATCTGTGGAGGGAGCTAAAGGTTCGAGTTGCCAAACGTCAGCCTCGAAACCTTAATGACTTGGAGAATATCTGCAAAGAGGAGTGGGACAAAATCCCTCCTGAGATGTGTGCAAACCTGGTGGCCAACTACAAGAAACATCTGACCTCTGTGATTGCCAATAAGGGTTTTGCCACCAAGTACTAAGTCATGTTTTGCAGAGGGGTCAAATACTTATTTCCCTCATTAAAATGCAAATCATTTTATAACATTTTTGACATGCGTTTTTCTGGATTTTTTGTTGTTATTCTGTCTCTCACTGTTCAAATAAACATACCATTAAAATTATAGACTGATCATTTCTTTGTAAGTGGGCAAACGTACATAATCAGCAGGGGATCAAATACTTTTTTCCCCCACTGTAGCTGATTTGAACATGGATTTGAAGTACTACTCCTTGTGATAAAAGTAGTATGAGTCTAACAAACTGTTCTAAAAGGAGGAACAGAAAAGGTTGAGAACCACTACTTTAGGCTACCTGAATTCATACCACTACTTTAGGCTACCTGAATTCATACCACTACTTTAGGCTACCTGAATTCATACCACTACTTTAGGCTACCTGAATTCATATCACTACTTTAGGCTACCTGAATACATACCACTACTTTAGGCTACCTGAATACATACCACTACTTTAGGCTACCTGAATTCATACCACTACTTTAGGCTACCTGAATACATACCACTACTTTAGGCTACCTGAATACATACCACTACTTTAGGCTACCTGAATTCATACCACTACTTTAGGCTACCTGAATTCATACCACTACTTTAGGCTACCTGAATTCATACCACTACTTTAGGCTACCTGAATTCATACCACTACTTTAGGCTACCTGAATTCATTCCATCTAGAAGTTTCAATTCACCTGCATTCTATTTCCATCTCTCTACATTTCTGCTTCTACCTTCCTCTGCAGCTCCCTATCCTGACCCTCCTGTACCAACCATGTCTAACTGCACCTCCACAACCCCCTGTGGGGACAACTGCTGCCCAAACACCAGCAGGGGTCAAATCCTGGGTCCGGTCACGTTTGTTCTCATCGTGCTTGGTGTGTGTGGAGGCCTAGCTTATTGGTGGCGTCGCAAGACCAGGCAGGACCAGCCCATCTCCCAAGTTTCACCCAAGCTAACACAGATCAACAAACCTCCAGCGAAATCCTCTAGAGTCTCTGAGAACAGTCAACCATGTCCTGTGATGGAAAGACCACCACTCCCATTCCTCACGTATGGCGTGTCAATGTCTATGGCGGCTGGCTACCCTATGGGAAGCCACAGTGGTAGACCTGGGTGTTATGAGAGTGACTATGACAATTTGCGACTGGCAAGACCAGAGGAGCCAAAGGCAGCTGCTGGCAACTGTTCAGCAAGCGTGGGTAGTGAGGGGGTCTGTATGATGTGTGATGGCCCAGAAGAAGAGGGTAGTGAGGGGGACTATATGATGTGTGATTCCCCAGAAGAAGAGGGTAGTGAGGGGGACTATATGATGTGTGATTCCCCAGAAGAAGAGGGTAGTGAGGGGGACTATATGATGTATAATGCCCCAGAACAAGAGGGTAGTGAGGGGAACTGTATTATGCGTGATGCCCCAGAAGAAGAGGAGGAGGACGGCATTTACGCCAACTACCAAAGGGCCGTCAAAAATAGTGATGCGTCTGCTGCAGCTGGACCTAGTGGCTTAGCTGTGCATAGATCTTAATAATTATCTGCAGGATAAACTCTGACCACAACCACAGTCTTCAATAGAGCACTTTTCTCAGGGCGATTTTTCTTGTTTGTGGCTTCAAGTTGACTTAAGACATTTGAAAAGCAAACCTTCCCAGGAAATAATAAGGTCACACATGTGAACTAATAAAAAAATTACTTCAAGCATGCAATCCTTAGGCTATGTCTTTGGTCTTGCTTCATATCCAACAAAGTAAATGCGCATTAAAGTTATAGTAAACACTGTAAACAAGCATATACATTTTATTCCCTTCTATTTTACATTCTGCTAAACATTATGCTAACAGCCTTTCTATTCTGTGACTAAGATTTAATAAGATACTATTGAAGCTTTAGAGGGGCAGCAATAGCCAGCATGGTCTTTTGTAATTCAACATGCACATTGTACAGACCATTATGTGGGGCCAATGAAATGACATGGAACATTTGTTAAGAAGTTTTCTTGCACACCATTGCTTACCATGCCGAGGGGCAATGAGCATATTGCCATTAGCTCTAAGGAAAAGTATTTATGTAACCGAATGAAATGTATATGACTTTAACCTATTGAGACACCGAAGGATAGGGCTTGCGGACAGTGCTGACATCATAGCCCCACACCTGGTCTAACCCCGCCCCCTTGGAGCAGGTGTGTGGCCAATGAGCGAAGGGGAAGCGACACACCACCACCCTGGCATCCTCAGAAAGCTCCTTCAGCAGCGTCTCCTCTAGAACTTCCATCTGTCAGACAGCAATGGCACAGATATGAAGAAAGGGAATTAGATACTGTGCTACGTGGGTTGAGAGGTAATACCAGCCCAAAAGTAAGACTTTACTTCAGTGAACAGGGTTGAACAGGTTTGAGTCTTGTGGTCCACCAGGCTTTTAAAAAAAGTGAAACTTACCACTGCGGGGGCCAAAAATACAGTCAGTTGTTGTATCGTGATAGATCCGTCTGCAAAAGACAAGAAAAGAACATAGCATAGAAGCAAATGAAGCAGGGCTTCTCGACAACAGCAGTGGAACTTTTTATTTCCATCTCTGACGATATTGGTCATGATTACTGGTAGAGAATCCGTTAGTAATTTCCTACACTGTGTGTCATTGTTGTGACTGTAAAAGAGGTTATGGTAAAATGAAAATGTTTTGCATACTGTTCCAGTGACTTACTGCACATACTGGAAATTAAAATAAATAAGAAGCATGATCTCAATCGACACAGATATTTCTGTCATTTATATTCTTTTTTATTGGACAGGTAGCCTACATGGTCCCTGACCAATAAACTTAATAAAATAAATCAATAAAACATGGAATTCATACTGTACCTTCCAGAAATCTTTGCTGACAAAATTGGCCTTAGTATATGTTATTCCCGTCCACCAGGCTCTATCTCGTGGGTAGGTCTGCAGCAGTGAGTTGATCTCAAACCCAGTGCATTGGAACCCAACTGCCAGTTGTTGGGCAGACTTGTCTCATTCACTGCAGTGAGTATAAAATGACATTCACATCATAACTAGTCATGCGGTGATAGATAATAGTTATATTGTTCATTCATGTCAATGCTCAAAATACTATTGGACATAACTGAGTGAATGTCCCTGTCCTTTGGCCTAAGTGAATGAATAGATTTTGTTTGTTTTGATCATATTAGGTATGGAGATAGGTTTCAGTGCGAGAGAACTCCTTTGTACAGTATGTTTGTAGTTGTATGAGCTAGTCAATGTCTGTCTGAGCATCTGGTTAAAAATATCACTGGACTAATGCCTGGTTGGTCCAATCGTTAGTGTCGCCGTCTACAGCATGCAGATCTGCCGATGTTAATGTGGATTTGAATCCAGCCCACTGCCTTTGTCAGGGCACTCTCTGTCCATCTTCCTCTGTTCAATAAAACGCACAAAATACAGAAAGTTGTATTTCAAAAAAGTATAATATGACTAACAATACCTTGAGCCTAAAGGGGACTTTCAGGCCTGGCATCACAACCATTACCCACAGCCCCAGTCAAGATGGCCGACATCCACAAGGTAACAGAGCTGTTGTTCTGGTAGCTGTAGAGGAGTCTTGTGTTGTGCTCCTGGAGCATGACCTCGATGGAGTCCTCCATGGTGACATCCCACGGCTGTGACCATGCAGAGAGGCCATATAAGAGTGCACAGTGTTTGATAATAATTAGGGTCTGGAGTTTTACCTGGTTAGGTACAACTAACCTAGGTATTATTTCAGCAGTGTTGGGGAAGCGACTCTGGAATCTTAGTTTACCAAACTACCAGTTACTTCACATTGGAAAAAGATAAGCTACACTAAAGCTAGCCTTAATAAAAAAAGTGACTCTGGAATCTTAGTTTACCAAACTACCAGTTACTTCACATTGGAAAAAGATAAGCTACACTAAAGCTAGCCTTAATAAAAAAAAAGGTTTACTTAAAGTATTTCACCACATCCAAGATACTTTGTGAAACATTATCATATCTAAATCTGAAATATTATAGATGACATATTGCAAGAACAGTTCACTTTGGGGTCAGATGATAACATAATGTGTAATTTAGCCTATTAAACACCCCCCCAACAAAAAATGTCAAGTGAGAATTAAGGTCTGATACAGAAAATGTATATATATATTTTTTAAAGTAGTGTAGGTTCAGTAGTTAGCTTCAAGTAATTAACTGAAAACCAAGATTTGAATTTAGTTCAATGACCACCAAGCTACTGCAAACATGTAGTTTCATTACTAGTTGAACTACATGCAGTTCACTACTCCCAAACACTGTATTTCAGTACTAACTTGTAACGGTCATCGTGAACACAGGACCAAAACGCAGCGGGAATATGAATGCTCATCTTTTTTTATATTGAGAAAAGTGAACACTTACAAAATAAACAAAATAAACAAAACAACGACTACACAGTTCCATAAGGCAAAGTAGCTATACAGAAAACATCTACCCACAAAACCCAAAGGAAAAACAGGCTGCCTAAGTATGACTCCCAATCAGCAACAACGATATACAGATGTTCCTGATTGAGAGTCATACCCGGCCGAAACAAAGAAATCCCAAACATAGAAACACGGACATAGAATGCCCACCCAAATCACACCCTGACCAAACCTAAATAGAGACATAAAAAGGCTCTCTCAGGTCAGGGCGTGACAGTACCCCCCCCCCCCCCCCCCCCAAAGGTGCAGACTCCGGCCGCAAAACCTGAACCTATAGGGGAGGGTCTGGGTGGGCATTTCTCCGCGGTGGAGGCTCTGGAGCGGGACGCAGACCCCACTCCACCACTGGCTCACCCCACTTCAATGGCTCCCCTAGAGCGTGATCTACTGCCGCCGACCACGGACTGGGGACCCTCGCAGCGGGCCCCGGACTGGAGGGCAACCCTGGCTGCGCCGAGGACTGGCGGGTGACCCTGGCTGCGCCCGGCTGGCGGGCGACCCTGGCTGCGCCTGGCTGGCGGGTGACCCTGGCTGCGCCCATTTGGCGGGCGGCCCTGGCAGCTCCGGACAAGTGGGCGACCCTGGCGGCTCCGGACAGGCGAGCGACCCTGGCGGCTCCGGACAGGCGGCTCCGGACTGGCGGGCGACCCTGGCGGCTCCGGACAGTCGGGCAGCTCTGGCGGCTCCGGACTGGCTCTGGGCGCAGGCACAGGACTCACCAGGCTGGGGAGACATGCAGGAGGCCTGGCTCTGGGCGTAGGCACAGGACTCATAAAAAGGCTCTCTCAGGTCAGGGCGTGATATAACTAAAGTTTAGAATTGAGACCATGAACCCAAACTATATCACTATTATATTCTCACTATAATTCTATGACTATCTGCTGTGTCATTTCTACATACAGGATTCATACAACACTGAACAAAAATATAAACGCAAAATGTAAAGTGTTGGTCTCATGTTTCATGATCTGATATAAAAGAGCCCAGAAACATTCCATACGCACACAAATCTTGTTTTTCTAAAATTTTGTGCACAAATTTGTTTACACCTCTGTTAGTGAGCATTTCTCCTATGGTATCGGCAGGCATTAGCTACGGACAACGAACACAATTGCATTTTATTCATGGCAATTTGAATGAACAGAGATACCGTAACGAGATCCTGGGGCCCATTGTCGTGCCATTCATCCACCGCCATCACCTGATGTTTCAGCATGATAATGCACAGCCCCATGTCGCAAGGATCTGTACAGAATTCCTGGAAGTTGAACATTTCCCAGTTCTTCCATGGCCTGCATAGTCACCAGGCACTTCACCCACTGAACATTTTCGGGAAGCTCTGGATCAACGTGTAGGACAGAATGTTCCAGGTCCGCCAAATGAAGAGGAGTGGGAGAACATTCCACAGGCCATCAACAGCCTGATCAACTCTATGCGAAGGAGATGTCGCACTGCATGAAGCAAATGGTTGCTAGATACTGACATTTTTTTAAGGCATCTGTGACCAACAGATGCATATCTGTATTCCCAGTCATGTGAAATCCATAGTTTAGGGACAGATTAATTTATTTCAGTTTACTAATTTCCCTATAAACTATACCTCAGGAATTCTTTGAAATTGTTGCATGTTGGGTTTATATTTTTGTTCAGTATAGAATGAGACTGATTCAGTTAGTGAAATCCACGGGGCAATGAAAGAGGACGAGAAGTTGCTAAATAGGCTCACTAGTTAGTGGAATATCAGCTCTAGTCTGCACATTTAACTTTCTTTTCCTTTTGCCATGAACACTAGAGGTCGCCAGAGTAACATTCTAAATTAACATTCTAAAGTGTCATCGTCCAAAAACTGGTACTGTACTAGTGCTGCTGTGTCTTTCACCTAGCGTCCAAGATATAGCAGATAACAGGGAAATGTAATTACATTACTGGCGACAACGTGATCACTGCTCACAAATTCAGTCATGTTCCATGTTGATTACCATTTAAAACTCCTATTTTCATTTTTAACCAGCGACATTATAGCAATAATCTAGTCATTTTTGCTAAACTTCCAGACAGAGCACAGCATATAACCCACCTGGCAAGCGTCAAATCCAGATTGACAGGTTCTACACCAATCAAATTCTTCTTTCCTCTTCTTCTATGACATAATTGTGGTCAGCAAACAAACGTTTAAGGTGCTGGAGTGTGAGGTCAATCACAGTTTACAACATTAGCTCCACACTTCTAAATCCTCCTACCTAACTCAGTACACCTGGAAAATAAAAAAGAGCCCTAATAACTTCTAAAAGACCATCCCCAAATTCCCTTCCAACACCCCACCCACCCACTCTGTCCAACCTCAATGATCCTACACTTCAATCTTTCCCTCTCTTCAACATACTTACAACAATTTAACAACACATGCAAAATCAAAATCACAGTTTCATCAACGATACACTCAAGACACAAACCATTCACATTCTTGCCAATCAGATGTAATGACGGGTTCGATGTACAATGTCATAGACGCAATCGAGCAAACACCACCACTTCCTCCCTAATCTGAATTTTGAATCTTGGTCCACCTACCATTCTTTGAAGAGCATATAAATGGCCCTTAGGCTCAGAGTCTGATGTCTTCTGCCACACATCTATCAAAATGGCTTTGATCTTACATTTGGCCTCACTTCTACCCAGTGGAGCATGAACATAAATTATATCTCATTTTAAAGCCCTTTTGGCGGTCTGGTCAACAATTTCATTCCCTACCACACCTGAATGGGCTGGGACCCAGCAGAATCTCATTACTACAGTCTCTCGATTCTCCACAATAACATTAATGCCTCCAATAGTAGGTCACTCCTATTAGATTTACCAGATGATAAACTATTCAACACAGACAGGGAATCTGAGCGTACTATAATTCTGACAGGTTGTATGTCCTCCAACCACTGAAGGCAAACTACTATCGCCAACAGTTCAACTGAGTATACTGACAGTTCATCTGTTTGTCTTCTACATATCTCCACTTCTACATATCTCCACTTCTACATATCTCCACTTCTACATATCTCCACTTCTACATATCTCCACTTCTGCATATCTCCACTTCTACATATCTCCACTCTACATATCTCCACTTCTACATATCTCCACTTCTACATATCTCCACTTCTACATATCTCCACTTCTACATATCTCCATTTCTACATATCTCCACTTCTACATATCTCCATTTCTACATATCTCCACTCTACATATCTCCACTTCTACATATCTCCACTCTACATATCTCCATTTCTACATATCTCCACTCTACATATCTCCACTTCTACATATCTCCACTCTACATATCTCCACTTCTACATATCTCCACTCTACATATCTCCACTCTACATATCTCCACTTCTACATATCTCCACTCTACATATCTCCACTTCTACATATCTCCACTTCTACATATCTCCACTTTACATATCTCCACTTCTACATATCTCCACGCTACATATCTCCACTCTACATATCTCCACTTCTACATATCTCCACTCTACATATCTACACTTCTACATATCTCCACTTCTACATATCTCCACTTCTACATATCTCCACTTCTACATATCTACATTTCTACATATCTACATTTCTACATATCTCCATATCTCCACTTCTACATATCTCCCCCTCTACATATGTCCACTTCTACATATCTCCACTTCTACATATCTCCACTTCTACATATCTCCACTTCTACATATCTCCACTTCTACATATCTCCACTTCTACATATCTCCATTTCTACATATCTCCACTTCTACATATCTCCACTTCTACATATCTCCACTCTACATATCTCCACTCTACATATCGCCACTTCTACATATCTCCACTCTACATATCCCCACTTCTACATATCTCCACTTCTACATATCTCCATTTATACATATCTCCACTTCTACATATCTCCACTTCTACATATCTCAATATCTACATATCTCCACTTCTACATATCTCCACTTCTACATATCTCCACTTCTACATATCACCACTTCTACATATCTCCACTTCTACATATCACCACTTCTACATATCTCCACTTCTACATATCTCCACTTCTACATATCTCCACTTCTACATATCCCCACTTCTACATATCTCCACTTCTACATATCTCCATTTCTACATATCTCCACTTCTACATATCTCCACTTCTACATATCTCCACAATTCAGGAAGGTGAAAAGCAGTAAAAATGCATAAAAACTTCTACCAATGTAATTGTCAACCAGTTTCCATATATCACTGACTTCTAACCAATCTTTTATTTTCTCTACCAAGGTTAGATCATCAACAGGATTCAGTAGTAATCACAGAGGAACATCCTCTATCACCATAGAAGGGCCAACCTCCAAAACCAATCAGATTACGATGTGAGCCTTTCTTTTAGCCTGCTATGTTAGGTTAAACTGTTTGGGTGAGCCTAGTTAACCCAATCAAAGTATTTGTCGTCATTGATGACTGGTAAAAGACTACATTCCCCATCAGCTCAACATGCTGTGTGGTTGTGAACGGTTCTCGCTATCCCGTATCGTTGGCACATCCCTAACCCATTGAAGATGACCTGGTGAAATGGTTAAGGTAAGGATTAGGATTATGGTTATGGCTAGGCTAAGGGTAGGGATTAGGGTTAGGGTTTAGGATCGGAAGTCCCAAGGATCCCAGATAGAACTAACCGACTGTGAACGCGCACAATCGCGTGTCATTGCACGCTCTCGTCTGGCTTGAAAAAAGGGGACAGCTCCGTTGCTTAAATCCAGAGGGAGGCACAGGCGGAGCATCTCTGGGTATCACTCGCTGAATTGAATACAACACATTTGGAAATCTGTTTGTCATTTAGTGGCACGCTCCAGGACGCACCTATGCAGGTAGTTGTATGTTTTTTGGCCCTTTATTTCTCATGACATATTTGTAGTCATATATGCCTGTGAATTATTTGTAAAAACTGTATGGCAATTATGGTAATCAGGCGCATCTGGCCACACTGAAAATGAGAGAGCTACGCATGAAATCGTATCTGTACACAGGCAGAGTGACA
Organism: Salmo salar; assembly: GCF_965601325.2. Taxonomy (NCBI): domain Eukaryota; kingdom Metazoa; phylum Chordata; class Actinopteri; order Salmoniformes; family Salmonidae; genus Salmo; species Salmo salar. The sequence goes on from NC_138291.1 coordinate 173,090,248, forward strand.
ATATGTTTTTATGCAAAAGCGAACTGATGGTGAAGAACATACGGTGTCAATATGGGGGTGGGGGTGCTTTACTACCCTGTAGTTGTAGGAAAAACATTAGCCTATTTTACATGACTATGGATTAAATTAATAGCCAGCGGTTGAACTGTAACGTTAGTTGTTCGCTTGAATTTAGTAATTATATTAGGCACATCATTTTATTAGCCTAGCCTATGTGAGCTGGACCAAATTAACCCACATTAGATCTAATTGATATTAGATACAATTGATGTTCAATGATTAACATTTCTTATTTATAAGCTTTTATAGCTAGGCTAGACAGAAATAATACACCATCAAATGTAAATGAAAGTGTAATGTATTTTGTTGTGGAACTTTGAATGGTGTGCAGTTAACTGCATTAACCTTCTGTAATCATTTTGCATTTTGATTTTACATAATAATTTTGTAAGCTATAAAAATGTTTTATTAAAGAGAGTTGCTCTCTCTCTCTCTCACTCCCACTAATTTATTGGGTAAAACACCAACGTTTCAGCATCATTGTGCCTTCTTCAGGGTGATGTCATGAATACTTGAACCAGGTTATGTAGACAAACAGTGCAATTAGTGCAACCAATGACAATAGTGAGGGGTGTGTCATAATTATTAGGTTGATTAGAATGAATTGAGTGAAACTAGATTAGATTGTAAAATACTAGATTATAAAATAATCTAGTAATCATTCCTGTAAAGAAGTCTTAAAGTCAGAGCTTGATTAATAAAGGAAATAGCCGAAAGGCATATAGTACCCCTTTTCCCAATGTGTGAATGAAAATGTCTCCCTCCCTCCCTTTAGCCAGGTAGAGGCTTGCCTGGGTCTGTGTATGTCTCATGGTTGAGTTATTGGATCTGAACAGCCCTGCTACATTGCTCTTATCATTTCTTTAATAACACCTCCATAGATTGAACATTTAAAAGGGATGCGGATGCTGATGAAATAGCGGTCACAGGGTTCTGTCCAAAGTATTGCACCAGAGAATAGGGTGCCATTTGGGATGCATACCTAATGTTCAGGTCTAGCGAACTCTGAAACCCCATTCGCTGAACACCAATTGCTTTTGAATTTGAACCGTCTTGTTCTTGCAGATGGCTGCAACACAGCAAGAGGGCTCGGACCAGAACTTTGATTACATGTTCAAACTGCTTATCATCGGCAACAGCAGTGTAGGAAAAACTTCCTTTCTCTTCCGCTATGCCGATGATTCCTTCACCTCTGCTTTCGTCAGCACTGTGGGCATAGATTTCAAAGTGAAAACAGTCTACAAGAATGACAAGCGGATCAAACTACAGATATGGGTGAGTCTAAAGTGTGTTTTTGTGGCATGATGCTCTCCTCACTCGAAGAGTGTTTCCTACTGTCGAATGTTACAGTATGCGTACTGTTCGCCGTTGTAAAGGAGGTAGTTCAGAACTGTGTCTGTGTGATAAGGAACCTTGCAGGGGACCTAAAGATTCCTATTGTTGGCTCCTAAGCTAATGCCTAGTCCAGTGTTTCCCAAACTCGGTCCTGGTGCCCTCAAGGGGTGCATATTTTTTTTTTTTCCCTAGCACTACACAGCTAATTCAAATAGTCAAAGCTGAGTTGATTATTTGAATCAGCTGTGTAGACCCTGGCCTAGGAATTAGTTCAGTTGGCTGCTGGACTGATGCAGTCTTGTCGTACGAAGGCGACCTAGGTTTGAACTCCGGGTTGGTCACTCTGTCATGTTCACAAGAGTTAACTTAGTGACAATATTACATTCAAAATGCTTTGAAGACAGGAAGTCTGATTTTGTATTTTGTTCTCTGCCCAGTAGCTATAGTATTAAACCTACAGCACTGGGGTACTGGCGAAACTGTCTGGTGTTTGTGAGGCTAGTGACAGCAGTTTCAAAAGGATTCAGGAAGGACTTTATTATCTCTGGGTGTCGTTTGTGAGGCCCAGGTCTGACCAATCCATTTTTTGGCACTTAATAATTGTCACGAATTCATGATTTTTTTTATGTGCCTTGTATAGCAAAAATGTCTGAAGGATATGAAATTATAATGACAGCCCAGTATGTTCTTGTCTATTTCTCCAATCAAGTGAGGTCTAACCCTGCTTGATGGTGTTAATGAAGGACATTTTCTTTACAAGTGTCTGAAATGATGCTGTCACTTCCTTTGAAAGAGGGTGAATAAAAGGTAGACAAGGATGGATAGATGAGTCTCTAGCTCGAACGTCTTCAGAGGGACAAATCCCTCTGTCTACAGGATGCTGACATGATGACTAATCGTTTTCCAAGATGGTAACATCAGAGATCAAAGGAATGTTATCTCCATCTGTAATATTTTACTCATGCTTATGTGGAAAGCTATTGTGTGTTTGAAGCCTTTTAAGGGGTTGTATAGGAATGTATGGAATAAAGATTTTGTCATGCGCTTGTCTCTATCCACTCTAGAGAGTGAATTTCATAAAAATAAAATAGTGAGACGTAAAAAAAATAAGTTATCCATTTTTAGATAAAGCTATACTAAATATATTCACGTCACCAAATAATTGATTAAAACAAACTGTTTTGCAATGAAGGTCTACAGTAGCCTCAGCAGCACACTTACCCAAATCAAGGTAAGCTTTTGTTTTTTAAAATTTATTTCCAACGGGTCCTGCTTGTGTAACTGCTAAACTGCTTACTGATTGTACACTTTACTTACAGCATGATTGTAGCGGGTTTACTAATGCGTTAGTTCTAGTAGCTATGTTGACTATGACATGACAACGATGCAGATTGTGTGTAGCGGTCATGATATGAAGATTTGGCTTGGAAAAGCTTTTTTGCCTGGTCACAGACAACTGATGTGTTGTGCACTGAAGTCCACAAGCGAAGGGGAAAGGTGAGAGGAGGAGAACACGTAGATAGCTGCGAGAAATAATTATATATACAACGAGCAAAGTGATCATGCTGTTTTTATGTGGCTGCTATGAACGTGAAATGTGTTTCTATGTGATCAGGAGTGTATTCATTCCGCCGATTCTGTTGAAAAGCGTTTCTTAAACGGAAGCAAACAGAACGAAACGGGGATAAACATACCAGAATTTTGTCCAATAGAAACCCACATTTGCAATTATTGGACTAGTGATTACACCTTAGATCAGCTAGATGCAGGCAAGAGTGTGCAAGGCGGCATTGAATGTGTCACTACCTGTGTGCACCTACGTTGTAAACTTTAATTCTTAGGCTAGGTTGTAGCAACCTCATGATGGGTACAGGGGAAAATGTTGTATCATGTAAAAGCCTAAAACTCTAGATGTTACATTGAGCTGGGTGAATGGAATATGAATGACAGTCATCCAATATGATGTAAAAGAAATAAGGCTATGCTCATTAAAAAAATGTGCATCCTCTCTCATCTAAAACGGAACTGGTCTCTGGTCTCATAGTATTCATAAAGCGTCTCTGAGTATTCATAAAGCGTCTCTGAGTATTCATAAAGCGTCTCTGAGTATTCATAAAGCGTCTCTGAGTATTCACAAAGCGTCTCAGAATATTCACAAAGCGTCTCCGAGTATGTATTCATAAAGCGTCTCATAGTATTCATAAAGCGTCTCTGAGTATTCATAAAGCGTCTCTGAGTATTCACAAAGCGTCTCCGAGTATGTATTCATAAAGCGTCTCATAGTATTCATAAAGCGTCTCTGAATATTCATAAAGCGTCTCTGAGTATTCATAAAGCGTCTCTGAGTATTCATAAAGCGTCTCTGAGTATTCACAAAGCGTCTCGGAGTATTCACAAAGCGTCTCCGAGTATGTATTCATAAAGCGTCTCCGAGTATTCATAGAGTCTCCGAGTAGGAGTGCTGACATAGAATCAGTTGTGCCTTTTTGAGCATAATGAATGGACTGATCAGCACTCCTCCCCGTCTATCTGATCCAAGATCAGCACTCCTACCAGAATATTTGATTTTAGATCAGCACTGCTTTATGAATACTGCCTGGTCCCTAGTCATGATCACTTACTAACCCTAAGTAACCGTAACCCTAACGAACCCTAACCCTAACCCTTACTAACCCTAACTACCATAACCCTTACTAACCCTAACTAACCATAACCTTTACTAACCCTAACTAACCCTAACCTTTACTAACCCTAACTAACCCTAACCTTTTCTAACCCTAACTAACCCTAACCTTTACTAACCCTAACCCTTACTAACATTTACTAACCCTAACTAACCTTTACTAACCCTAACCCTTACTAACATTTACTAACCCTAACTAACCTTTACTAACCCTAACCCCTACTAACCCTTACTAACCCTAACTCTAACTACCCTAACCCTTACTAACCCTAACTAACCCTCACTAACCCTAACCGTTAATAACCCTTACTAACCTTAACCATCACTCACTAACCCTTACTAACCCTAACCCTTACTAACCCTAACCTGTACTAACCATTACTAAACTTAACTAACCCTTACTAACCCTTACTAACCATAACCCTTACAAACCCTAATCCTGACTAACCCTAACTAACCCTAACACTTACTAACCCTAACCCTAACCCTTACTAACCATAACCCTAACTAACCCAAACTAAGCCTAACCCTTACTAACCTTAACCGTTAATAACCCTTACTAACCCTAACCATCCCTCACTAACCCTTACTAACATTTACTAACCCTAACTAACCTTTACTAACCCTAACCCCTACTAACCCTTACTAACCCTAACTCTAACTACCCTAACCCTTACTAATCCTAACTAACCCTAACTAACCCTAACCGTTAATAACCCTTACTAACCTTAACCATCACTCACTAACCCTTACTAACCCTAACCCTTACTAACCCTAACCTGTACTAACCCTTACTAAACTTAACTAACCCTTACTAACCCTTACTAACCATAACACTTACTAACCCTAACCCTTACTAACCATAACCCTAACTAACCCAAACTAAGCCTAACCCTTACTAACCCTAACCGTTAATAACCCTTACTAACCCTAACCATCCCTCACTAACCCTTACTAACCCTAACCCTTACTAACCCTAATCTGTACTAACCTTTACTAACCCTAACCCCTACTAACCTTTACTAACCCTAAGCCCTACTAACCCTTACTAACCATAACCCTTACAAACCCTAACCCGTACTAACCCTTACTAAACCTAACTAACACTTACTAACCCTTACTAACCATAACCCTTACAAGCCCCAATCCTGACTAACCCTAACACTTACTAACCCTAACCCTTACTAACCCTAACTAACTCTAACTAACTCTAACTAACCCTAGCTAACCCTTACTAACCCTAACCCTTACTAACCTTAACCCTAACTAACCCTTACTAACCCTAACCCTAACTAACCCTAACCTGTACTAACCCTTACTAAACTTAACTAACCCTTACTAACCCTTACTAACCATAACACTTACTAACCCTAACCCTTACTAACCATAACCCTAACTAACCCAAACTAAGCCTAACCCTTACTAACCCTAACCGTTAATAACCCTTACTAACCCTAACCATCCCTCACTAACCCTTACTAACCCTAACCCTTACTAACCCTAATCTGTACTAACCTTTACTAACCCTAACCCCTACTAACCTTTACTAACCCTAAGCCCTACTAACCCTTACTAACCATAACCCTTACAAACCCTAACCCGTACTAACCCTTACTAAACCTAACTAACACTTACTAACCCTTACTAACCATAACCCTTACAAGCCCCAATCCTGACTAACCCTAACACTTACTAACCCTAACCCTTACTAACCCTAACTAACTCTAACTAACTCTAACTAACCCTAGCTAACCCATACTAACCCTAACCCTTACTAACCTTAACCCTAACTAACCCTTACTAACCCTAACCCTAACTAACCCTAACTATCCCTTACTAACACTAACCCTTACTAACCCTGACTAACCTTAACTAACCCTAACTATCCCTTACTAACCCTAGCCCTAACCTTTACTAACCCTAACCCTAACTAACCCTAACCCACTTTTCTGTCTGGAGGATCGAGTGTCTAGTCATGATTTTCTTAATAGCAAAATGAATACAGGTCAAATTGTGAGTTTTAAATAAGACTTGTACTAATGACTTTGACCAGCTGAACACATTAGGCTGCTCACTGCCTGCTACAGAGTCAATGGCTACTAAGTACAGCTGGAATGGAATGTTGACCTAATGCTTACACTACACAAATAATGGCCCAATCTCATGGTTTTTAATTTGTGCCAGGATGAATTTTAACCAAATCGACTTGAGAGGATGTTATGCTTGCTGAAGACCCTATGATCTATAGCCCTTCCTGAAGATATGATCCATTGGAAGCCCCACTGGTCTGATCCATTGCAAGCCCCACTGGTCTGATACATTGGAAGCCCCACTGGTCTGATCCATTGGAAGCCCCACTGGTCTGATACATTGGAAGCCCCACTGGTCTGATCCATTGGAAGCCCCACTGGTCTGATCCATTGGAAGCCCCACTGGTCTGATCCATTGGAAGCCCCACTGGTCTGCTACTCACAGATATTAGGCCTACTTCTCTAATGAATACTGTCAAAATCAAATTGCAATCTAGTCGGAAGCCTACCCAGTGGGCACACACTGGTTGAATCAACGTTGTTTCCACGTAATTTCAAATAAAGTTACGTTGAAGCAATGTGGAATAGACGTTGAATTGATGTATGTGCCCAGTGGGTATTTGACTAAATCTTTTGATCACCGACTCACATTTCATTTACTGCCCTCTTCTCTAACACTGTACAAGCATTCTGCCTCCTGAGAACCTAGCATAGAGAATCTGCTGCTGGTGTTTGAGCTATTCTGCCACCAAATGTCTGCTTTACATGAACCAGGTGGTGGCCACACATGGAGAAGAATAAGGCCAGTTATTAATCATCATGTCAATGGTGTCTTACAGACAAAACTGTTCTTAATAGAGAAAAACCCCAATATTCATCTAAATTATTGTAATGCTTCAAGCGTAGGATGAGACAGTATGATTTCAGCAGTGGTGTAAAGTACTTAAGTAAAAATACTTTAGAGTACTACTTAAGTAGTTTTTGGGAGTATCTGTACTTTCCTTTACTATTTATATTTTTTGGAAACGTTTACTTTTATTTCACTACATTCCTAAAGAAAATAATGTACTTTCTACTTTCTAATGTACTTCCATTTTCTCAGACACCCAAAAGTACTTGTTACATTTTCACAGGAAAATGGTCCAATTCAAACACTTATCAAGAGAACATCCCTGGTCATCCCTACTGCCCCTGATCTGATGGATTCACTAAACAGAGAACATCCCTGGTCATCCCTACTGCCCCTGATCTGACAGACTCACTAAACAGAGAACATCCCTGGTCATCCCTACTGCCCCTGATCTGGCGGACTCACTAAACAGAGAACATCCCTGGTCATCCCTACTGCCTCTGATCTGATGGATTCACTAAACAGAGAACATCCCTGGTCGTCCCTACTGCCCCTGATCTGGCGGACTCACTAAACAGAGAACATCCCTGGCCGTCCCTACTGCCCCTGATCTGGCGGACTCACTAAAAGCAAATGCTTCTTTTGTAAATGATGTCTGAGCATTGGAGTGTGCCCCTGGCTATCCGTAAATAAAATAAAAAACAAAAAATTGTGCCGTCTGGTTTGCTTAATATAAGGAAGTTAAAATTATTTGTACTTTTATTTTTACTTTTGATACTTAAGTACATTTTAGCAATTCCATTTACTTTTGATACTTAAGTATATTTAAAACCAAATACTTTTAGACTTTAACTCAAGTTGTATTTTACTGGATGACTTTCACTTTTACTTGAGACATTTTCTAGTAAGGTATATTTACTTTTACTCAAGTATGACAATTGAGTACTTTTTCCACCACTGGATTTCAGCCATGGTTAGAGAGAGTAAGTCTTTGTTGCATGGAGGATTTTGCTTCTAATATTGACCAGTGACCACAAAGCAAGTGTAATATTGTATCAATACAGTAATTTTACTTAGCAACAGTCAATGGCAGCATGTTAAATTATATTTTCATCTATGTGATACAAAATACAAAACCTGAAACACATAAACAATTTACAGTAAATCCAAAGGACTCCTTCACCTTCATGAGTCATTAGCATGCCCTCCCTCGACCCGGTCTCATCTGAGTCCCTCTCTGTCCAAATGAATATCACTCACTCCTGAATGTGCTGCCAGACCCTGCCATACACTGAAACCATGGAAACAGGTCTGGAGCTTGCTCGCACAGAGGAGGTAGCTGGGGCCAAGGTCTGTGGCACAGGGGTTATACAATACAACCAGACTCATAACATTGATTTTGGGAAACGGTGGCAGCAGTTAGCTAGTGGGTAGTGGGTGCTAGGCTTGGTCACTCTGCCCTGGCTGTCTGTAACCAGAGGTCTACACAGCTTTGCCGGATATCTGAAATGTTTGAAATCGAGTTTTGCGGTCTCAAGAGTTTTATTGGTATCGATTTTTCATGTACGTTGCAGCTGTCTTCAATCATGGCTAACATAGAGAGGCTTAAGGAGTGTTAGAGGGACGTAGCTACAAAGGCTGGATACAATTGTAGTGCAATGTCTCCACTTTTACTGAGACTATACTGCAGTAATGAGAACAGCTTTAGAATATCAGATTCCATTTATAAATTAGGGTTAGATCCAACTAAACAAAGTCAAGCCATCAAGGCAGTCTGAGGAAGACATCAGCTTGATGTCGAAAACGTCAGTTACCTGTATTCATCCTGAACAATGGATTAAAGTGAGCAAATAAGAAATTAATTGAATGGTTTTTGTGGAGTACACCTCTCTGCCTCAAATTAGTCCTTTTGGAGGTTTTTCTTGGTAAGCCCCATCAAGCTTTATGAAAACAATATTTATGAACTGCCATTACAGTGTATATACAGCACTTGACAATAGGCTTCAAAGCAGTTTATACTGTTATGGGGGGGAAATAATTTGACCTCATCCACCACTGGTCAGGGTTGGGGAGTAACGGATTGCAAAAAAACGGTAACCGTAATCCGTTACGTTACCAGCAAAAATATTGTAATCAGATTACAAATACTTTTGAAAAACTAGATGATTACTGAGAGGATGACTTTTAAATTCAGAACGGATGTTTGCGGAAAAAAATCTGTTTCTCAAACTAGACACTCTAATGTACTTGTCCTCTTGCTCAGTTGTGCACCGGGGCCTCCCACTTCTCTTTCTGTTCTGGTTAGAGTCAGTTTGCGCTGTTCTGTGAAGGGGATAGTACACAGCGTTGTACGAGATCTTCAGTTTCTTGCCAATTTCTTGCATGGAACAGCCTTCATTTCTCAGAACAAGAATAGACTGACGAGTTTCAGAAGAAAGTTCTTTGTTTCTGGCCATTTTGAGCCTGTAATTGAACCCACAAATGCTGATGCTCCAGATACTCAACTAGTCTAAAGAAGGCCAGTTTTATTGCTTCTTTAATCAGGACAACAGTTTTCAGCTGTGCTAACACAATTGCAAAAGGGTTTTCTAATGATCAATTAGCCTTTTAAAATGATAAACTTGGATTAGCTAATACAACGTGCCATTGGAACACAGGAGTGATGTTTGCTGATAATGGGCCTCTGTACGCCTACGTAGATATTCCATAAAAAATCTGTCGTTTCCAGCTACAATAGTCATTTACAAAATTAACAATGTCGACACTGTATTTCAGATCAATTTGTTGTTATTTTAATGGACAAAAAAATGTGATTTTCTTTCAAAAACAAGGACATTTCTAAGTGACCCCAAACTTTTGAATGGTAGTGTATATATACAGTATGAATCAAAAGTTTGGACACAGCTACTCATTCCAGGGTTTTTCTTTATTTTGACTATTTTCTACATTGTAGAATAATAGTGAAGACATCAAAACTATGAAATAACACATATGGAATCATGTAGTAACCAAAAAAGGCAGCCAGCAGCTTCCTGTGATCGCGTCTCAAATGGCACCCTATTCCCTATGAGTCCTGGTCAAAGGTAGTGCACTATATAGGGAATAGGGTTCCATTTGAGATGTGGCCGCTGTCTTTATTATCCTCCAATCTCTCATCGTTAGACGCCGACATTTAACCGCCTCGCTTTTTCTGAAGAACAGCTGGCTTGTTTCCGGAAGGCGTCTTTTGTTCCTCCGACGAGGTGTGTGTGTGCGTGTGTGCGCCTGCCTATCTCCCTGGATTTGTTTTGACAACCCATTTACGTCAGACTAGTCACGGTGTTGAATCGCATCTCAAACTCTCTTTGTCTTTTTGTGAACACTTCAACCCTGCATTAAACCTTGTTCATCCTCCTTCTTCACTCTTATGCAAAAACATTTAAAAAAAAATTTTTAAATCTGAAGAAAAATGGGTACAAATCATTCTAATGAACAATGTGTTCTTATACCATGGCATTGTTGAATACTCATTTCTGATTGGCTTGAAGGGCATTCTAGAGCATGCATTATTTCCCTGTAACGCACGGTAGAATTCAATGATTATAGTTCGTTCTTGCATGTTCTATGTTTGAGCTGCTTTTTAAAAGCTGCTTTTGAATTAGATTTTCATAATAGCAAACTAGGACTGATGGTTTGGTTAACTAAACTAGCAAGTCTGTTTGTTTGGTTACCGAGGCAACTACTGTCTATCTAGTAAACTTGCTAACTGCTTTAGTGGATGTTGAACACGTTTATAGCCATGGTATGAAAGGGATAATCAACTCGTGGCTCAATGCGTTCTGTGTAAAATAATGCAACTCCGTGGAAAACACCTTCCACGTTATTCATTATGTTCCACAGAACCCATAGCCCCTTGTTGATTATCCCTTACATATTAATTGACTTGTGATTCAAATGGAAATACTTGTCCTATTTTTAGCTCATTAGCTTGACTAAACATGAGCGGTGATAATTACTGCAGTTGTCTGGTCAAACTCCTAAAGCTTTTTTAGTCTGTCAGATGTTAATCCTATACCTAACCCTAACCCTAAAGCCTTGGGTTATATCTCAGCTTCAGTCGTGATTTAGTGGATGAGATAATGCCATACGGTAGAGATTCATTGTGACTGCAACCCAAATATCACCCTATTACCTATGGGCCCTGGTCAAATGTAGTGCACTACATAGGGAACAGGGTGCCATTTGGGACGCACATACTGTGCCTTTGAATAAGCAGCCGTGTGGGATAATAATTTAACTGGAAAAGCAGGGGGTCCTAAGCCTTTCAAAGATGCCACTGTGTGATGCAGGCTATTGCAGATGAAAACGCAGCAAGAAACTTTGGTTAGATCTTACTGGAAGCATATTATGCGCTGTAGCATTTGAACAAACAGGGATTGATTCCAAAGAGTATCTACTGTCATGATTCCAAAAAAGTAAATATTGTCATGATTCCAAAGAGTATCTACTGTTATAGTAGTATCTACTGTTATAGTAGTACTAGGTGCATTCTCTTCCTGATTTCCTCTTAAATTGTTTCAACTAGATATTCCACTTTCCGTTGTGAAGGAAATGGCTGCAGTTCACTTCATAATGGGAAGCATTAAACTGACTTACAGTAAATCTAGCAGGACATTCATAACATACACTACATGACCAAAAGTATGTGGACACCTGCTCATCGAACAGCTCATTCCAAATTCATGTGCATTAACATACCTCCCTTTGCTGCTATAACAGCCTCCACTCTTCTGGGAAGGCTTTCCATTAGATGTTGGAACATTGCTGCGGGGACTTGCTTCCATTCAGCCACAAGAGCATTAGTGAGGTTGGGCACTGATGTTGGGCGATTTGGCCTGGCTCGCAGTCGGCATTCCAATTCATCCCAAAGGTTTTTGATGGAGCTGAGGTCAGGGCTCTGTGCAGGCCAGTCAAGTTCTTCCAAACCGATCTCAACAAACTATTTCTGTATGGACCTCGCTTTGTGCATAGGGACATTGTCATGCTGAAACAGGAAAGGGCCTTCCCAAACTTTTGCCACAAAGTTGGAAGCACAGAATCATCTAGAATGTCATTGTATGCTGTAACGTTAAGATTTCCCTTCACTGAAACTAAGGGGCCTAGCCCGAACCATGAAAAACAGCCCCAGACCATTAGTCCTCCTCCACCAAATATTACAGTTGGCACTATGCATTGGGGCAGGTAGCGTTCTCCTGGCATCCGACAAACCCAGATTCGTCCGTCGGACTGCCAGATGATGAAGCGTGATTCATCACTCCAGAGATCGCGTTTCCACTGCTCCAGAGTCCAATGGTGGCAAGCTTTACACCACTCAAGCAGACGCTTGGAATTGTGCATGGTGATCTTTGGCTTGTGTGCAGAAACCCATTTCATGAAGTTCCTGACAAACAGTTCTTGTGCTGACGTTGCTTCCAGAGGAGCTTCAGCACTCAGCAGTCCCGCTCTGTGAGCTTGTGTGGCCTACCACTTCGCGGCTGAGTCTTGTTGCTCCTAGATGTTTTCCCTTCACAATAACAGTACTTGTAGTTAACCGGGGCAGCTCTAGCAGGGCAGAAATTTGACAAACTGACTTGTTGGAAAGGTGGCATCCTATGACGGGGCCATGTTGAAAGTCACTGAGCTCTTCAGTAAGGCCATTCTACTGCCAATGTTTGTCTATGGAGATTGCTGGCTATGTGTTTGATTTTATACACCTGTCAGCAACGGGTGTGGCTGAAATAACATAATACACTAATTTGAAGGGATGTACACATACTTTTGTATATATAGTGTATTAATCAACTCAACCGTTAACAGAGCTCTCATCATGACCCGTCCAAGGCAGTCAGTGACACTTCTGGGTGAACTATTGTCACCTTGTTCCTGTTGCGTCTTGTGTGGTATCGGACAACCAAAGACTTTCATTAGCTTCAAAGAGAGAGGCGTTTTGTCCACAGATTCATTCACAGCTCTTCACTGCTCCATTCTGGGGCTGTGTAAACTGTAGAGTGGGGCATGCCTATTCATCTTGAGCTATATATAACCCTCCTTGTCCTACCTCCAAGCCTGTTGGGAGAAAACGGAGAGAGAAAGAGAGGGGGGTGGAGAGAGAGGAAGAGGTAGAGAGGCAGAGCAATGGAGAGTTGGAGAGAGAGAGAGGTGGGGGAGGATAGAGAAAGAGCTGAGTATCTTTTCTGCTCATTTTTTATCCCTCATTTCATTCAAGGACATTTCAGAAGTGCTCGGCTGAAAAGGCCTTGTCACACTGTCTGTAAGCGTTGTCCTTATCACCATGAAAAGCCGCACACTTCAGTAGCAAGCAGTATGCATCACTTACCCGTGTTTGGAGGCTTTGGTGTCATTATTCTGTGCAACATTTTCATAGTCAAAATCGCACAGAAATGTTTGTTACAGCCTACGCTTAGTCATGCAATACAGTAAGGCAGCATTCAACTTGACAGACACGAGTTGTTGTACATCTATCATTTTCAATGAATGTCATATAATATTTGAGAGTCTTGAACATATGTGTGAAGTGTGTCCTTTGCTCAGTGCAGTAACTAAGGAAAACATGGGTTTGTTAGTAACTAGGAGAATCATGGGTTTGTTAGTAACTAAGGGAAGCAGGGGTTTGTTAATATCTGAGGGGATCAGGGGATTGTTAGTAACTAAGGGAATCAGGGGTTTGTTAGTAACTAAGGGAATCAGGGGATTGTTAGTAACTAAGGGAATCAGGGATTTGTTAGTAACTAATGGAATCAGGAGTTTGTTAGTAACTAAGGGAATCATGGGTTTGTTAGTAACTAAGGGAATCAGGGGTTCGTTAGTAACTAAGGGAATCAGGGTTTGTTCATAACTAAGGGAATCAGGGGTTTGTTAGTAACTAAGGGAATCAGGGGTTTGTTAGTAACTAAGGGAATCAGGGGTTTGTTAGTAACTAAGGGAATTAGGGGTTGTTAGTAACTAAGGGAATCAGGGGTTAATTAGGAACTAAGGGAATCAGAGGTTTGTTTGAAACTAAGGTAGTCAGGGTTTGTTAGTAACTAATGGAATCTGTGTTTGTTAGTAACTAAGGGAATCAGATGTGTGTTTGAAACTAAGGTAGTCAGGGTTTGTTAGTAACTAATGGAATCTGTGTTTGTTAGTAACTAAGGGAATCTGGGTTTGTTGTGGAGTTAGAGATCTGTCCATTGTTACATTGACATGCTGGTTTAACCTTTGCAATTCATCTATTAAGCCTGGACTTATTCACGATTCTCACGCTACGTGCGTTCAACCCTTCGGCAGATATCTAACTCCAGACATTATGGTTTGTGGAGGTAGCCTATATTGAACATGATTGCACTGATCTATCATTCTGATACAAGGATGTAAATAGCTATTCTATCAAAACTGGTTGCCAGGATAATGTTAAATTAACGGCCATTAACTTGATTTAAAGAAGCATATTTTAAATGCTGTTATTGGAAGCTAGCTATCATGTAGTCTCCCACAGTTAACACTATTTATACAATTAATCCAAGCACACATTCTCCCAATGTATCTGAAGTTTCCTTTTGGCTTGGAAAAAGGTTCCGCTTTAATAGGGCGTGGCTTCCTAGCATATTTCAACTGGACGTCTCAATCAGTCACTGCTGACATCCTCAAACAAACATCTGTCTACCGAGCTTATTCTCAGTGCCCCGGCTGCCCACCGGAGAGATTTGCTCTGCCTCCTTATTCTCTACGGAAATCTAAAACTGGAACCCAGGCTATATTTCCCAATTCTCTCTTCTTTTCTCAGCATGTTCTACTCATGAACATTAGATTCCTCCCTCCCTAGGCACAGACAACCTCCAGTATCCATCCATTCATCCTTCAGCCCGTCCACCTGTCTATGACTCTGTGTTTCCTTCTAGAAGCATCAGTCCATCTAGCTAATAACAGGTCACTGTGTGTTGTCGGGGGTCTGAATTTATGGGTCTGCCTGGTGAAAGGATGTGGGGTTTGAAAACAAAGAGAGGGAGGGAGAGAGATAAAGAGAGAACGTGTGAGGGAGAGAGAGAGAGAGAGACACAGAGAGGAAAATAAAGAGTAGTCCTCTTTAGCTTAGTTGGTAGAGCATGGCGCTTGTAATGCCAGGATAGTGGGTTTGATTCCTGGGGCCACCCTTACGTAAAATGTATTCACCCATGACTGTAAGTTGCTCTAGATAAAAGTGTCTGCTAAATTCCATTGTAGAGAGAGAGACTGCTGGAATCAACAGAGACCTCCTGGGTGCTTGGACTGGGGCCAGACAACATGAATCTTTAGCGATTGTGTCTGTACTCTGTACTGATGGTGACTGCCCTTCTGGGGGGTGGCTGCCTGGAGGCAATGCATTAACTAATGCAGCCTTCATCACCTTAATGACTACTGTGCTAGGCTGCTAGCTCCAACCTAAAGTATGTTCAAAATGGCACTCTATACCCTACATAGTGCACTACTTCTGACCAGAGCCCTATAGGCCCTGGTCAGAAGTACTGCAATATTGGGAAATGGGTGCCATTTGAGACGTGGCCCTACTGTAGCCAGCCAGCAGGCTTCCAGGAAATGAAATGAGACTGTTAGAGCTATTTTGTCTTCTACGTAAGGGTTAGGGAGATGGGTCAGAGATGTCTGGGTACCAGTCTCTTCAGCTAACATTCCACTCCTTCTCATTGCCAAAGAGACTGGCCTTTCGGCAATCTTCAAATATAAACATTCTATCATTAATGAGCTTGAGGATATCAGAGGATTTGATCCTGATCCTATCATCCAATCACAATGTTTATGCAAATTAGACTGATAGGAAAGCGTTCAAACTTAATTCATGATCTAACATTGGGCATTCTGACATAATACATTTCATTGTAAACATAAACATTGGGCGCGGGGATTCCTGTTTATTGAATTTTTACCACCAGCCAATGTGATCACATCATACCAGACAAGCTCTCGCCATTCAAACTTCCCCGCCAGTTCATTTTAGAGCAAAATAAGTGACCAAACTATTTTTCTACTTCTGGGACAAACAATGGGCTAGGCTACTGATTGAAGAGCTATAAGATGAATACAGAGGATGAAAGAGAGAGAGGCCAATGGAGATACATTAATTGTGCAAGAAAGGGACAGTGAAGACAGAGATGAGTAAATTATTAATTAATTCATAGACTGGGCTATTAATCCACCATTCATATGCTAGCCTTTAAATTAGGCCTAGCCTACAGTGAATTTAGGCGACCACTGTTTTGGTCTAACGCACGTCTTGTAGCAATGAATTTAAGTTGAACATCGCCAAATGTTTCAGTTTAATTAAATGTGCAATAAAAAAGTACATTGCCTAGGCCTATTTAATGAAACCCTGGTTGTTGGCCTGGGCAACAGATCGCAACGCAGCGAATCCCCATTCCCCACTGAGCTCATTTTTGGAAATGGCAAGTTCACTTTCTCATCCATAAACACATATCAAGTGCAAGTAAGCTGTCCAGCAGCTCACGTCAGCATGATGGGGGGCAATTTCATTAGGAGGGATGTCTAAAAGCGTCAGCATGCTTCAGTTCGGCAGGCGCCTAGCCAGAGGGTATGTTCGCATACTCCCTTAAAAGAACTTCACTTAAAATATGAGGAAAAGGGAAATAGTACTGCTGTCCATTTTGAGACGCCATAGCCAGTATGCTCTTCCTCCAAATAATCAGAATTAATCTAAAATAACTCAAGAAATCGGTCATTCATTTTGACGTTTTAACCGAGGAGATCTTAGTCGCACAATTTTACATCTAACTAAGATGTTTGGTGCAGTATTTCACAATGAAAAGGAGTTGTCTCTCGTTGAACGACAACAAAGGGTGCCTTCGTAAATTCACTCTGGCTATCTAATCCGATTTCAGAGCACTCGTCTGAGTGTGCTAGAGCACAGAATAACTGATGAATTTATGAACGCTTAACACCCGTTGAATATGACCGGTATCAGTAAACGTCGGCAAAGAAGCGTAATTCAATTGTTGCCAGCAGCAAAATTACAGTCACCAACACTCTGGATAACATGTAAACAGCCTAACCAGCTCTGCTAGGGCGTGTAAAATGGTCAGAGTGAGGTGTTCTCTCATTTGTGTCTGGAAGTAGCTAGCCAAAATTAGCCAGTTAACTTGGGTGCTTGATTGCCATTGTGAGGTCATAACGCTCGGGTCAACCACACCCCTCCTCCAGAGCGTCCAGTGTGCACCTCGAAGGCTCCGAGAGTGAAACGCTCTGAATGTACTAACAGACAATCTGGCAACGCTCTGAATTTATGAGCGCACTACAGATTGAATTTACGAACACACCCAAAGACTTTATTGAAGAATCTCTATTGTTGACAAATCACCGATGAAGGAGCGTAGACTTCGGCTCCGAATTTTGGCTTGCCTCAAGAAAAAATGCTGTGTGCCCGAACAGCCGAAAAAAAACCCAAGGAAGTCCAAAACAAATAGAAACCTCACAAAATGTCTTCATAATAGATGCACAAACTCTTATGCAGACGCTTAACGTGAATCGCTAAAATAATGATTAGGATTACATTTCCATAATTGAAATATTAGACCTATGCGGACACCTATACATTTGGCAGCCAAGCATGAGTGATCAATGTGGCTTTTTATCGTATAGCCATGTTGAAATATCTTCACGCCTACAATAAAACCCACCAGGCTTCTGTCATAAGAGTCAATTAAATGAAGAAAAAAAATTATTAGGCCTACAGGGGGCAGTTTAGAAAAATTAATCCCGTGAAAATCTTCCTCTGGTATAAGCCACACTCAATGTCCCCTTTGCTAAAAATATTTTCAGAACACTCCAAAATCGCAGGTTATAAAATGTACGAGGAAAAAAAAATATTGCTCACGATCTACAGCAATCCTTTAAGTGGACCACAAAAAATATGAAATACTTAGGATGCTTAATAAGTGACAACAACAACAAATATATAAAGTAACTTTATTCCATTACTCAACAATATGAAAGCAGGTGTAATTAAATTGAATAATCTTCCCATAAATCTTCCCAGTAGAATAAACCTCTTTAGATTGGCATAGCTCCCAAAGTTTTTGTAATTATTTTTATTACCACACCGAAGACATTCTTTAAAAAGTATACTCAGTCATAACATACTTTTATATGGGCAAATATAACAGAATAAAAAGGAAAGTTTTACATGTTTCTACATCTGAGGGTGGTTTTGTCTCCCTGCTGTTTGATGCTACTTGGCTATCTGCCAAACTTTTCGTTTTTTACTTTGAATACATTTCCCAACGTCTTCATTTTTTCCTCGCTCAACTTTTTACTTTCAACTTTTTCACCCCGGATGCTTTATCTGGACATGGCTCTACAGGACCGCCACCAGCCCAAAAAGCTAAGTAACGTTTGTAACATTAACACTATGCCATCTAATTGCGGTCGCTGTACTCATAATATACAGGAGAACTATCGCCTTATGGTGAGGATAGCCGTGTTGCAAGCCCAGCTTTAGATGCTGTTAGGCAAGGGCAATTTAAGTGTAGGAAAGGATGAAACGGCGTCTGTGCCACCATCAGTAAATACAGATTTTAGTATAAATCCCACGGCACAGTCCCCGCAGCCGGACAATTTTCTCAAGGCTTCTGGAGAAAAATGCTGTCGGCGTGCTCAACCGGTGTCGCTCATTCAGCCGACAGAAACTTTCAACCGGTTCTCCCCATTCAGCAACAAGTCAGAGGCCGAGCTTTCTCAGGTCTCTCCTCCACCTGTTACGGGTCTGAGCTGCCGAAGCCTCCAACCATTAGCTTGAACAAATTGAAAACCCTAGTCATTGGCGACTCCATTACTCACAATATTAGACTTAAAAAGAATCATCCAGTGACCATACACTGTTTAGCAGGGGGCAGGGCTTCCAACGTAAAGGCTAATCTGAAGATACTGCTGGCTAAGGCTAAAACTGGCGAGTGTAGAGAGTATAGAGATATTGTTATCCACATCGGCACCAAAGATGTTAGGATAAAGAGGGCACGACAAAACCTATTCCTCCACAGGAGACTGAAAAGATTTGGCATGGATCCTCAGATCCTCAAAAGGTTTTACAGCTGCACCATCGAGAGCATCCTGACGGGTTACATCACTGCCTGGTATGGCAACTGCTCGGCCTCCGACTGCAAGGCACTACAGAGGGTAGTGCGTACGGCCCAGTACATCACCGGGGCCAAGCTTCCTGCCATCCAGGACCTCTATACCAGGCGGTGTCAGAGGAAGGCCCTAAAAATGGCCAAAGACTCCAGCCAACTTAGTCATAGACTGTTCTCTCTGCTACCACACGACAAGCGGTACCGGAGCGCCAAGTCAAGGTCCAAGAGGCTTCTAAACAGCTTCTACCCCCAAGCCATAAGACTCCTGAACAGCTAATCAAATGGTTACCCAGACTATTTGCGTTCGCAAATAGTCCCCCTTACACTGCTGCTACTCTCTGTTATTATCAATGCATAGCCACCTTAATAACTCTACCCAAATAATGATTTGTTATTCTTATCTCTTACTTTTTTTTAGGTATTTTCTTAAAACTGCATTGTTGGTTAAGGGCTTGTAAGTAAGCATTTCACTGTAAGGTCTACACCTGTTGTATTCGGCGCATGTGACAAATACAATTTAATTTGATTTGAAGCAGCTAGAGGTCACCAAGCGCAAGATAGCTTCAGCATGTAAATCAGCTAGAAAGATGTCGGCATCGAGTAATCGTGTCTGTGCCTCGATCTAGGTTGAGCAAAACAAAACATGGAGGTGTTCGCTTTAGCAATCTCACTGGAATAAGACCTCCATTCCTGTCATTATTGAAAGATATTGTGATATCTCACATCTCAAAATAGGGTTACATAATGTTAGATCCCTCACTTCCAAGGCAGTCATAGGCAATGAACTAATCACTGATCATAATCTTGATGTGATTGGCCTGACTGAAACATGGCCCAAGCCTGATGAATTTACTGTGTTGAATGAGGCCTCTCCTCCTGGTTACACTGGTGACCATATCCCCTGCGCATCCCGCAAAGGCGGAGGAGGTGTTGCTAACATTCATGACAGCAAATTTCAATTACCCCCAAAAAAGACTGTTTTTGTATTTTGAGATTCTAGTAATAATCTATGCAGGCTACTCAATCACTTTTTATACAGTGGAAGTCGGAAGTTTACATACACAGAAGTTTACATACACTCCACAAATTTCTTGTAAACAAACTATAGTTTTGGCAAGTCGGTTAGGACATCTAATTTTCCAACAATTGTTTACAGACAGATTATTTAACTTATAATTCACTGTATCACAATTCCAGTGGGTCAGAAGTTTACTTACACTAAGTTGACTATGCCTTTAAACAGCTTGGAAAATTCCAGAAAATTATGTCATGGCTTTAGAAGCTTCTGATAGGCTAACTGACATCATTTGAGTCAATTGGAGGTGTACCTGTGGATGTATTTCAAGGCCTACCTTCAAACTGAGTGACTCTTTGCTTGACATCATGGGAAAATCAAAAGAAGTCAGCTAAGACCTCAGAAAAAAATGGTAGTCCTCCACAAGTCTGGTTCATCCTTGAGAGCAATTTCCAAACACCTGAAGGTACCACGTTCATCTGTACAAACAATAGTACGCAAGTATAAACACCATGGGACCACACAGCCGTAATACCGCTCAGGAAGGCGATGCGTTCTGTCTCCTAGAGATGAACGTACCTTGGTGCGAAAAGTGCAAATCAATCCCAGAACAACAGCAAAGGACCTTGTGAAGATGCTAGAGGAAACAAGTACAAAAGTACCTAT
The DNA here is from genome assembly GCF_965601325.2 of Salmo salar. NCBI lineage: Eukaryota > Metazoa > Chordata > Actinopteri > Salmoniformes > Salmonidae > Salmo > Salmo salar. Next base: position 173,111,036 of record NC_138291.1, read on the forward strand.
ATCCACAGTAAAACGAGTCCTATATCGACATAACCTGAAAGGCCGCTCAGCAAGAAAGAAGCCACTGCTCCAAAACCGCCATAAAAAAAACGGACTACGGTTTGCAACTGCACATGGAGAAATGTCTTCTGCTCTGATGAAACAAAAATAGAACTGTTTGGCCATAATGACCATCATTATGTTTGGAGGAAAAGGGGGAGGCTTGCAAGCCGAAGAACACCATCCCAACCATGAAGCACGGGGGTGGCAGCATCATGTTGTGGGGGTGCTTTGCTGCAGGAGGGACTGGTGCACTTCACAAAATAGAAGAAATCAGAAGGAAGGAAAATTATGTGGATATATTGAAGCAACATCTCAAGACATCAGCCAGGAAGTTATAGCTTGGCCGCAAATGGGTCTTCCAAATGGACAATGGCCCCAAGCATACTTCCAAAGTTGTGGCAAAATGGCTTAAGGACAACAAAGTCAAGGTACTGGAGTGGCCATCACAAAGCCCTGACCTCAATCCCATAGAAAATTTGTGGGCAGAACTGAAAAAGTGTGTGTGAGCAAGGAGGCCTACAAACCTGACTCAGTTACACCAGCGCTGTCAGTAGGAATGGGCCAAAATTCACCCAACTTATTGTGGGAAGCTTGTGGAAGGCTACCCGAAACGTTTGACCCAAGTTAAACAATTTAAAGGCAATGCTACCAAATACTAATTGACTGTATGTAAACTTCTGACCCACTGGGAAAGTGATGAAAAAATAAAAGCTGAAATAAATCATTCTCTCCACTATTTTTCTGACATTTCACATTCTTAAAATAAAGTGGTGATCCTAACTGACCTAAGACAGGGAATCTTTACAAGGATTACATGTCAGGAGTTTTGAAAAACTGAGTTTAAATGTATTTGGCTAAGGTGTACGTAAACTTCCGACTTCAACTGTAGCTACTGTTCACAGGCCTCCTGGGCCGTATACAGTGTTCCTTACTGAGTTACCTGAATTCCTATCGGAGCTTGTAGTCATGGCAGATAATATGACATTTTTGGTGACTTTAGTATTTACATGGAAAAGTCCACAGACCCACTCCAAAAGGCTTTCGGAGTCATCATCAACTCATTGGGTTTTGTCCAACATGTCTCCGGACCTACTCATTGCCACAGTCATACCCTGGATGTAGTTTTGTCCCGTGGAATAAATACTGTGGATCTAAATGTTTTTCCTCATAATCCTGGACTATCGGACCACCATTTTATTACATTTGCAATCGCAACAAATAATCTGCTCAGGCCCCAGCCAAGGATCATCAAAAGCCATGCTATAAATTCTCAGACAACCCAAAGATTCCTAGATGCCCTTCCAGACTCCCTCCACCTACCCATGGATGTCAGAGTACAAAAATCGGTTAACTACCTAACTGAGGATCTTAATTTAACATTGTGTAATACTCTAGATGCAGTCATATCCCTAATAACAAAAAATTGTTGTCACAAGAAATTTGCTCCCTGGTATACAGAAAAGTCTTCTGGCTAGCTTGGAAAGACAGTCTGTGGAATATCGAAGAGCCCTCACTGCTGCTCGATCATCCTATTTTTCCAACCTAATTGAGGAGACAATTTCAAAAAATGGTATTTACATCTTTCACTTCAGCAGTGATAAATTCATGAACGTCTTCAATGCATTTACATTACATTTAAGTCATTTAGCAGATGCTCTTATCCAGAGCGACTTACAAATTGGTGCATTCACCTTATAATATCCAGTGGAACAACCACTTTACAATAGTGCATCTAAATCTTTTAAGGGGGGGGTTAGAACGATTACTTTATCCTATCCCAGGTATTCCTTAAAGAGGTGGGGTTTCAGGTGTCTCCGGAAGGTGGTGATTGACTCTGCTGTCCTGGCGTCGTGAGGGAGCTTGTTCCACCATTGGGGTGCCAGAGCAGCGAACAGTTTTGACTGGGCTGAGCGGGAACTGTGCTTCCTCAGAGGTAGGGAGGCTAGCAGGCCAGAGGTGGATGAATAGATCATGATCATTAGAAAGCAAATGATGGACTCCACTTTGAATCTGCGTATTTCTCCAAAGCTCAGTTGTCCTGAGTTTGCACAGAACTGCCAGGACCTAGCATCAATAGAGACACTCAAGTTTGACACATTCATGAAAATAGTCATGGCCTCTAAACCGTCAAGCTGCATACTGGACCCTATTCCAACTAAACTACTGAAAGAGCTGCTTCCTGTGCTTGGCCCTCCTATGTTGAACATAATACATGGCTCCCTATCCACCGGATGTGTACCAAACTCACTAAAAGTGGCAGTAATAAAGCCCAGAAAATGTAAAAAATGATCAGCCTATTTTGAATTTCCCATTCCTCTCAATAAAAAAAAAGCTGTTGCACAGCAACTCACTGCCTTCCTGAAGACAAATAATGTATATGAAATGCTTCAGGCTGGTTTTAGACCCCATCATAGCACCGAGACTGCACTCGTAAAGGTGGTAAGTTACCTTTTTATGGTGTCAGACCAAGGCTCTGCATCTGTCCTCCTGCTCCTAGACCTTAGTGCGGCTTTAGACACCATCTATCACCACATTCTTTTTGAGAGATTAGAAACCCTAATTGGTCTACACGGACAAGTTCTTGCCTGGTTTAGATCTTATCTGTCAGAAAGATATCAGTTTGTCTCTGTGGATGGTTTGACCTCTGACAAATCAATCGTAAGTTTCATTTTTCCTCAAGGTTCAATATATTGTTTTCAATATATATTCTACCTCTTGGTGGTGTCATTTGGAAACACAATGTCAACTTTCACTGCTATGCGGACGACACACAGCTGTACATTTCGATAAAACTTGGTGAAGCCCCAAAATTGCCTTCCCTGGAAGCCTGTGTTTCAGGCATAAGGAAGTAGATGGTGGCAAATGTTTTACTTTTAAACTCAGACAAAACAGATGCTAGTTCTAGGTCCCAAGTTGTTGGATCTGACAATTAATCTTGGTGGTTGTACAGTCGTCTCAAATAAAACTGTGAAAGACCTCGGCGTTACTCTGGACCCTGATCTATCTTTTGACCAACATATCAAGAATATTTCAAGGATAGTTTTTTTCCATATTCGTAACATTGCAAAAAATCTGATAAAGCACTAAATAAACTTCAGTTAGTGCTAAACACAGCTGCTAGAACTAGAACCAAAACATTTGATCATATTACTCCAGTGCTAGCCTCTACATTGGCTTCCTGTTAACACTAGGGCTGATTTCAAAGTTTTACAGCTAACCTACAAAGCTTGCTCCTGCTGTACAAACCTACACGAACGCTACGGTCACAAGACGCCGGCCTCCTTATTGTCCCTTGAATTTCTAAGCAAACAGCTGGAGGCAGGGCTTATTCCTATAGAGCTCAATTTTATGGAATGATCTGACTATCCAAGTGAGAGACACAGACTCAACCTTTAAGTCTGTACTGAAGACTCATCTCTTCAGTAGGTCTTATGAATGAGTGTAGTCTGGCCCAGGGGCGTGAAGATGAATGGCAAGGCACTGGAGCGACGAACTGCCCTTGCTGTCTCTGCCTGGCCGGCTCCCCTCTCTCCACTGGGATTCTCTGCCTCTGACTCTATTACAGGGGCTGAATCACTGGCTTACTAGTGCTCTTCCATGCCGTCCCTAGGAGAGGTGCGTCACTTGAGTGGGTTGAGTCACAGACGTGATCTTCCTGTCCGGTTTTGCGCCCCCTCGGGCTCGTGCGGTGAAGGAGATCTTCGTGGGCTATACTCAGCCTTGTCTCAGGGTAGTAAGTTGCTGGTCTGCGGATATCCCTCTAGTGGTGTGGGGGCTGTGCTTTGGCAAAGTGGGTGGGGTTATATCCTGTCTGGTTGGCCCTGTCTGGAGGTATCGTCGGAAGGGCCACAGTGTCCCCTGACTCACCCCCGTCTCAGCCTCCAGTATCTATGCTGCAATAGTCTATGTGCCGGGGGGGTTAGGGTCAGTCTGTTGTATCTGGTGTAATTCTCCTGTCTTATCTGGTGTCCTGTGTGACTTTAAGTATGTTCCCTCTAATTCTCTCTCTCTCCCTCCCCTCCCGGAGGACCTGAGCCCTAGGATCATGCTTCAGGACTACCTTGCCTGATAACTCCTGGCTGTCCCCAGTCCACCTGGTCTTGCTGCTGCTCCAGTTTCAACTGTTCTGCCTGCGGCTAGAGAACCCTGACCTGTTTACCGGACGTGCTGTTTTCGACTCTCTCTACCGCACCTGCTGTTTCGACCGCTGAATGCTCGGCTATGAAAAACCAACTGACATTTACTCTTGAGGTACTGACCTGTTGGACCCTCTACAACCACTGTGATTATTATTTGACCTTGCTGGTCATCTATGAACGTTTGAACATTTTGAAGAACAATCTGGCCTTAAATGGCCATATACTCTTATAATCTTCACACGGCACAGCCAGAAGAGGACTGGTCACCCCTCAGAGCCTGGTTCATCTCTAGGTTTCTTCCTAGGTTCCGGCTTTTCTAGGGAGTTTTTTTCTAGCCACCATGCTTCTACATCTGCATTGCTTGCTGTTTGGGGTTTTAGGCTGGGTTTCTGTATAGCACTTTGTGACATCTGCTGATGTAAAAAGTGCTTTATAAATACATTTGATCGATTTTAACCTTCCAGACTTGGAATTGTATCAACTCCCTACCCAAGGCTTTTACTTGCTACATAGGGCTAGTTATTAAATGCACTAAAGAGGAACAATGGGTACATATTGAAGATGCGCATGCCCATGTCTATTTTTAAAGGATAAAGCTAAGAACATGAATAACTTAATAGTTAAGAACACTATAACGATATGGAAGAAAATGAAACATATATTTTGCAAGAACCATTATCACTCCCTAGAAACACAACCTTATGGAACAATCCTTGGATAGCTTTTTAGAATTCATCGATAAATTGTCCCACATGGAAAACTAAAGGCATAGAAACCATAAATGACTTGGTAACAGGAAATACATTTATTTCCATGATAGCTTAAAAAAACAATTTTGGACTGACCAATGTAGGTATTTTCAAATACATCCAATTTAAAAGTTTTATATCACACAATGTTAATTTGAAATCTTTTGGACATCAGAGCAATCTTGAGGGAATCCTATTTGAGTCACCAAAGGATGTTCATATGATAGGTAAACTATAGAAAACCTTGCAGAGAGCCTATACACATTTTTATTATTATTATTGGAACCAAGATTAAAAAATAATTGATATTGGTACAAGATGGAAGGAATGTTGAAACATAACTAATGATATTACAGTTAACAAAAATGTACTCTTAATCCAGTATAAATTAATGTATAGAATGTATTATACAAGAGACAAAATTCACAAATTCTACAGCACAATGGCAGATTCATGTTTGAAGTGTAAAACTTCTAATGACTCCATAATTCATGCCTTCTGGGAATTTTACAAAATTATAAAATTATAAATTCTAGGCGGAGTTGGAAAGATGGATGTCAGAGGTATGGCAATGTAAATGAACTTTTAATTTGCCTGTCTGTATATTTCAAGACATGACATACTGTATGAGGGTGCAGTGAAATACCCGATGGGCTGGACAATACTCTTCTCATCAATTATCTTAAAAAACACATTCTCAAAAACTGGAAATCAGCCAATCCTCCATTGTTCACACAATGGAAAGGTCAAATGCTTTGTTATCAAAAAATTGAAAGAGCGTGGGCGACGGAGAGAAACAAAATGGTGCAGTTTGAGGCCATGTGGCAGAAAGTGATAAGGGTGCTGGAGATAAGGGTGGGGACTAGTGGGTCTGGGCAGATGTTTTTTCATTTGTATGTTTTGTATTATTTATAATATATAAAAAATTATATAAAAAAGGAATAAGGCACATACTTGCATAATAATTACATATCTAACATCTCTAGTAATATTATAGCTCTCTCTCTTCACCATTCAAACTTTCATTGTTAATTATTTTGAAAGCATAGCCACGGGAAGTACGGCTGCTGAGGTAGCTGCAGCACCCCCTGAAAGTGTGATTTTTTTTCACAAAAAGTAGTACACTGGGCCTTTACTAGTCCTGTATTTGCAGACCGATATAGGGCAAATATTGGTTTTGTTTAATCACAAAACCAGAGAGCAACATCTGTCCAGTGATGTCCACAAAACATATTGCATGTAACAAGAGATGGGGAGGTTCTTTGGGAAGGGGGGAATGGGGAGGTTGGCTGGGAAGGAGGGAATGGGGAGGTTGGCTGGGAAGGGGGGGACAGAGAGAAAGAGATCCCCCCTCTGCTTCCCAAAACCCCATTTCTTTCCCAAACCCCATAGAAACAGTATGGGAGTTTATCAAAGTTGGATTTGTTTTCGAATCATTTGTGGGTCTGTGTAATCTGAGGGAAATATGTGTCTCTAATATGGTCATACATTTGGCAGGAGGTTAAGAAGTGCAGCTCAGTTTCCACTTCCTTTTGTGGGCAGTGTGCAGATAGCCTGTCTTGTCATGAGAGCCAGGTCTGCCTACGGCGGCCATTCTCAATAGCAAAGCTATACTCACTGAGTCTGTACATAGTCAAAGCTTTCCTTAAATTCTCTCTCACTCTCTCTCTCGCTCTCTCTATCGTGCTCTCTCTCTCATATATTCCCTGTCAGACAGACTTGATTTTCCACTCTCCAGGCTGGCTCACCCTGTGATCGTAGTACTGTACTCTACTGTCATATCAGGCTTCTTCTGTTTGCAGTAATTAGAGCAGTGTATTGAGACAGTTATGTTGCTTCATGTCGCGTGCTTTGTGCAAACACAGACCTGAGACTTGCCACAGGCGTTTAGTGTAGAACAGCTAGCCAGTTCTGAAGAGACGGTGGTTCAGTTATGACAGAGCAGGGGTCCATGTCTGCTTGCATCTTAATTGAGGTTTGTCTGGGATTTGTGTGTGTGGGGGGGGGGGGTGCTTGTGTGTGTGTGTGTTTGTTTAAATATCCTTGTGTGTACCAGAAGTCCTAACAAGGATAGTTAAACAAGGACATTTTTCCGGTCCCCATGAGGAAAAATGCTATTTTAGGTTTAGGGTTACAATTAGGGTTAGGCATTACAGTGAGGTTTAGGGTTAAGGTTAGGAGTTAGGGTTTGGTATAGTTTTAGGGTTAGGGGTTATGGTTAGGTTAAGGGTTGGGGTCAGATTTAGGGTAAGGGGTTAAGGAGAAAGGATTTTGGATTGGAATCAATTATTTGGTCCCCACAAGGATAGCAATACAAAACTGTGTGTGTGTGTACCTGTCTGTATGCAAGTTAGAGTAAAATGAGGGCAAGTGATTAACAGTGTGCTTGTTTATGCACTTTATGTGCATGATGACTGAGTGTGTGAGCATGTACATGTGCATATACGTGTGTGTGTGTGTGCCTCTCTCTGTCTCTCTGTCTCTCTCTGTCTCTCTCTCTCTCTCTCTCTGTTTGTGTGTTTAACCTAGCATATCCTAGCTGCCACAGTCTGATAAGAGCTCGGTGGTCTTCAAACTGAGTTAAGCCGCGGCTCAGCAACGGGAGGCAAAATGACCACGTAGTCATGGTCCAGGCTGCTTCTGCTAGACTGATTGGTTGAACCCGTCGTTGAGGGGTTTTGTGTCGTCTGCTCGACTCAATATATATTTTTTGATGAGAGGACACTTCAATTAAAACACCAATGAGTGCTTAGCAACAGTGGTGGTGTTTGTTCTAGTGGCAGGTAAATTGGGATTGAAACGATGAGATGTTAGATTTGAGAGAGATGGGTTGAGAGAAGATGGATTGAGAGGGTTTGAGACGAGAGAAATCTCAGAGTCTATTGCTTATGGTTAATACTGTAATGAAATGTTGATATTGTATGGAAATGAGTGTTTGTAGGCTTAGGCTGTATAAAGGTGTATAAAATAATAACATATTTATCATTGAGCCAAATATTTTGTTTGAGTGATCCATCTCAGAAAAGTTGGAAGTAGAAAATGATCACACATCATTTCTTTGTCTAAATCTAAATATGCTTAAATTCCCTTTTAGAATGCTGTATTTAGACATAAAAACAATTTATGACCTTTAACTCTGCTTCAGTGGGGAGTTTTCGAGTGACTTGATACTGTAGGAAAGAGAATGCCATGGGGGAAATCTTTACTTTTCTCAACTGAATAGGGGACCTGCGGGTTGAATTGACATTGCTCTTGCACAGTATGTCTGCCAATGTCACAGAGGAAAAAAGACCAGTTCTGTGAACAGTCTTTGTCCTTATGAGAGGCAGAAAGCTTAGGAATTCACTTTAAGATCCCGTGTATATTTGGGTTGTAGCTAGTATAGGCCTCAACTTAGCAGACATGCAGAGTTAGAACACACAAATCCATTTTTAGATTTAGCATGATTCACATGGAGGTTGCCCTGAATTCCAGCCAATCCAGTGTCTCTCCTCCAACACGTAAAAAGTCCTAAATGATAAACATTAGCAAATAACCTATTGTGAAGCTTATGTTTAGTAGAACCCCACCTCTCCCCACTGTCTGGCAGACATATCAGTGTGGATGACGGATCACCACCTCAAGCTGAACCTCGGCAAGACGGAGCTGCTCTTCCTCCCGGGGAAGGACTGCCCGTTCCATGATCTCGCCATCACGGTTGACAACTCCCTTGTGTCCTCCTCCCAGAGTGCTAAGAGCCTTGGCGTGACCCTGGACAACACCCTGTCGTTCTCCACCAACATCAAGGCGGTGACCCGATCCTGTAGGTTCATGCTCTACAACATTCGCAGAGTACGACCCTGCCTCACACAGGAAGCGGCGCAGGTCCTAATCCAGGCACTTGTCATCTCCCGTCTGGATTACTGCAACTCGCTGTTGGCTGGGCTCCCTGCCTGTGCCATTAAACCCCTACAACTCATCCAGAACGCCGCAGCCCGTCTGGTGTTCAACCTTCCCAAGTTCTCTCACGTCACCCCGCTCCTCCGCTCTCTCCACTGGCTTCCAGTCGAAGCTCGCATCCGCTACAAGACCATGGTGCTTGCCTACGGAGCTGTGAAGGGAACGGCACCTCCGTACCTTCAGGCTCTGATCAGGCCCTACACCCAAACAAGGGCACTCCGTTCATCCACCTCTGGCCTGCTCGCCTCCCTACCTCTGAGGAAGCACAGTTCCCGCTCAGCCCAGTCAAAACTGTTCGCTGCTCTGGCACCCCAATGGTGGAACAAGCTCCCTCACGACGCCAGGACAGCGGAGTCAATCACCACCTTCCGGAGACACCTGAAACCCCACCTCTTCAAGGAATACCTGGGATAGGATAAAGTAATCCTTCTAACCCCCCCCTTAAAAGATTTAGATGCACTATTGTAAAGTGGTTGTTCCACTGGATATTATAGGTGAATGCACCAATTTGTAAGTCGCTCTGGATAAGAGCGTCTGCTAAATGACTAAAATGTAAATGTAAAATGTTCTCTATGTGTTGATGGACGTGGTCTGTAGTTGCTTCAGACAGTGATGTGCTCCTGTTGGTCTCCCAACGCCTGTAATCCAGCCATCTGGGAACCCTACCCTAACCCTAAAATGAACCCCTATCCTTACCCTAACCTTAACCATATCCTTAACTATTTTACATTTTGACTTCAATGGGGTGGGGACGTTCCCAAGGAACCCGGATAGCAAGGACCCCACGTCCACCCCTGCCCTCCTCTCCTCTGTTGTCACCCTTGTCCACCTCCCCTCTCCTCCGGCCGCCCAACCGCCACTTCCCAGATGCCCAGTTACCATGGCAACAGAGGCACGGAAGCGTGGAAGCAAACCCAGCAGTCCGGGTGTGATAGTGATAGTGATTGTGGAAACACTGGACTGGGCTATAGCTATTTGCTTTACTCATTTCATACGTATATATTCTATTCTACTGTATTTTAGTCATTACCACTCCGTCATTCTTTTACTTTTAGATTTGTGTGTATTGTTGTGAATTGTTAGATACTACTGCATTGTTGGGAATAGGCTGCCATTTGGGACGCATCCAATGCACTGCATAGGAAGTGGCCCTTTTTCTCTCTCTTTCTCTCTCTCTCTGTTGCTCAATTAAAGGCTGAGGTTGCTATCGGTGCGTACGGTAGTCATTAAGCAAAGTGCAAGAGCAGCTGACTGTGATGAAGTGATGGGTTTTTACTCTGAGCTGTAGATGTATGTCAGGCAGTGCTGTATCTCTGGTCTGAATTATGTGGCGTTCAATCTTTCAATTGACTATTGACGATAATAAGCCGCATTCAGACAGTTAGCGAGGTTGTTCGTACCACTTGTTTAGGATGGTCACCTATTCTCGACCACTGCTACTTTATAATACAAATTCACAGATTGAGTTGATTCACCATTGTTCGTCAAGGAGTGATATCGCCCGAGAGGCCCTGTCTGTCTGTCTGTCTGTCTGTCTGTCTGTCCGTCTGTCCGTCTGTCCGTCTGTCCGCTTGTGTGCATCTTTACCCCAGTTAACTAGACTGTCTGTCTATGTTGGAACTGACAGTTTTATCTGAAAGAGGTATGCCCATCTCTGTCTGTAGGACACAGCGGGTCAGGAGCGATACCGGACCATTACCACAGCATACTACAGAGGAGCTATGGGCTTCATCCTGATGTATGACATCACCAACGAGGAGTCCTTCGGTTGCGTGCAGGACTGGTGAGTCAAAGATTTATTGCTGTCTGTTTTCTTCACCAGGTGTGTCATGGCAGTTGGATGTCTTTTCTTTTTGTTTTCACCTCCCTCTAACCCTTTGTATCCGTAATAGGGTGTTGTTGTACATCCTTTATGTCAAATACAGTACACCCTGTTTAAAAGGCAAACAACGGAAGAAATTCCAAGAAACGGTGTGATGAGTCATTGGTTAGCTTGGCTGAACATGGCTTCCACCTCAGTGGCCGAAGGCAACCATTTTGTGCACTGAGGCTTAAGTGGAAACAATGGGAAGCAGTGCATGGCATGAAACTCCATATTCTTCCTCACATTGGGACCCTGAAGCAGAGTGTGGATCGATAGCTGCTACAGTCGCATAGTGTAATTCCAACAGCAGGGGAGATGTCCTTACAACACACAGTCTGTGTTTACAGATAGAGAATAGTTACACAATGTGTGTCGAACATAGACTAAAGTAGCGTTGAATGGTTGAATACGCAATATAGCCTAACTATTCTCAGTTGCACTGCAGTCAAAAATGTTAGCTTATAAAGTCTTATAGGAGGCTTCAGAATGCCTTTAGAAGGCCTATATTGTGGTTTCACAAATCATAAGCTAGTAAAAATGTGGTAAGCTCATTTGCTATATCTTGGTTGAGAAGTTGGCATAGCTAGCTGTCTGGTAGCTATCTAGCTAGAACAGTAGGCTATGCTAAGCAGCTAATATTGGCTAGCTAATTTGCTTATATTAGATAGCTAATTTTATGTAAGGTAATGTTATTTAGCTGTTATACATTTTAAAATGGAACAACCCAATGTAAACCACAAACCACAACCCTCCAGCGTTAACTAGTAGCCAACATAGCAAGCTCTCAACCAAGATAACCAGCTAACTATGTCAAATGTGTTGAATGTTCCATGAACAGCACACCGTTTTAACTAATTCAATATTATCATAACACAACACAGAAAGCATATGGTACTTCATGCACGCTTACCCATAGGCCTATTTTATCACAACCAGTTATAGTTCCTCAGAGGTTACTACTGCACTGTAGGAAGACCAAGGGAAAGGTTTGCTCTTTCTCAATGGGTCTATATGCTTGCATCACTAAACCGGATGATATTTTAACAAAAAAAAGGAGGAAAAAAGGGACAGAACAGAAGTCGGCAGTCCAGCGGAGGGGCTTAATATTTAAATCTATTGATTGTAGCCCTCCTCACATTCACTCTGCTTCTTCAGTACAGGACTGAAACCTGAGACGGGTGTGAGACTTGAGGCTGAGGGGGTCCTAAAATGTACACCGTACTGTGGTCTAGTTTGGTATAAAGCAGCACAGCTGCCTGTGGTCAGTTAATGGACCAACAGAAGCATGTTACACTGCAAGCCCGCTTATAGACTAATTGGGTGACACTTTATTTGGTGTGATTATTAATGGCTGATAAAAGCATTATTAGATGCTTGACAGACACTATGCATATGAGAATGTATTAACCATTTATATTATCTATTATTATAAACTGTGTGGTTCCAGCCCTGAATGATGATTGGCTGACAGCCGTGGTATATCACAGGCACGACAAAACATTTATTGTTATGTTGGTAACCAGTTTATAATAGCAATAAGGCACCTCGGGGGTTTGTGGTATATGGCCAATATACCACGACTAAGGGCTGTGTCAAGGCAAGCCGCAATGCGTCGTGCATAAGAACAGCCCTTAGCCGTGGTATATTGGCCATATACCACACCCCCTCAGTGCTTTATTGCTTAATTATATTATGATATATACTCCATGATTCATGAACAACAGGCTTTACATAGCAAGGCTAATGGACAAACTATGTCATAGTGTTTATTTGCAGTGCTCTCGGAAAGTATTCAGACCCCTTGACTTTTTCCACATTTTGTTACGTTACAGCCTTATTCTAAAATAGTTTCAAAAGTTTATTTTCCTCATCAATCTACACACAATACCCCATAATGAACATAGTTATTCAGACCCTTTACACAGTACTTTGTTGAAGCACCTTTGGCAGCAGTTACAGCCTTGAGTCTTCTTGGGTATGATGCTACAAGCTTGTCACACCAGTATTTGGGGAGGTTCTCCAGTTCTTCTATGCAGATCCTGTCAAGCTCTGTCAGGTTGGATGGGGAGCGTCGCTGCACAGCTATTTTCAGGTCCAGGGTCTGGCTGGGACACTGAAGGACGTTCAGAGACTTGTCCCGAAGCCACTCCTGCATTGTGTTGGCTTAGGGTCGTTGTCCTGTTAGACGGTGAACCTTTGCCCCAGTCTGAGGTCTTGAGCATTCTGGAGCAGGTTTTCATCAAGGATCTCTCTGCACTTTGCGCTGTTCATCTTTCCCTCGATCCTGCCTAGTCTCCCGGTCCTTGCCGCTGAAAAACATCTCATCAGCATGATGCTGCCACCACCATGCTTCACCGTAGGGATGGTGCCAGGTTTCCTCCAGAGGTGACGCTTGGCATTCAGGCTAAAGAGTTCAATATTGGTTTCGTCAGACCAGTGAATATTGTTTCTCATGGTCTGAGAGTCTTTAGATGCCTTTTGGCAAACTCCAAGCGGGCTGTCATGTGCCTTTTACTGAGGAATGGCTTCCGTCTGGCCACTCTACCATAAAGTCCTGATTGGTGGAGTGCTGCAGAGATGGTTGTCCTTCTGGAAGGTTCTCCCATCTCCACAGAGGAACTCTGGAGATCTGTCAGTGATCATTGGGTTCTTGGTAACTCCCTGACCAAGGCCCTTCTACCCCCCCGATTGCTCAGTTTGGCCGGGCGGCCAGCTCTAGGAAGACTCTTGGTTGTTCGAAACTACCATTTAAGAATGAATGAGGCCATTGTGTTCTTGGGGACCTTCAATGCTGCAGACATTTTTTCGTACCCTTCCACAGATCTGTGCCTCAACATAATCCTGTCTCGGAGCTCTACAGACAATTCCTTCAACCTCGTGGCTTGGTTTTTGCTCTGACATGCACAGTCAACTGTGGGACCTTATATAGGAAAACCCCCAAAAACCCTGAAATCTCCATCGCTAACTATAACATTTTCCGCCAAGATAGAACTGCCAAAGGGGGCGGTGTTGCAATCTACTGCAAAGATAGCCTGCAGAGTTCTGTATTACTATCCAAGTCTGTACCCAAACAATTCGAGCTTCTACTTCTAAAAATGCACCTTTCCAGAAACAAGTCTCTCACTGTTGCCGCTTGCTATAGACCTCCCTCCGCCCCCAGCTGTGCCCTCGATACCATATGTGAATTGATTGCCCCCCATCTAACTTCTGAGCTCGTGCTACTAGGTGACCTAAACTGGGACATGCTTAATAACACCCCGGCCATCCTACAATCTAAGCTTGATGCCCTCAATCTCACACAAATGATCAATGAACCTACTAGGTACAACCCCAAAGCCGTAAACACGGGAACCCTCATAGATGTCATCCTAACTAACTCACCCTCCAAATACACCTCTGCTGTTTTCAATCAAGATCTCAGCGATCACTGCCTCATTGCCTGCATCCGTAATGGGTCTGCGACCAAACGACCACAACAACGATCACTGTCAAACGCTCTCTAAAAAAATTCTGCAAGCAGGCCTTTCTAATCGACCTGGCCGGGGTATCCTGGAATGACATTGACCTCATCCCGTCAGTAGATGATGCCTGGCTATTCTTTAAAAGTGCCTTCCTCACCATCTTAAATAAGCATGCCCCACTCAATTTTTTTTAACTAGGAATAGATCTAGTCCTTGGTTCACTCCAGACCTGTCTGCCCTTGACCAGCACAAAAACATCCTGTGGCGTTCTGCATTAGCATCGAATAGCCCTCGTGATATGCAACTTTTCAGGGAAGTTAGGAACAAATATACACAGGCAGTTAGAAAAGCTAAGGCTAGCTTTTTCAAACAGAAATTTGCGTCCTGTAGTACTAACTCAAAAAAGTTCTGGGACACTGTAAAGTCCATGGAGAATAAGAACACCTCCTTCCAGCTGCCCGCTACTCTGAGGCTAGGAAACACTGTTACCACCGATAAATGCACTATAATTGAGAATTTCAATAAGCATTTCTCTACGGCTGGCCATGCTTTCCACCTGGCTACCCCTACCCCGGTCAACTGCCCGGCACCCTCCACAGCAACCCGCCAAAGCCCCCACCATTTCTCCTTCACCCAAATCCAGATAGCAGATGTTCTGAAAGAGCTGCAAAATCTGGACCCATACAAATCAGCCGGGCTAGACAATCTGGACCTTCTCTTTCTAAAATTATCTGCCGAAATTGTTGCAACCCCTATTACTAGCCTGTTCAACCTCTCTTTCGTATCGTCTGAGATTCCCAAAGATTGGAAAGCTGCCGCGGTCATCCCCCTCTTCAAAGGGGGTGACACTCTAGTCCCAAACTGCTACAGACCTATATCTATCCTACCCTGTCTTTCTAAGGTCTTCGAAAGCCAAGTTAACAAACAGATTACCGACCATTTTGAATCCCACCGTACCTTCTCCGCTATGCAATCAGGTTTCAGAGCTGGTCATGGGTGCACCTCAGCCACGCTCAATGTCGTAAACGACATCATAACCGCCATCGATAAGAGAAATTACTGTGCAGCCGTATTCATCGACCTGGCCAAGGCTTTCGACCCTGTCAATCACCACATTCTTATTGGCAGACTCGACAGCCTTGGTTTCTCAAATGATTGCCTCGCCTGGTTTACCAACTACTTCTCTGATAGAGTTCAGTGTGTCAAATCAGAGGGCCTGTTGTCCGGACCTCTGGCAGTCTCTATGGGTGTGCCACAGGGTTCAATTCTCGGGCCGACTCTCTTCTCTGTATACATCAATGATCTTGCTCTTGCTGCTGGTGATTCTCTGATCCACCTCTACGCAGATGACACCATTCTGTATACTTCTGGCCCCTCTTTGGACACTGTGCTAACTAACCTCCAGACGAGCTTTAATGCCATACAACTCTCCTTCCGTGGCCTTCAACTGCTCTTAAACGCAAGTAAAACTAAATGCATGCTATTAAATCGATCACTGCCCGCACCTGCTCGCCCGTCCAGCCTCACTACTCTGGACGGCTCTGATTTAGAATACGTAGACAACTACAAATACCTGGGTTTCTGGTTAGACTGTAAACTCTCCTTCCAGACTCACATTAAGCATCTCCAATCCAAAATTAAATCTAGAATCGGCTTCCTATATCGCAACAAAGCATCCCTCACTCATGCTGCCAAACATACCCTCGTAAAACTGACCATCCTACCAATCCTCGACTCTACTCAACAAACTGGATGCAGTCTATCACAGTGCCATCCGTTTTGTCACCAAAGCCCCATACACTACCCACCATTGCAACCTGTACACTCTCGTTGGTTGGCCCTCGTTTCATACTCGTCGCCAAACCCACTGGCTACAGGTTATCTACAAGTCTCTGCTAGGTAAAGCCCCGCCTTATCTCAGCTCACTGGTCACCATAGCAGCACCCACTCGTAGCACGTGCTCCAGCAGGTATATCTCACTGGTCACCCCCAAAGCCAATTCCTCATTTGGTCGTCTTTCCTTTCAGTTCACTGCTGCCAATGCCTGGAACGAACTGCAAAAATCTCTGAAGCTGGAGACTCATATCTCCCTCACTAGCTTTAAGCACCAGCTGTCAGAGCAGCTCATAGATCACTGCACCTGTACATAGCCCATCTGTAAACAGCCCATCTATCTACCTACCTCATCCCCATACTGTATTTATTTATCTTTCTCCTTTGCACCCCATTATCTCTACTTGCACATTCATCTTCTGCACATCTACCATTCCAGTGTTTAATTGCTATATTGTAATTACTTCGCCACCATGGCCTATTTATTGCCTTAACTTACCTCATTTGCACTCACTGTATATAGACTTTTTGTTTTCTTTTGTTCTACTGTATTATTGACTGTATGCTTTGTTTATTCCATGTGTAACTCTGTTGTTGTATGTGTCGAATTGCTATGCTTTATCTTGGCCAGGTCGCAATTGTAAATGAGAACTTGTTCTCAACTAGCCTACCTGGTTAAATAAAGGTGAAATAAAAATCAATAAATAAAATAAATATAGACAGGTGTGTGCCTTTCCAAATCATGTCCAATCAATTGAATTTACCACAGGTGGACTCCAAATCAAGATGTAGAAACATCTCAAGGATGATCAATGGAAACAGGATGCACCTGAGCTCAATTTCAAGTCTGATAGCAAAGGGTCTGAATACTTATGTAAATAAGTTATTTTTGTATTTTATTTTTATAAATTTGCAAGCATTTCTAAAAACCAGTTTTCGCTTTGTCATTATGGGGTATTGTGTGTAGACTGATGAGGGGGGAGAAATGTTTTAATCAATTTTATAATAAGGCTGTAACGTAACAAAATGTGGAAAAATTCAAGAGGTCTGAATACTTTCTGAATGTATTGTAGGTACCTAGGGATCATACTGTGGACTAGTTTATGTACAAGACACAATCTAATCTGAGAGACTCTCTCCTCCACTTTGAGCCATCTCAGGCTTTCAAAATGGGAATGGTCAATATGAGTATGTTCTGGAAGTTTAAGAATAATCCTGACTAATTAGTTCTGAGATGTCTGCAGTTTGTTTTTAATTATCTTGGGGGCTTATTGTACCAGGAAGAGCACACATAGTCGAAGTGGCACTGAACAAGAACCCCTGCCAATGCCACCAATGCATTCTTAACCAGGTATTTAGAGTTTTTTTCCAGAAACCTAGTTTTATGTTTCACTTTGGAGAGAGTATTGACAGAGATACCTGATGTCTCAACAGAGATATCTGATGTTTTCTTAACAGAGATTTCTGCACAATTCCCACTGGATGCTGACTCCCAGGGGACAGAACTCTTATCCCCTTCCATTTAACCCATGGGTATAACCACGGTAACCATGTAGGGGTTATTAGCCGGTCATTTGATTACAAATGGGCACAGCTGAGGTGCACTGACATGATGCTACATCCAGACCAGGGCCCTTATTCATAAAGCGTCTCAGTGTAGGAGCGCTGATCTAAGAACAGATCCCCTCTGACCATGTTATCTAATTTATTATGATCTAAAAAGGAAAACTGATCCTAGATCAGCACTCCTACTCTGAGACACTCAGAAAGATGCAAGTCTCTCTCCACTCCCAGAGGGATCTAGTGTAGAGTTTATAATAATAGTTTTGTCTTTCCCCATAGTGCTCAATGACCAATCCAAGATGACTGGTTAGAACATCCACTCACATGGTTTCAAAGGATTGAACCAGGCCTAACCCCTATTCAGCTACAGCCAGCAGTATGAATAACAGTATGCTGAATGGTATTCAAAAGGGATACTCATGATTTGGTGCTAGGCTTAGTGGGAGTGTGAGAGCAACAGAGAGAGGGAAGAAGGAAGATATAAGAAGAGAGAGAGAGAGAGCTTGGGAAAAGCAAGATATTGAGAGAGAAAAGGAGAGATTGTGCAGACGCATGAGAGAGATTTCACTCAACCATTTTGTAGGCTAATTCAACCTCAGTCATAGCCCACGTGCTAAGCTGGGTAGAAAATGCAAATGATTCACTGTTATGCCTTATTAGTTGTCTCTTACTTGATGCTTTCAAATCTCTCCAGCTGTAAGCCCTGAACTGTAATATGGCTAACTGTAGCCAGTGAAGGGGTGAGGGGAGAGAATCCGACACAGCCTGACATGTGAAGTTCTAAACCCCACTGTGACACAGCCTGTCATGTGAAGTTCTAAACCTCACTGTGTTATGACACAGCTATTTCAGTACACCAAATCCACTGCCCCAGGAAGGACTTTTAAGAGAATCCTCCCTGAACTCCCTTCATAATGAGAGTTGGAGAACGGAGGCATCTGAGTGTTCAACTGTCGCACAAGAACACTTTATGCCAGCATCGTCGCCACGTAGTGATGACTCAATGTGGATGTCATATTAGATGCGTATAGAAGATAAATTCCCACTGTGTAGTAATATTGTGTTTTAAAGGGATAGTTCACTCAAATGACTAAATGTCATGACCAAATCATCTATAAGAAACGTCATTGAGCTACACAATCAATATTGGATACTTTAGGATGATTTGGACATGCTAATATCAGTATCATTGACTTAAGCAGCATAGGGGGCCCGACAAGTAAAATAATAATTTCAGTAACTCAGTCGGTGTCTCAACTTACTGTTGAGAAATAGAGTAGTAGAATGAGTACCTGAGGTGGACGTTTGAAATCTGGTTGTGAATCAGCAGTTTTTCTCTTGATCTGTCAGTCACTGACAGGTACTCAATTAGCAATGTCAGCTAACAATTTTTTGATTGGTAAGTTAGTCTAGCTGGTTATCTAAACTTGTAGTGATCATAGCCCAATACCGACCGGGGACCCCCATTGACTTTGTTTGTCACTCTCACTCAGATATCATTAACATGGCATAAATCATGGCAAAAGGTGTCTTGCTTAGGGCCCTGTCATGCCAAATTGTGTCCCTATGCCAAAAAGTCCCCCTCCCCCCCCCCTGCATCACAATGGGATTCAATGAGTTCTAGCTTCTGTTGCTAGGGCTGTTGCTAGAACTTGCAAAATTCTGACCGGATTACGTCATGAACCAAAGTGTCCGTTGCTATGCTGGTTGCTTGGCTCTATTTTACCTCGTAGCAGTCGCGAAGGAAGGGGGACGCGGGCAGTTCTAGTTCTATTTAACCTCATAAGCGCTCACTCAGTCCGTGCAAAATTATTACCTCAGAATTGCTCTCCAAGGATGGTGTTTTTGACAGTGACAACCTGCTGACCATCTGCTGCCTCAGAGGACCGAAAAGACTGGAAAGAGAACACTCTTTCTTTACCATATATTTGTCTTTATATAAGAAAATATTGTTAAATAGGAAGAAATCATTTAAGCTGTTTGTAGATTAACGCTGCTAGCTACTCTACTTATTTACCTCAGCCTGCCTAGTCAGCTAGCCAGTTACAGTAGCTGGCTAGGTAGCCAGCTAGCTAGCCAGATCGTTTTATTTAGCTAACGTTAGCTAGCTAACTATTGTAACTGTTATTGTAGATTTGTGTTTGAATGTAGCTTGCACTTCAATGGCATCCCTCGAGGAGATTTTAATTTATCTTTCCAACCAGGCGAAGTACTATGAAGGCACCACTGATTTCGACAAGAGGTGCAACATTCAGAGAAATTCACAATTCAGGGTAACGTTAAGCAGTTAACTTCTATTAGATAACTGGATGGATTTAGCTATGTACAACCATTTTTCAACAACTATTTTCCATCTAGCTAGTTAGTTATCTACATGTTGCTAGCTATACCTGTCTGTCATATTGAGGTATCTAGCTATAAGTTAAACCTGATCAATCAAATGGATAGGTGTAAGCAATTATGGTAATTCCAAATTCACTTAACTAGGTGACTTCGCTAGACAGAACGAGAGAGAGGGGGGGGGGTGAGAGAGGGAGAGAGAGGTAGGAAGAGAGTGGAAGACAGACAGAAAGAGAAAGACAGCCGTACAAATGTATTTAGACTTTAGTATTTCAACAACTCTTCCAACTTGTTAGGCAATTATATGTACCTACGGGGGAAGGATGGCAAGCTACACAGTAGGGGGATTTTTACTAAGGAGGAGAAGGAGGCCGTGCTGACCGAGATGCATGCTGGCCATTTCGGGGTGAAGCGCATAATTCCCAAAATCAACCTACGCTTCTTCTGACGGGGAATTGTCAAGGAGGTGGACAGATGGGCAAGTGAAATAACCTTTTGTTTATCAATCGTATTCTATTTTATCTGAAATTATTATGATTTCAATGAATGTCATATCAGAGAGCACACAATGTTTCAATTTGTCCCTTTTTGCTTAAAGGTCAGTACCCTGTCTAGCCTGCCAGAAATTTGAGAAGACGGAGTTTGTGGCGCCAGAGTTGAAGCCCATAAAAGTTGTTTCACCATGGCACATGATCGGTAAGTGTCCCAATTCAAATTTTGCCCTGATAAGTTGTTTTGTAATGGTTGCTTTATTTGATCACAGCAGAGTTCAATATTATTGAATGTGTGTTTTCACTATCCTTACAAATATGAAAATATGCATACTGTATGACACAGATACAGGTAAGAATCAAGTAATCTTCTCTCTAACACTTTAAATGTTAGGGGTGGACCTCATCGGACCCTTCACAAAATCCAGGAATGGCAACAGCTGGTGTCTGACGGTGACCGATCACTTTACCAAGTGGCTGAAGGCAATACCGATTAAGGTCAGTAAAGGAATTCCCTTCTAAATTCCCTTCTGTAACTTATTAAAAAGGGCACTTTTGTATGATACCCATCAAGGACAAGACTGGCGAGGCCACCTCCAAGGCGATGGTGGACATCTTCAACACCAACGCTTCTCCTGAGGTCATCTTGAGTGACCAAGGTCATGAACAAGGTACAGATGTTATAGGTTATATTCTGTCACCAATGGTTTGTTTTATTTATTTTTTTACAATTTGTTTTTGTTTTTCCATGGTACATAATCAGACATATTTCAATATCTTACATTGTCAATAGATATCGCTTTCCTACCCCCTCCTCCAGGTTTGGTGAATGGATCAACCAGACCCTCAAACTGCCATGGGCAAGTCCCTTGATTGGTACCAGGAAGGTTGGGAGAACAACCTGAAGGTAATTCTCTTTGCACACAACAGCAGCATCCAGGCATCCACAGAGTATGGATGGGAGCCGCAGATGTTGACTGAGCTAAACAATACAATTGTATATACAATTATTGTATATATTGTAGTCTTTCAAATTTGTTATTGACTTAGTGTTGTTGTTTGTCTATTGCTATTTTTGTATAACGTACTGTCGTGGAATACCAAATCAAAGGGTAGAGAGAGAGACTGCAGATTCTTTCAAACAATACTTTATCATAAGATTTGCAAAAACTGAGAATCAACTACCCACTCAACAGTATGTAGTTGAAAAGCTCCACGAACCGTGACGGTTCAATGCTTTTATAGAGAAAATACATACAACCCCTTTCTGTATATGTGGCAGTCAGCAGATAGTGTGTAAAAGGTCATTCGTTGTCTGTGTAAACTCAAGATAGCACAAGGTTGATAGCCTGAGGGCTCAACCGTCTAACTGCATTCACAACAACAAACACTATATTGTACTCCTTTCTGCAAGGTTCCATACATGTGACTTTCTGGTGATAGTAAACCCACGGGATTTCACATGCTGCGGTTGCACCCAAACGTCTCTTAGCTGTTAGCCCAGTCTTATGACTAAGTCACACCAAGACACGTTTGTATCAGGTTAGAAAAAACACTAGCATATAACAAGAGACCATTCTTTAAGCAGTAAAACGTAGCATGACTAATTATGTAATTTTCCACAACATTTCCTCCCTTTTGAGACTAAGTCTCAACCTAATAGAACATTACTTACCAGTATTTCCATTAACCTCTATGGGCTAGGTCCCACCTACTCAACAGCCAGTGTAATCCCGTGGCGCGATATTCAAAAACCTCAAAAATGCAAAAACTTCAATTTTTCAAACATATGACTATTTTACACCATTTTAAAGACAAGACTCTCGTTAATCTAACCACACTGTCTGATTTCAAAAAGGCTTTACAACGAAAGCAAAACATTAGATTATGTCAGCAGAGTACCCAGCCAGAAATAATCAGACACCCATTTTTCAAGCTAGCATATAATGTCACATAAACCCAAACCACAGCTAAATGCAGCACTAACCTTTGATGATCTTCATCAGATGACAACCCTAGGACATTATGTTATACAATACATGCATGTTTTGTTCAATCAAGTTCATATTTATATCAAAAACCAGCTTTTTACATTAGCATGTGACTAGCATGTGACTAGCATTCCCACCGAACACTGCCGGTGAATTTACTAAATTACTCACGATAAACGTTCACAAAAAACATAACAATTATTTTAAGAATTATAGATACAGAACTCCTCTAAGCACTCGATATGTCCGATTTTAAAATAGCTTTTCGGTGAAAGCACATTTTGCAATATTCTAAGTAGATAGCCCGGCATCACAGGGCTAGCTATTTAGACACCCAGCAAGTTTAGCTTTCACCAAAGTCAGATTTACTATAAGAAAAATGTTATTACCTTTGCTGTCTTCGTCAGAATGCACTCCCAGGACTTCTACTTCAATAACAAATGTTGGTTTGGTCCCAAATAATCCATTGTTATATCCAAATAGCGGCGTTTTGTTCGTGCGTTCAAGACACTATCCGAAAGGGTAAATAAGGGTTACGAGCATGGCGCATTTCGTGACAAAAAAATTCTAAATATTCCCTTACCGTACTTCGAAGCATGTCAACCGCTGTTTAAAATCAATTTTTATGCCATTTTTCTCGTAAAAAAGCGATAATATTCCGACCGGGAAATCGTTTTTTATTACAAAGAGAGTGAAAGTAAAAGCATGCTATCCCCTCATGCACGAGCCTCAGTCTAATGGCCCTCTGATAGAGCACTTGCCAAACGCGCTAATGTGTTTCAGCCGGCGGATGGAATTACATCGTTCAGCTTTTTCCCGCCTTCTGAGAGCCCATGGGAGCCGTAGGAAGTGTCACGTCATGCCAGAGATACCCTGTATTTGTTAGAGATGATCAAGGAGGGCAAGAAATTGTCAGACAGGCCACTTCCTGTAAGGAATCTTCTCAGGTTTTGGCCTGCCAAATGAGTTCTGTTATACTCACAGACACCATTCAAACAGTTTTAGAAACTTTAGGGTGTTTTCTATCCAAAGCCAATAATTATATGCATATTCTAGTTACTGGGCAGGAGTAGTAACCAGATTAAATCGGGTACGTTTTTTATCCGGCCGTGCAAATACTGCCCCCTAGCCCCAACAGGTAAAACAAGCATTAACATGAAGGAAAATAAAATACTTTCTTACATTACAATTGTAAATGACCTCCATTGTCATTGAGTTTCAACCCTTCATATAGTGCAATTCATTCTCAGAAAGGGGAAAGGAACATATGAATTCAAACATCAGTACATACTTTATCACCACACACAAGGCAATAGCTTCGTTGAGACTGTCCATATTGCCACAGGGTCACCATGATGGTAGGCCCTTAAAGCAAAGAATTTGTATCCACTCTCGCACTTTTCTAAGGTAGTGATACCCACTTCCCTGGAGAGTAGTTATGGTATGTGCCTTTAAATTGGTAACGGTTTTAATACCTTGTATTAGAACCAATACTGGATCATCTGCCAATTTACTACTGGAGAATATGTGTTCCTTTATTCGATCACACAGTGCAGCCAGTCGGGCTGATAGGATCCATCGTCCATCCATAATATAAATCTCTCGTCAATACACACACACACTCAGGAAACAAAAACAAACACACAAAACAAACAGTATTTGGTTAGGAACGTCTACCTTTCTTATAATTTGAAAAGAGTTTTCTCCTCCATCAAAATGTTTTTTGCTCTATGCAATTTTAAATCTGGTACCCACATGGTAGTTCCTCCTATGCACATTTCCGTTTAGGGTTTACGTTTATAGCTGGTTTCCCAATCATAACTAACTGTTTTACTAGTACATTGATTAATACATTTGATTTTACAATGTTTATATATATTTTTTCACATGTTCTTTTTCTTTAAATTGTTTTATATTTTTTTACCTGCAGGAATATGTTTTATATCTCAGGATTGTGCCCTGGAATCACATAACTCGTAACCATGTCATATCATCCCATGGCTGCTTCTCTGCTTCAACAGAGAAACACAACCCCTGTCTCTAACCAGGATACTTCTGCTTCAAAAAAAAGATCCCACTCGGAGATGTCCCCTGATCCTACAGGGGCACCCTGCTTCAGCAGGATGGTTGCCCTAGAATTACTCAGGACTTCCCCTATTCAGAAATAACTCTGCTACAACAACGTTTCTAACTAGGGGTGTCTTTGCTTCCACAAACACAATGTGCACAACCTGTTCTTAGAACAGGATTTTCTATGATGTTTAAAAGAAAATCAGTCCCACCTTGAATTTATCTTATGTGTCCAGATTGACGTATCCACTCACTGACACTCCCGGCAGGTCTGAGGTGGGTCCCCCTTTGCTCTGTTTTAGTCGGAGTGTTTGGTACCCTGAGCCATGTCTAACGGATCCCCTGCGCGCAGTTTAACCTCTGTCTCCTGGGAGCAATCAGCAAGCGGAGTTAGCATCCCACAGCTGTCACCAATTTGTCGTGGAATATCTAATCAAAGGGAAGAGAGAGAGACTGCAGATTCTTTCAAACAACACTTTATCATAAGATTTGCAAAAATGGAGAATCAACTACCCACTCAACAGTGCATAGTTGAAAAGCTCCACGAACAGTGCCGGTTCAATGCTTTTATAGAGAAAATACATACAACCCCTTTCTGTATACGTGGCAGTCAGCAGGTAGTGTGTAAAAGGTCATTTGTTGTCTGTGTAAACTTAAGATAGCACAAGGTTGATCGCCCGAGGGCTCAACCGTCTAACTGCATTCACAACAACAAACACTATATTGTACTCCTTTCTGCAAGGTTCCATACATGTGACTTTCTGGTGATAGTAAACCCACAGGATTTCACATGCTGTGGTTGCACCCAAACATCTCTTAGCTGTAAGCCCAGTCTTATGACTAAGTCACACCAAGACAAGTTTGTATCAGGTTAGAAAAAACACTAGCATATAACAAGAGACTATTCTTTAAGCAGTAAAACACGGGATAGCATGACTAATTCTGTAATTTTCCGCGACAGTACTATCAGATCACTGAAACCACCTGATGTGGTGGAAGTTGTCGAACCAGATCAGAACGCCTACGAGGATCACCTTCAGGCACGGACTGAGGAGGTGGAGGTTGTCGAACCAGATCAGAACGCCTACGAAGACCACTTTCAGGCATGGACTGAGGAGGTGGAGGTTGTCGAACCAGATCAGAACGCCTACGAGGATCACCTTCAGGCACGGACTGAGGAGGTGGAGGGTTTTGACCAGGTAAAAATTATTGTATGATGTTCATTTATGTTCTGGCCTTCCAAGAGATATGTAAGAAATGTATTTGTAATATGAAATATAATTGCATTTATTCCTGTTATCAGTCAAGGTGAGACTGAACATGGACAAGGCGCAGGAGAAACAGAAGGAGCGCTACCGGAGCAGAATCAAGAAGGGGACCAAGTGCTACGACATTTGGGTAAATTACTTGGTTTGGAAGAAGGACGAAAGGAAGGCGAGACTTGGGAAACCTCGCTGCTCTTTCACCTCCTAGCTGAGGTCACCATCTGTTAAAGTGAATATAAAAAATCTCAGATAATAACTATTTGCATTTGCACACAAAATAACCTGAACTTAGTTTTAGTTTCCCTAACACTGATATGTTTCTCTTTGTCTTCCTAGGGTTACCTCAGTGGAAGCAACTGAAAACACTGACACCCTACACTTCAGTGAAGCCAAAAGTATGTTAAGCTTTGGTTGACATTTGAGAAAGCAAGGAATGGTAGTTATGCTGAGCTTGTAAAAATGTACCTCTTCAATTAACCTCTCCAAATGACTTTAGGACTATTAACTGTCAAATCAAATCAAATTGTATTTGTCACATGCTCCGAATACAACAGGTCTAGACCTTACTGTGAAATGCTTACTTACAAGCCCTTAACCAATAATGCAGTTCAAGAAATAGAGTTAATAAAATATTTACTAAATAAACTAAAGTAAAAAAATGCAATTAAATTAATGACATAACAATAACGAGGCTATATACAGGGGGTACCGGTACCGAGTCAATGTGTTAGTCGAGGTAATTTGTAAAGTAGGAGTAATCCCATCCACCAGAACCAGTGAATTTGGTTCAGTCTGATTTTCTGTGCTCTGAGTCGGAGGGGGACCAGCAAGAGGTAGGCTGTACCTTCCAAATGTGTTGAAAAGTACATACAGTTGAAGTCAGAAGTTTACATACACCTTAGCCAAATTCATTTCAACTCAGTTTTTCACAATTCCTGACATTTAATCCTGGTAAGAATTCCCTTTCTTAGGTCAGTTAGGATCACCACTTTATTTTAAGAATGTGAAATGTCAGAATAATAGTAGAGAGAATGATTTATTTCAGCTTTTATTTCTTTCATCACATTCCCAGTGGGTCAGAAGTTTACATACACTCAATTAGTATCCAGGGTATGACTGTGGCAATGAGTAGGTCCGGAGACATGTTGGACAAAACCCAATGAGTTGATGATGACTCCGAAAGCCTTTTGGAGTGGGTCTGTGGACTTTTCCATGTAAATACTAAAGTCACCAAAAATGTCATATTATCTGCCATGACTACAAGCTCCGATAGGAATTCAGGTAACTCAGTAAGGAACGCTGTATACGGCCCAGGAGGCCTGTGAACAGTAGCTACAGTTGAAGTCGGAAGTTTACGTACACCTTAGCCAAATACATTTAAACTCAGTTTTTCAAAACTCCTGACATGTAATCCTTGTAAAGATTCCCTGTCTTAGGTCAGTTAGGATCACCACTTTATTTTAAGAATGTGAAATGTCAGAAAAATAGTGGAGAGAATGATTTATTTCAGCTTTTATTTTTTCATCACTTTCCCAGTGGGTCAGAAGTTTACATACAGTCAATTAGTATTTGGTAGCATTGCCTTTAAATTGTTTAACTTGGGTCAAACGTTTCGGGTAGCCTTCCACAAGCTTCCCACAATAAGTTGGGTGAATTTTGGCCCATTCCTACTGACAGCGCTGGTGTAACTGAGTCAGGTTTGTAGGCCTCCTTGCTCGCACACGCTTTTTCGTTCTGCCCACAGATTTTCTATAGGATTGAGGTCAGGGCTTTGTGATGGCCACTCCAATACCTTGACTTTGTTGTCCTTAAGCCACTTTGCCACAACTTTGGAAGTATGCTTGGGGTCATTGTCCATTTGTAATACTCATTTGCAACCAAGCTTTAACTTCCTGACTGATGTCTTGAGATGTTGCTTCAATATATACACGTCATTTTCCTGCCTCATGATGCCATCTATTTTGTGTCTCTCCTGCAGCAAAGCACCCCCACAACATGATGCTGCCTCCCCTGTGCTTCACGGTTGGGATGGTGTTCTTCGGCTTGCAAGCCTCCCCCTTTTCCCTCCAAACATAACAATGGTCATTATGGCCAAACAGTTCTATTTTTGTTTCATCAGACCAGAGGACATTTCTCCAAAAAGTACAATCTTTGTCCCCATATGCAGTTGCAAACTGTAGTCTGGCTTTTTTATGGCAGTTTTGGAGCAGTGGCTTCTTCCTTGCTAAGCGGCCTTTCAGGTTATGTTGATATTGGACTCCTTTGACTGTGGATATAGATACTTTTGTACCTGTTTCCTCCTGCATCTTCACAAGGTCCTTTGCTGTTGTTCTGGCATTGATTTGCACTTTTCACACCAAAGTACGTTCATCTCTAAGAGACAGAACGCATCTCCTTCCTGAGCAGTATGACGACTGCGTGGTCCCATGGTGTTCATACTTGCATACTATTGTTTGTACAGATGAACGTGGTACCTTCAGGCGTTTGGAAATTGCTCCCAAAGATGACTTTTGGAGGTCTCCAATTTATTTTCTGAGGTCTTGGCTGATTTCTTTTGATTTTCCCATGATGTCATGCAAAGAGGCACTGAGTTTAAAGGAAGGCCTTGAAATACATCCACAGGTACACCTCCAATTGACTCAAATGATGTCAGTTAGCCTATCAGAAGCTTCTAAAGCCATGACATCATTTTCTGGAATTTTCCAAGCTGTTTAAAGGCACAGTCAACTTAGTGTATGTAAACTTCTGACCCACTGGAATTGTGATAGAGTGAAATAATCTGTCTGTAAACAATTGTTGGAAAAATTACTTGTGTCATGCACAAAGTAGATGTCAAACCGACTTGCCAAAACTATAGTTTGTTAACAAGACATTTGTGGAGTGGTTGAAAAAACGAGTTTTAAT
The DNA here is from genome assembly GCF_965601325.2 of Salmo salar. NCBI lineage: Eukaryota > Metazoa > Chordata > Actinopteri > Salmoniformes > Salmonidae > Salmo > Salmo salar. The sequence goes on from NC_138291.1 coordinate 173,139,687, forward strand.
GACTCCAACCTAAGTGTATGTAAACTTCCGTCTTCAACTGTATCACCCTTTTATAACACTGCACTAATCCATCAAATGTTCTCAATGTAAAGTGTAACCTATGTGTTTTCTTGTTTATGTCCATGTCTCCTACCCTGTTCCCTTTAACTCTGCTCCTGTTCTCCAGGAGCTAGGGGTTCTGCCCATCACCTAGATGTGGATCCACCTGATGTCCTCCATTACCAACCACCCTCCAACTTTCCATTGCATCATCTACAGCTGTTATTGTCATGTTGTCATTATCGGCTAAGAAAGTTTACTGGGCACATAATATGTGAGATACACGGATTAACTAAAAACACTAGCACCGCAAACACTCAGAACAAAGAGAGCAGCATTGCCTGGTCTTTGCAGTCTCCCTCTTCAAGTCCCCCTTCCGGGACTGGCTGCCTGTTGAGAAGTGACAGGCAGAACCTCCCACCCACACCACCTCCTCTATATTCCACATACCAGAATTCAGTATTTTAGTCTATGAATGCCATGTGAGTGTACAAAAAATCTGTGAAAATAAGTTAATGACACAACTATAACAAAACTTTGAAAGTTTATGTATTCAAATATTAAATATGGCTGTTTCACAAGTTGTTCGTTATTGTAAATTGTAAGGTATCCTATTTGTTCCACATTATTCATTGTTGTGTCCTAGAACCTACAATAAATGCATATATATTCAACCACAAGGGTGTACTGAGCTATGCTATATATATATATATATAATAGAGGACTACTGAATTTCTACTGAATTTCTATTATTTCAGTGTAGATAAGGGAAGGGCAGGTTAAAATAAAAACATAACAGCCAGACAAGCTAGTGTATGAATCAAATGGATTTGCATATGAATGGAGTGGAAATTAGCTGGCTATGGGATCTGTAAGGTAAGTAACTTTAATGTGTCAAGCGGATTACACGTTTTCTTTGCCATTTCCGAAACGTTGTAACATTTAAGATATGGATTTCATGTTGTAATGTTAACAAGGTACCTAATAATAGTTAAAAGTAATGTTTTCATTTTATTAGCTTAACAAAACTTGTTTAAAACAGTGAAATTGTCATGGAAATCAGCCTTGTTTGCATAGTGATGATGAAAAGAATGTAATTTAGACTATAATGATCTCCAAGATTCTAATCATTATGTCATCACACCGTTGATATCGCAATGGATGCTAATAGTTCATTGAATCCCATTGTGACGCAGAGGAGGACACTTTTTGGCCCGGGGGACATTATTTGGCATAACAGCCCCAAAAAGGCTAGAGCCGTTGACTTGCATTGTTGACTTGCGCTGGGTTTGTGCCACACTTGATAAAAAGTTTAGAAACACTGTCCAGGTAAACAAAACCAAACAATGGATTGCTGCTGGAATTTTGGATAATGGTAATTGGCCAGACAAATGACTGCGGTCTCTGTAATAACCGTTGGAATAGCAAAAAAAACGAAACAAAATAAACACTTTTTTTACACACATTTTCTCCTCTCCTGACTACATGTGTAATGTGTGCTTTTGCTGCATTGTGGGGGGTGTTGTCTAGGCAACCGAAACTTGTTTGCTCCAACATCTTGCTTGTTTCAGCAAGGAGCGACAAACTTTCATCACATTGTTAAGAGTCCATGTTAACACAAGAACGGACTCAACCCCAGCGGTTCGTTGCACCAAACAATATAGATGTTTTAACCGTTTCTTTTTTTTAATGACGTTCTTCATCCATAATCGTCAGTTACACGGTTATAGAGTAATTATGCAATCCCTAATGATAGGTGAAATATTGGTTTCATGTATTGGCTCACTCAGGAAGAAATGACATATAAGTATTGAGATTGGGAAAGAGTCCTTGGCATTTCTAAAACCGTTGAAGGAAATGCTGCTATTTGAAGACTTTCTGATATAAATGATTAGTGACATTAAGTCATAGCTAAAGTCTCCTTCGCGTCAATGAACACATGGCTTAACTGTGAGAAAAGCTCCACACAGTTTACAGAGTTGGTTCTTTAATAATCCAAATACATGGTAGCAAACACTTTTTAGAGTGCTAAATAAAGAATAGTGTTCTTCTGGTCCCCAAAAAATATCTATATTTGCACACTGTGCAACACTACAGCAATGCAATCCATCATAATCGCATTGACCCAATGGACTCAGCGATAAAAATTAGCTATGAGTTTCTAGTAATTAATAATTGGGTGAAACAACAGACTACTGCATGTTCAGTCCTATGATTATGTCCCAATTGGCACCCTAATCCCTATGTAGTGCCCTACCTTTGACCAGGGCCCTTAGGCCACAGGAAGTGCACTATATTTGGAATATGGTGCCATCAGGGACAGAATCTATGAACCAAGAGGAAATGAAGAGGGTTGAGTATTGATTAAGTCCAACTATGAGTTTCATAACAAGAAATGTAAATGCTGAGTCATCTTTTTCTCTCTTCTACACACAACCTCTTCCCCTCCTTCCTTTCTCGTTTCTTTGTCTCTCAGTTTTAGTATGAACCCACCTTGTGGATGGTTTCTCTACCTCCACCCACTTTTCTCCCTCTCCATCTAATACCTTTTCGCTCTCCTTCCTTCTCTGTCTCTCTCGCTCATCCCAACCTAACGCACTTCCCCTCCCTCTCTTTTGCCCCCTCCCTCTCTCTATCCCTCCCTCTCTTTCACTCCTCTCTCTATCTCTCCCTCTCTCTAGCACAACCTCTCTTTTGCTATCCCTCCCTCTCTCTATCCCTCCCTCTCTCCCTATTCATTGCCCTGTCTACTGGTTTCTCATTCTAACATAGCACAATGTATATAATATGAACATGTGTCCTGATTATTACCACAATGTATCTTGATTCCTCCCCCATGTATCCTAATTATTACCACAATGTATCTTGATTCCTCCCCCATGTATCCTAATTATTACCACAATGTATCTTGATTCCTCCCCCATGTATCCTAATTATTACCACAATGTATCTTGATTCCTCCCCCATGTATCTTAATTATTACCACAATGTATCTTGATTCCTACCCCATATATCCTGACTCCTACCCCCATGTATCCTGATTCCTACCCCATGTATCCTGATTCCTACTCCCATGTATGCTGAATCCTACCCACATGTATCCTGAATCCTACCCCCATGTATCCTGATTCCTACCCCATGTATCCTGATTCCTACCCCCATGTATCCTGATTCCTACCCCCATGTATCCTGATTCCTACTCCCATGTATGCTGAATCCTACCCACATGTATCCTGAATCATACCCCCATGTATCCTGATTCCTAACCCATGTATCCTGATTCCTAACCCATGTATCCTGATTCCTAACCCATGTATCCTGATTCCTAACCCATGTATCCTGATTCCTAACCCATGTATCCTGATTCCTAACCCATGTATCCTGATTCCTAACCCATGTATCCTGATTCCTACTCCCATGTATCCTGATTCCTACCCCCATTTTATCCTGTTTCCTACCCCCATGTATCCTGTTTCCTACCCCCATGTATCCAGATACCTACCCCCATTTTATCCTGTTTCCTACCCCCATGTATCCTGAATCATACCCCATGTATCCTGATTCCTAACCCCATGTATCCTGATTCCTACCCCCATGAATCTTGATTCCTACTCCCATTTATCCTGATTCCTACCCTCATGTATCCAGATACCTACCCACATGTATCTTGAATCCTACCCTCATGTATCCTGATTCCTACCCCCATGTATCCTGATTCCAATCACAGGTATCCTGATTCCTTCTCCCATGTATCCTGATTCCTACCCCCATGTATCTTGATTCCTCTCCCCATGTATCTTGATACCTACCCTCATGTATCTTGATTCCTACCCTCATGTATCCTGATTCCTACTCCGATGTATCCTGATTCCTACCCCATGTATCCAATATTCCTACCCCCATGTATCCTGATTCCTACCCCATGTATCCTGATTCCTACCCACAAATCCAACCCTCATCTATCTTCATTCCTACCACCATGTATCCTGATTCCTACCCCCATGTATCCTGAATTCTACCCCATGACTCCTGATTCCTACCCCATGTATCCTGATTCCTACCCCAATGTGTCCTGTTCCCTACCCCATGTATCTTGATTCCTTTCCCCATAAATCTTGATTCCTACTCCCATGGATCTGGATTCCTACCCCCATGTATCTTGATCCCCCCCCATCTCTAACTCTGCTTTGCTATCTCCATCCTTGCTTTCTCTCTCTCTCTCTCTCTCTCTCTCTCTCTCTCTCTCTCTGGGCAGACAGCATTTGCTCTGTGTTGTTTATGTTGTGTACAGTTGGGGCCGGTATTGCTCTTCACCCTCACGCCCACAATAGTACCCTACCATATTCCGCTCTCCGGCAGCCACGATGTTGCCATGGCTCCAGGTTACAAAATGCTCTGTAATAGGTTTTAATAATATATATAATATGTATTTATTTTGAATATAATACAGTGTTTATTTATCAGAGTAGCGCTGTGACTTCCAAGGTCTCTTTGAAGCACCTTTTAAATGATTCAGTTATGTCGCTGGTGCATTTTTAAAATCAAGACTTTCAGGTAATTAAAGCCTCAAGGGTTCTGTATAAAATGTTTTATGTGAGTTTTATGTCCCTTATTGGGCTTGAGGGACCAGTAGCCCAGATATCAAAACATTTTCATCAAAGAATGTTTCAATGTGGTTCCCAAATGGTTTTGTGACACCATCAGAGGAGAATGTCCTCTGGGCATTAGTTTATGAAAACTTTGAAAATTACAAATCTAGGTTGTGGTAATATAATCCTTAGCCTAACAGAAATATGCTGGGAACAAGAAAAAGTCAACATGGAACATCCCAAGTGTTATTGTCACTGGAGTAACATGTTACAGACCAGACAGCATGAGGTCCATGTCTTCAAACCTGAAGTAACCTGTTACAGACTAGAAAACATGAGGTACTCGTCTTCAACTCTGAAGTAACCTGTTAGACTAGAAAACATGAGGTCCTCGTCTTCACCCTGATTCTATGCTGCCCCTTTCCTTATATCTAGAGTACCAGTTAAAAGTTTGGACACACCTACTCATTCAAGGGTTTTTCTTTATTTTGACAATTTTGTAGAATAATAGTGAAGCCATCAAAACTATGAAATAACACGTATGTAATCATGTAGTAACCATAAAGTGTTTAACAAATCAAAATATATTTTGCATTTGAGATTCTTCAAAGTAGTCACCCTTTGCCTTGATGACAGCTTTGCAGACTCTTGGCATTCTCTCAACCAGCTTCATGAGGAATGCTTTTCCAAGAGTCTTGAAGGAGTTCCCACATATGATGAGCACTTGTTGGCTGCTCATCCCAACCCATCTCAATTGGGTTGAGGTCGGGTGATTGTGGAGGCCAGGTCATCTGATGAAGCACTCCATCACTCTCCTTCTTGGTCAAATAGCCCTTACACAGCCTGGAGGTGTGTTGGGTCATTATCCTGTTGAAAAATAGTCCCACTAAGTGCAAACCAGATGGGATGGCGTATCGCTGCAGAATGCTGTGGTAGCGATGCTGGTTAAGTGTGCCTTGAATTCTAAATAAATCACTGACAGTCACCAGCAAAGCACCTCCACACCATCCCACCTCCTCCTCCATGCTTCACGTTGGGAACCATACATGTGGAGATCATCCGTTCATCTACTCTGTGTCTCACAAAGACACGGCGGTTGGAAACAAATATCTCAAATTCGTACTCATCAGACCGAAGGCCAGATTTCCATTGGTCTCATGTCCATTGCTCATATTTCTTGGCCCAAGCAAGTCTCTTCTTCTTATTGGTGTCCTTTAGTAGTGGTTTCTTTGCATCAATTTGACCATGAAGGCCTGATTCACGCAGTCTCTGAACAATTGATGTTGAGATGTGTCTCTTTGAAGCATTTATTTGGGCTGCTATCTGAGGTGCAGATAACTCTAATGAGTTTATCCTCTACAGCAGAGGTAACTCTGGATCTTCCTTTCCTGTGGCGGTCCTCATGAGAGCTAGTTTCATCATAGCATTTGATGGATTTTGCCACTGCACGTGAAAAACTTTCAAAGTTCTTGAAATGTTCTGGATTGACTGACCTTAATTTCTTAACAAAATGATGGACTGTCATTTCTCTTTGCTTATTTGAGCTGTGCTTGACATAATATGTAGTTGGTCTTTTAACAAATAGGGCTATCTTCTGTATACCACCCCTACCTTATCACAACACAAGTGATTGGCTCAAATGCGTTAAGAAGGAAAGAAATTCCATAAATTTACTTTTAACAAGGCATACCTGTTAATTGAAATGCATTCCAGGTGACTACCACATGAAGCTGGTTGAGAAAATGCCAAGACTGTGCAAAGCTGTCATCAAGTCAAAGAATATAAAGTGTATTTTGATTTGAAGAACATAAAATGTATTTTGATTTGCTAAACACTTTTTTGGTTACTACATAATTCCATATGTGTTATTTCATAGTTTTGATGTATTCACTATTATTCTACAATGTAGAAAATAGTAAAAATAAAGAAAAACCCTTGAATAGGTAGGTGTGTCAAAAAGTTTGACTTGTACTGTATATATACATGCATTCCGAAAGTATTCCGAACCCTTCAGATTTTCCACATTTTGTTACGTTACAGCCTTATTCTAAAATTGATTAAAATACATGTTTTTCCTCATCAACTTACACACAATACCCCATAATAACAAAGTGGAAACAGGTTATTTGAAATTTTTGGAAATGTATTAAACCTCTATAACAGAAATACCTATGAGACTCAAAATTAAGCTCAGCTGCATCATTTTTCCATTGATTGTCCTTGAGATGTTTCTACAACTTGACTGGAGTCCACCTGTGGTAAATTAAATTGATTGGACATGATTTGGAAAGGCACACATCTGTCTATATAAGGAACCACAGTTGACTGTACATGTCAGAGCAAAACCCAAGCCATGTGGTCGAAGGAATTGTCCGTAGAGCTCTGAGACAGTATTATGTCGAGGCACAGATCTGGGGAAGGGTACCAAAACATTTCTGCAGCATTGAAGGTCCCGAAGAACAGTGGCCTCCATCATTCTTAAATGGAAGAAGTTTGGAACCACCAAGACTCTACCTAGAGCTGGCCACCCGGCCAAACTGAGCAAGAACACAATGGTCACTCTGACAGAGTTCCTCTGTGGAGATGGTAGAACCTTCCAAAAGGACAACCATCTCTGCAGCACTCCACTAATCAGGCCTTTATGGTATAATGGCCAGACGGAAGCCACTCCTCAGTAAAAGGCAAATGACAGCCCGCTTGGAGTTTGTAAAAAGGCACCTAAAGGACTCTCAGACCATGAGAAACAAGATTCTCTGATGTGATTAAACCAACATTGAACTGTGTGGCCTGAATGCCAAGCGTCACTTCTGGAGGAAACCAGGCACTGCTCATCACCTGGCCAATACCATCCCTACGGTGAAGCATAGTGGTGGCAGCATCATGCTGTGGGGATGTTTTTCAGCGGCAGGGACTGAGAGACTAGTCAAGATTGAGGGAAAGATGAACAGAGCAAAGTACAGAGAGAAACTTGATGAGAACCTGTTCCAGAGCGCTCAGGACCTCAGACTAGGACGAAGGTTCACCTTCCAGCAGGACAACGACCCTAAGCACACAGCCAAGACAACGCAGGAGTGGTTTCACAACAAGTCTCTGAATGTCCTTGAGTGTCCCAACCAGAGCCTGGACTTGACCCAGATCCAACATCTCTGGAGAGACCTGAAAAGAGCTGTGCAGCGACGCTCCCCATCCAACCTGACAGAGCTGGAGAGGATCTGCAGAGAAGAAAGGGATAAACTACCCAAATACATGTGTGCCAAGCTTGTAGCGTCATACCCAAGATGACTCAAGGCTGTAATCGCTGGCAAAGGTGCTTCAACAAAGTACTGAGTAAAGGGTCTCAATACTTATGTAAATGTGACATTTCAGTTGTTGTTTTTCTATAAATTTGCAAAAATGAAGAAAAAAAAATGTTTTTTTGCTTTGTCATTGTGCGGTATAGTGTGTAGATTGATGAGGGAAATAATGATTTAATCCATGCAATTTTGGGAATTTGAGAAATGTATGGGAATTTTGGAGATTCAGTGATTGAATGTCTCTGTCCTGTGCCATCACAGGTCCACCCAGATTAAGACATACTCATGGGACAACGCCCAGGTAATCCTGGCGGGGAACAAGGCTGACATGGAGGAGGAGAGAGTGGTGTCAGTGGAGAGTGGTCGAATGCTGGCCGAACAGCTTGGTGAGTGGACATCTACGCTGTCAATCATATCCTCCTCAAATCAGTACTCTCTGAAAGGGACAAACCCTGGCTGGAGAAATAGGTTTGACTCAAATATGTTGGGTAAGTGACATGTTGATATCAGTGGATGATTTATTAGAAAGTCCAAGCTGGCATGTCTAATTTTGTAGAAATGTAATATTCAGTCTGAATCAATTTAATGTAGTATTTGATGGTAAACTTTTAATGATAACATTACAAACGTTTTACTGGGTTATTTCAGGAGGGTCCAAAAAAGTAATCTGAGTGTGCAAAAAAAGGGATCTGGAAGGTCCCGTGTGGCTCAGTTGGTAGAGCATGGTGTTTGCAACACCAGGGTTGTGGGTTCGATTCGTACGGGAGAAAAAAAGTATGAAATGTATGCATTCACTACTTTAAGTCACTCTGAACAAGAGTGTCTGCTACATGACTAAAATGTAATGTAAATGTCCAAAAACCAAATCAGGAATTTCAAGAAAGGGATCTAGTACACGTCTGGAAGTCTAAGGAAGTAATCTGGGGTACTCCACCACATTTCCTGGTGGTGCAATTCCATAAAATGTTTTACATTTATTGAAAACAGTAACTCCCTTTAATGTACTCTGAGCATTTCATTACTTCAGGACCAAGATTTTCTTTTGAAAATAGCTTGTGAATTTTCCTAATTGTATTGTTGTTAATGGATTTCATCAAACAGCGCCGATAGGTTCAATATGCTGTCGGCCACGCAACAGTGTATGTGTTGTTTAGTTGTTATGATGCAGAATGATAATGGGTTTATGAGACAGCCTGAGCACACCTCTGCCATGTATTATTAATTAGAGCCTTCACTAGGCTCCTCTATTGCTAGGCCATAATCAAACACTTCTAATTGGCTGACACCAACACACTCCAGAACAGCGCCTCACTCAGCCTCTTTCTGATTGGTGGAAAGAGCACAAAAGGGTAAGAAATCTGTGAAGCAATATAATAATACAGATCTAAATATTCTTGAAAAAGGTCACTGAATATACACACACACACACAGAGAGAGAGAGACAGACACACACACAGAGAGACAAAACCCAGATGTCTCACTTCTCTGCCTGACCCTTTCTATCTCTCAGGGTTTGAGTTCTTCGAGACGAGTGCCAAGGACAATGTCAACGTAAAACAAACATTTGAGCGTCTCGTCGACCTCATCTGCGACAAGATGTCCGACAGTTTGGAGACTGACCCGGCTGTCACCACAGGAACGCCCAATGCTAGACTAACTGACAACCCTCCTCCGTCGCAGCAGCCCAACTGCGGTTGTTAACCAGGAAAATGACAACAATCTAAGACGTATGAGATTGCCAAAATATTGTATTATCCCTTAGGTAGATCTGTAATACCTTAAATTGTATTATTTTTCATATCTGACTTCTGATGTGCCTAGTACATTTTTTCAGATTTTTTTTTACTTTTTGAAATTGGCTGACACATATGTTGTATGTTCACAAAACTGAAAAATAGACATGTACAGTAATGCCATGTCAGTATGCCATGACCATGAATCACTAATGCCACGTCAGTCGGTACATTTATCTATTTATTTATATAAAAACAGAAATACAGGATCTTCTATATACTATATTAACCAGAGAAAATAGTGTGTTGTTTATGGAATGCTCTGTCAATGACATGATGATCTGTGTATGGTTAAGTTGCCAGTTCCCTCTTGCATATCCTGTATTTCTTCCCTCCCACTATTCCTACTGTGTGTGTGTGTGTGTGTGTGTTAGTGCCACTTTTAAGCATTGAACATTACTGTAAAAAAGTATTACCTACCTTACTAAAGTGATGCCTTTCAGTTAGTTGTTTGTATATCGTTTCATATTTTTCCATCGCCACACTAGATGTGAAACCCATGTGATTATCGGTGGTTAGAATGGACCAATGTGATTATCTGTGGTTAGAACTCATGTGATTATCTGTGGTTAGAACTCATGTGATTATCAGTGGTTAGAACCAATGTGATTATCTGTGGTTAGAATGAACCAATGTGATTACCTGGGGTTAGAATGAACCAATGTGATTAACTGAGGTTAGAATTAACCAATGTGATTATCTGTGGTTAGAACCAATGTGATTATCTGTGGTTAGACAGATGCATGGCTTTATTCTCAGGATATTAATAAAGTAGTTTGTTCAGTGACTGTGGATTAGCTGCCATAGTGTAACAGTTATCTAATACTAACATGTACAGTACTATATTGTAGGATAGGTAGGTAGTCATGATAATAATGCCAGTGTGGTATTTAACAGTTTACTTTATTAAATAAGTGGTACATTTAATGTGGCTGTAAAGTGGTATGATTACTAACCCGATGACTGTTGTTTGAAAACAGTATGCATCTGTGAGTGCAGAGAACAGTTTCTGATGTGTTTCTCAATGTTATATCTGTGTACAAGCAATGAACTGTGTAATACTGCCAACTGGTCAGTCACCTGGAGTAACTAAGACCTAATCATTTCTGCAGTGCGGAATCCATTGTAGGTCATCCTCAGTTGTGAGCCGTACGTTTCAGTCTGGGTTTACAACGGATGTCCTCAAATGGGTTCCGTACTGCAGTGCTAGGTCCAGTGCTGCGACTGTTAATGAAATGGTCCTAAATTAACGGCAGAAAGCTCATAATAATGCCAGTTCCTGGAACAATAAAGATTGAGAGACATTGTGAGACATACAGAGAACCCAAGGAGAGGTCCCAGACAACTATTTCAGGGATGTGAGTCACGGCATCAATATTTCAAAAGTCTGACCTGACTTGACTACAGGATTATAAATAAGGAGCCACTTCCATAATACATACCATCTCATTCTCTGGACTTCACCTCAAATACTTTTTATTAGAGACACTCCTTCTGACATTATTCACCATTCATTTACTGTACTTGCAGTAATGTTTTACTTCTGTTCGACTCTCCGTTACTTTTCTATTGTTATAGAAAAGTTCCCTTGAATAAACCAGAGACAGTTATCCTAAATAGACCCCTACGTGAAAATGTGCTAGAAAACAAATAGAAAGGAAGCTGTTTTTAGGTGTTGTGAGATTATTTTGTGAAAAAGGGTATGTTACTATTAGCTAGACCAAGTGTCATGCCAAATATTGTCTGGCAGAAAATGCTACAATCGATTGTTGCACTTGTGAAAACGAACTGCCTCTGAATCGTTGCATTTTCAGTGGCAAACAATTTTCAGCAGCACACTTGCATGAAATTGTGCCAGATCTATTTCTATATATCTATATCGGTATACTTATTGTATTGTATTTGTGCACCTTCAGGTCTCGTCTTGAGGTGCAATGGGCCAATAAGTGCAATATTTTAAAAGCCTGTTTCTCTGTGAATAGCCATCAGTCTGTGCCATGCATAACTGTTAGGATTGAATTCCTTTTTACGAGTGGTGTGTGAGTAGGGGTTCAATTGGCCAGGGGCATAGTGGAAAGTCTCCTACTTTTGTAGCAGAAAACTTAAGACGCGTCCTAATAGTGGAACAAGAGAAAGCAAGTTCCGATGTCTTCCCAACTGAACCCCAGTGGGCATGATTGTGACGTGTGATAGTGAGAAAATGCAGCCTGTCAGAAAGCCAAGTCATTTTCTCACAATGTCAACACTGTTATCTAAAGACGGGAAACCTCTCTAGATGGTTCCGCTGCCAAGACAGTTGTCGACAAAGTGGTAGAGAGAATGCTGCGTGTGTGAATGAGACAGAATTCTATGTGTGATTGGATGCCTCCCCTTGTACATTCATCCACCTCCTTGATGAAATATATACTATTTGTTGTTTTATAGACTTAAGCATGTGTACAGCTTTATATTGTGTTTTCTGGTGCAGTAACAACAGCCCTCTTAGTATGCTTAGTATGCGGGTCCCAAGATATTGAAGTGTTGTCTGTTCAGCTTCTGTGAAACATCGAGACAGAGATTAAGCCTTACTATGGTATATGCAGTATGGACAGAAACAAGACAAACTGGTTAATAGCAGGTCACTTTAGCCTTTGTTATTTAATTAATCATAAACGGCATTCCATTCATGATAACACACACAAAAAGAGAAACAGCGTACTTAGCTGTACACCAGGGGCTCTAATGATAACACACTAATGATAAAATGTTGACCCCTTGACCCCTCTTAGGTTAATTGGCACTCTACTATGTAAGGTACGGTGTCCTTGACAGCAGGTCACTTTCCCTTCACCTCTTTGAAACAATTGTTTGTAGTGCGCTGCTCCTCGGTCTGGCATTTTCTGCTTTGTGGACGTGGAGAAGCCAGTTGAGATCCTAGCCTGCCCTATTCTGCCATCGCATCTGTTCAAGCGTTAAGCCAGCTGCTCACCTCACCAATATTCTCTGGGACCTTTCCTCTGTGTAGCCTAACACAATTAGAATTCCAGCGGTGAACAAACCCTCAAAAGCCTCTCACAAATTCACCATACAACTGCTAAATCACGTTTTCTCCTGTTGTTCTTTCATACGTTCTCAACATGTCTGTACTGTAGCCCCGAGTGTTTGAATCGGACCATCTCTTCAGCTGTAGAGACACACTGATAGTAATAAAACGTGTCAATGGCGTGTCTGGTAAAAAAAAAAGAAGTCAAGTGGTTTCTTTGAATTCTTGATTTGTATAATAGCTATCCTATAACAGAAAATGTTTGCTGTATCTCTTTGAGTCTTCAGATGGACCTGAACTGATAATACATCATTGTACTATTAAAGTGACCTACAGTATTCTATTTTCCTTGTATGAACTACTCATGAGCTGGATATTTACTTTTATGTGTATGTGACATGATGTATTACACAGGTGATTTCAAGATGACAATAAAAATATACCAATTGTATTCTTGTGTAATTTTTTTGGGGCAGTTTGTTACAATTTCAATGGCTTCAAGATTGGGGAAATAAAAATGTATGACATACCCAGATGGTTTCTTTGTCTCACTGGTACTGTAAGTCTGCCATCTGCTGGAGAAAGAAGTAAGAAAGCAATGTACCTACACCGTATTCTTACTATATTCTTGCCAATTAAGTTTCCTAGTTATTAGACCATTTTAATTGGTAATTGGTAATGAAGATAATGAAGTCCTTACAATTTCAGCCTTTGCCCTTCTTGTAATCATATTACTACATACTATTGTCATCTGAGTTAAGATATCTGTTCTTTTTCATGGTCATATTTTGTTGAGTCAGCATGGCCAAAGAAGGCCCTATTGAATACCACATTACAGTCCTAATAGCCATAACATCTAGCGGTAAAACCCGGAAATGGTTCCAATCGTTTTTTCGTCAGGGATTTTAGAACTTCTTCATATAAGGTCTGTGTTTTGTGTAGGCTTACCCTGGCGTGAAGTTTTGATAACCATGCAAATCTCTCAAGGTAACTTTCGCCTGTAATTACCCCCCCAAAACAAAATGCTAATTAGACGCTAATGTGGCTATCATACAGAACTACACATGTTGTGGCAAGCTTTGACGTCATCCCTCAAGGCACATGTCTCTATGCAAACTCATCTCAAGTAGAAAGTAACCTAGCAAGTAGATATTCTAGTCTTATTAGTTTCTTGTGTAAATAATTGACTATATTTCTTGTGTGTTTTTTTTTTTAGCATTTTACAGATTACCTAGCTAACTACTTTAGCATGTTTTAATTACTTGAATCTTGGCCTTTGTAGCGAACCAGCTAACCTTAGTACTCTCCGTCGAGGATGGTTCTGTACTAAAGTATGTACCCGCTTGTAACCACTACTCCGATAAGCACACATGCATTTTATTGTTTTCTGACCTCTGTAAGCGAGAGGCATCACTGGAGCCGTGTGATAAGGTAAGCCCTGTTTGCGAGCTGCTAACAAGCAATTGTGGTTAGATCAAAGATCTGTGGTTAGCTAGGTGCGTATGGAAATTTGCTAGATAACCACCGTCTGAAGTTACGTGTACAACGCACATGGCAAACTAGCCTGACACAGCAGTGAAATTGTACCTTTGCAAACATCGCATGTCACAGATTTAAGACCTGAATGTAGAAATCGTGGTCTGCTGCCCAAAATCTTTAAATTACATCCCTGCATATCATTCCCTTTCAGATGATCCCCCTATCACTGTTGGTCATCCTCAGTGACCTTACGGATGAGGGTTTTACCTTTACTGTTGAGAATCAGAAGTACAGTCATATAGCTCATCGCAATACTTCACCTCTTCAGGCAAAGGGCACCCTAGACAGTCCTGATCATCTAGTTGAGCATTCCAGATAATTCCTCCATCACAGCAGAAATGTGGCCCCAGAGGGCAGTTTTACAGGCTCCTAACCAACTGTGCTATTTTGTTAGTTTTTTTCCGCAACTTATTAAAACAATTATTTTGTACATAATGTTGCTGCTACCGTCTCTTATGACCGAAAAGAGCAGTGGTTACCCTCCTCGAACTGGACAAAGATTTTTTCTTTAACAAGTTCGACACGAAGGAAATACTGCTTTCTCGAGACCAGGCCCAAATCCCTGTCATTTGCGTGAAGAAAAGACGGAGAAAAAGGCGGCGGAGGTCGGGCGAGTGAGTAAACCTCCACTACCATCCATGCTATTGGCCAACCTGCAATCATTTGAAAATAAAATTGAAGATCTACGATTATCCTACCAACGTGACATTAAAAACTGTAATATGTTATGTTTCACTGAGTCGTGGCTGAACGATGACAGATAATATAGAGCTGGCTGGGTTTTCCATGCATCGGCAGGACAGAGACACTACGTCTGGTAAGACGAGGGGTTTTCTGTCTATTTGTCAATAACAGCTGGTGCGTGATGTCTAATATTAAAGAAGTATCGAGGTATTGCTCTACCTCAGGCGAGCAATAACACCTCATGATAAGCTGTGCAGACCACACTACCTGCCAAGAGAGTTCTCATCTATATTATTCATAGCCGTCTATTTATCACCACAAACCGATGCTGGCACTAACACCTCATTCTGCAAGCTGTATAAGGCCATAGGCAAACAAGACCATGCTCATCCAGAAGCAGCACTCCTTGTGGCCGGGGACTATAATACAGGCAAACTTAAATCCGTTTATCTAATTTCTACCAGCATGTCACATGTGTAACCAGAGGAAAAATATCTCAAAACCACCTATACTCCACACACAGAGACGCATACAAAGCTCTCCCTCGCCCTCCATTTGGCAAATCTGACAACAATTCTATCCTCCTGATTCCTGCTTACAAGCGAAAACTAAAGCAGGAAGTACCAGTGACTCGCACAATACGGAAGTGGTCAGATGACCCGGATGCTACGGTACAGGACTGTTTTGCTAGCTGTAGTGGAGCTGTAGTGGAGCGGGTTGAAAGTTTCAAATTTTTGCTGTCCACATCACCAACAAACTATCAAGGTCCAAACACACCAAGACAGTTGTAAAGAGGGCACAACAACACAACAGCAGGCTGAAAAGTTTTGGCATGGGTTCTCAGATCCTCAAAAAGTTATTACAGCTGCACCATTGAGAGCATCCTGACTGGTTGCATCACCGGCTGGTATGGCAACTGCTCGGCATCTGACCATAAGGCGCTACAGAGGGTAGTGCGTACGGCCCAGTACATCATTGGGCCAAGCTTCCTGCCATACATGACCTATATACTAAGCGGTGTCAGAGGAAGACCCAAAAAATGATCAGAGACTCCAATCACCCTCGTCATGGACTGTTCTCTCTGCTACCGCACTGCAAGCGGTACCGGAGCGCCAAGTCTAGGACCAAAAGGCTCCTTAACTGCTTCTACCCCCTTCTACCCCATCAAATGGCCACCCGGACTATTTCCATTGACACCCCCCCCATTGTTTTTATAATGCTGCTACTAGCTGTTTATTATCTACTTTACCTCTACCTACATGTACAAATTACCTCTACTAACCTGTTCCCCCACACATTGACTCAGTACCGGTACCCCCTGTATGTAGCCTCGCTATTTTTATTTTATTGTGTTACATTTTATATTTATTTTTAGTTAACCAAAAATGTAAAACAAGAAATAGTTAACGGCTTGTAAGTAAGCATTTCACGGTAAGGTCTACAACTGTTGTATTCGGACCCATGTGACAAATAAAATTTGATTTGAGATGTCCCATCCACATAGTAAGATTTTAGATGAGCAGATAGACCAATCCCAGTCTATTTTACCGTTACTTTAGTGAAGTCTGTGGGTTATGGTATTTTAATGTAAATGTTACCGTTTTAGTAATCAACTTAGCTAGCTAGTAAAAGTACCTTTTTGTTTGTTTGTGTGTCTTTGAAATGGGCAGAACGGAAACCCAGTGACGACACTCGGGTCTGTAGCTGCCATTTTCCAGTGGAAAAGAGAAATGGTACCAGAAAAGGTAGGTCATCCATCATGACAGAAGAAGAAGATCCAGACTGTTGATTGGGAAACAAGAACAAACAATGAGTCATGAGGATTAGGAGGTGAGTATGATAAATAATGTTTTTTTCTGTCCAGATAAAGATGGTGATACAGCATAAAAAAAGACCTACCGCACACCAAATGTCTCTTTGTTTTCCAGTCCAACAGGAGTGCATCCCTCAGACTGTATGATGCCAGTGTGATCCGGTCGTGGAGACTACAGCTGATCGAGCCTGTGGACGGACAGGTCAGTAACTCATCGAATATGATAGGATATTGTGTAAAACATTGAATTTGTAAATGCATAGAAATTGTGAGTTTATGTCCCCTTTTCTCCATGTCTTAGACATGAGGCGTGACATGCGGAAACATCAGGCTCACCCCACGAGAAGCAGTAAATGATCAACGCCACCATCAACAAGAAGATCTGCTGGAAGTGATGTAATCTCACTCTGGGGGTGAGAAATAATTTGAACATCATAGATATAAATTCCCACTGTGCCCACGATAAAGTTAACTACATTACTTTAGGTGGCTGCTTTGAGCAAAATGTGTATGTCATATAACCTATTCTGGGAGCCTAGTGTGTGTGTGTATGAACTATGTGGAATATTTTAGGACCGTTGTCTTCCCTGAAAACAGGTACTGACAGGAGGTGCAATATGAGTCTGTCAGAGGTTGTCACGATGGATGGGGATGGTGATGAAGAAGTGGTGGTCCACACAACGAAGAAGCAGTGTCCCTTCCAGTGATTATGGAGCTGACCTTGGACCTGGTTGGTGCCAGTAAGGATGGTCTTCACGGAAATCCTTCGACTTCACTGCCTCTTCAATGGTAAGGTCCCTTGCACCATAGGGACACTTTGACCACCACCACTGCAGACAATCCAGTGAGGTACCCAGGATCCCAGACCCCGGGACCCAAAGCCCTGACTCCTGCATCTCCATCCCTGTAGCCATTTTGAATGCCTTGATGCCCTCCTCTTCGTTATCTGTGCCCCACTTTACAGACATCACCCTATCCAACGACTGATCTGAGGACCCTTTTTAGAAGCGACAGAGGACAAGTGCAGTTTTTCCATAAACCTTTAATTGATAAATTGGGATTTTATTGCTTAAGATATCAATCATATAGTGGGAATGATCCTATACCTTTAGACTGTGTGAATGCATGTACCAATGAATAAATAAATACTGTGCCTCTGAAGATATACCATATGATTGGTCTTCAAATTCATCTCCAGTGATCATAAGGTAAAATAGATCTAAAACAATTGTCATTTAGCCTTTAATTACAATCCCCTTATCCAAACGGATTACTCTTTTTATCAAGCTCTTATCAGTAGCTCTAATAAATGTGTAAATTACAGTGCTGTTATCGGGAAAAAATGATATGTTTCCAGTTGGAACCGACAGGTTCACTCGACCTAATTGATGGTTTCCTCCAAGTAAAAGGTGGTGTAATTATTAGGGAATTAAGGGCTCTATTCAATCTGTATTGCGGAAGTTCAGCATTACAGCGTGACTGAAGTTTAAAGACCATGTTCCCACGTTAGTGGAGACTGCATTCCAATCACTGGCCACTTTAATGAATGGATCACTAGTCACTTTAATAATGTTTACATATCTTACATTACTCATATCACATTACTTGTTAGATATTACTGCACTGTAGGAACTAGAAGCACAAGCATTTTGCTACACTCACATTAACATCTGCTAACCATGTGTATGTGACAAATAAAAGTTGATTTGCATTCACGGTAAATGCTGTATGTGTTGGCTAAAACAGAAATTCTTTACATTTCTATCGTGCAATCTGTAACATTTCAGCGCTACAGATTGAATGGAGCTCTAAATCAAGGTCAGTTTATGTGTATCTGTAGACACCTCTGCCACACCTCCATTTCTGTTATCCACCCAAAACAAATAGCCAGCTGGTGTGGCGGATTAATCAGAATTAGTTGGGTAACATAGATAATTAAGATGTTTTATCTGCATAATATGCTTATGTGATATACTTGTTATTAGAATGTATCCCTTCGGACTCTGGTGTTGGCAGTTGTACTTCTTCCATCAGAAAGGGAAGAGGACAGGAGGGAACATTGTCTTCATATGTGAATGTGACTTTACCTATTCTAAACCATGTGAAAGGATGGTGTTATTAATGGGGAACCAATTACTGGTTTCCAATGTCTGTGTGCCAGTCACTCCCTCCTTTGGCCTTGGGGGATGTGTGTGGTAGTGTCTGGAGTTGACAATCGATTTATGCCATTGGTCGAGTTGGTGTTTTTGTGCTAGGAGTAACAGGAACGAGATAG
Source organism: Salmo salar (assembly GCF_965601325.2). Lineage (NCBI taxonomy): Eukaryota > Metazoa > Chordata > Actinopteri > Salmoniformes > Salmonidae > Salmo > Salmo salar. The sequence goes on from NC_138291.1 coordinate 173,158,734, forward strand.
GGACCAAACTGAACGATAATTTATAGTGAATGCTAAGGGATACTCTTTTCTCATTTAAAAGTCTCACCTTGTGACCCATTCTATGTATCTGTTCGTCATGTAGGTTGAAAGGGGTGTATCTTGGCTATAAAAGACCTTTGTACTTTCGTCTCGCCACTCTCAACGGATCATTACAAATGGTGAATCGTTGACAAGTCATTGCTATTGCAAAGCTCTCATTATTAAAGATTTAGTTTAAGTATACATAAATGTATGCATTCACTACTGTAAGTCGCTCTGGATAAGAGCGTCTGCTAAATGACTAAAATGTTTAAAAAAAAAAAACAATGTAAATGTAAGTTTGTCTCCTCATTTGATAGTAAAGAAATGAACAACCACACTGGCACATGTTTCCTCATGCTTACAGTGAGGGAAAAAAGTATTTGATCCCCTGCTGATTTTGTACGTTTGCCCACTTACAAAGAAATGATCAGTCTATAATTTTAATAGTAGGTTTATTTGAACAGTGGGAGACAGAATAACAGAAATGCATGTCAAAAATGTTATAAAATGATTTGCATTTTAATGAGGGAAATAAGTATTTGACCCCTCTGCAAAACATGACTTAGTACTTGGTGGCAAAACCCTTGTTGGCAATCACAGAGGTCAGACGTTTCTTGTAGTTGGCCACCAGGTTTGCACACATCTCAGGAGGGATTTTGTCCCACTCCTCTTTGCAGATCTTCTCCAAGTCATTAAGGTTTCGAGGCTGATGTTTGGCAACTCGAACCTTCAGCTCCCTCCACTGATTTTCTATGGGATTAAGGTCTGGAGACTGGCTAGGCCACTCCAGGACCTTAATGTGCTTCTTCTTGAGCCACTCCTTTGTTGCCTTGGCCGTGTGTTTTGGGTCATTGTCATGCTGGAATACCCATCCACGACCCATTTTCAATGCCCTGGCTGAAGGAAGGAGGTTCTCACCCAAGATTTGACGGTACATGGCCCAGTCCATCGTCCCTTTGATGCGGTGAAGTTGTCCTGTCCCCTTAGCAGAAAAACACCCCCAAAGCATAATGTTTCCACCTCCATGTTTGACGGTGGAGATGGTGTTCTTGGGGTCATAGGCAGCATTCCTCCTCCTCCAAACACGGCGAGTTGAGTTGATGTCAAAGACCTCCATTTTGGTCTCATCTGACCACAGCACCAGTTGTCCTCTGAGTCATTCAGATGTTCATTGGCAAACTTAAGACGGGCATGTATATGTATTCTTGAGCAGGGGGACCTTGCAGGCGCTGCAGGATTTCAGTCCTTCACGGCGTAGTGTGTTACCAATTGTTTTCTTGGTGACTATGGTCCCAGCTGCCTTGAGATCATTGACAAGATCCTCCCGTGTAGTTCTGGGCTGATTCCTCACCATTCTCATGATCATTGCAACTCCACGAGGTGAGATCTTGCATGGAGCCCCAGGCTGAGGGATATTGACAGTTCTTTTGTGTTTCTTCCATTTGCGAATAATCACACCAAATGTTGTCACCTTCTCACCAAGCTGCTTAGCGATGGTCTTGTAGCCCATTCCAGCCTTGTGTAGGTCTACAATCTTGTCCCTGACATCCTTGGAGAGCTCTTTGGTCTTGGCCATGGTGGAGAGTTTGGAATCTGATTGATTGCTTCTGTGGACAGGTGTCTTTTTTACAGGTAACAAGCTGCGGTTAGGAGCACTCACTTTAATAATGTGCTCCTAATCTCAGCTCGTTACCTGTATAAAAGACACCTGGGAGCCAGAAATCTTTCTGATTGAGAAGGGGTCAAATACTTATTTCCCTCATTAAAATGCAAATCAATTTATAACATTTCTGACATGCGTTTTTCTGGATATTTTTGTTGTTATTCTGTCTCTCACTGTTCAAATAAACCTACCAATAAAATTATAGACTGATCCTTTCTTTGTCAGTGGGCAAACGTACAAAATTAGCAGGGGATCAAATACTTTTTTCCCCCACTGTAAGTTTATTAAGGTCAGAATGAGCACAGAGAAAAGTCTGTGAAAAAGGAATTAAGTTCCATTTACAGGCGTGTATCGGGTCTGAATTCCCCTCTAAATATTTTTTAAATACACTATATGTATAAGTATGTGGACACCCCTTCATATTAGTGGATTCGGCTATTTCAGCCACACCCGTTGCTGACAGGTGTATAAAATCGAGCACACAGCCATGCAATCTCCATAGACAAACACTGGCAGTAGAATGGACTTACTTTAAGAGCTCAGTGACTTTCAACGTGACACGTGTCATAGGATGCCACCTTTCTAACAAGTCACTTCGTCAAATTTCTGTTCTACCATTAAAAAATATGTTATACATTACAACCTACCATTATACAAGATGTTATACAACCTACCATTATACAAGACGTTATATAACTTACCACTATACAAGATTTTATACAACCTACCATTATACAAGATGTTATACAACTACTGTTATACACGATTTTATACCGCCTACCATTATACAAGATGATATACAACCCACCATTATACAAGATGCTATACAACCCACCATTATACAAGATGATATACAACCTACCATTATACAAGATTATATACAACCTACCATTATACAATATGTTATACATTACAACCTACCATTATACAAGATGCTATACAACCTACCATTATACAAGATGTTATACATTACAACCTACCATTATACAAGATGCTATACAACCTACCATTATACAAGATGTTATACATTACAACCTACCATTATACAAGATGCTATACAACCTACCATTATACAAAATGTTATACAATTTACCATTATACAATATTTTATACAATCTCTATTATACAAGATGTTGTACAACTACCGTTACGCAAGATTTTATACAGCCTACCATTTTGCAAGATGTTATACATTACAACCAACATTATACAAGATGCTATACAACCTACCATTATACAAGATGCTATACAAACTACCATTGTACAAGATGTTATTCTACCTACCATTATACAAGACGATATACAACCTACCATTATACAATATGATATACAGTCTACAATAAACAAGATGCTATACAACCTACCATAAACAAGATTCTATACAATCTACCATTATACAAGATGCTATACAATCTACCATTATACAAGATATAACCTATGTAACCAACCATTAAGTACCAGAGCCTGATGGTCTTCCACTTCTATGAACACATCATTATTAATGAACTGATAGACCCCTGACTAATGTTAAATGAGTCTCTTAAGGATGACACTCTCGCTGAAATAAAAATTGGCAGTAATGTCTGCTTTCCTCAAACCAGAGATATCAGTAATAAGCTATGTACCTTCTATAGACCCATGTCACTGTTAAATTGATGTGGTAAGATTCAGGGTGAATACATTATCCATTGGGGTTTCTGTAAATGAGAATGTGCTCTCACTCAGTCAACTTACCTGATAAACCTGCCTTGTTCCGTTCAGCTCCTAGTGAAGCAAAGGTGCCCAATGGTGCATCTCCAGCGAATTATGTTCAGGTGCATGTCCAGGGAACTTTGTTCTGGTTTATGTCCAGGGAACTCTTTTCTGGTGCATCTTCCTTGACACGGATTGAATGTAGCCCTAAAATACGGTACATTTTCAGATAATCTATTATATCTTCCTCTATAGACTCTTGGCCCAGCACTACAGCCCCATGAACTGCGGTTTGAGGTCTGTCAGTTCCGTTTATTCATCACAAGATGGAGCTACTGATCAGCAAGCATGGAGAAAACTCAACATACACCTCTCTCATCACCTTCATCTACTGTGCTTCACTCTTGATTCACGCGTACTGTTGGGACCTGCCTTTGATGGCCGCACCGAGTCGCCATCTCACTTCTGACACCAGTGTGGAGAATTCTACAACTTTGCTAGGCGTTGTACTGAAGTCACTACAACAGTCTTTAACAGTCCTCCTACATTGCGGTCAGATGAAATTAGGAATTTACTCATAATCATTTGTTTTTGTTCATTGAGCTCTAGTGCTTTAATAACTCTAGAAATAACGTTTTTTTTTTAACTAGGCAAAACAGTTAAGAACAAATTCTTATTTACAAGAACCCTAAACCAGACGACGCTGGGCCAATTGTGCGCCGCCCTATGGGACTCCCAATCACGGCCGGTTGTGATACAGCCTGGAATGGAACCAGGGTCTGTAGTGACGGCTCTAGCACTGAGATACAGTGTCTTAGACCGCTGCACCACTCAGGAACCCTGATCAACCCATGCTTTTATTTATCTGTTGCATATAAAATGTTGTATTTTCTGCTTTATATTTGCGACTGAGGTTCAAAGCATGATCGACAGTTCCACCCAAGTGACAGTTGGAGACGAGATCCATGCAATTACAACAATCCTTTTTTTGTGTGACGATGGGGGACAGATTGGCAATCTGAAGACTAAAGGACAAATAAAGCATCATTTGAAACTTTGCAGTTAAAAGTGTCCCTTTGTATGTCATCAAAAATACAATAATAATGAATAATAATTGCCACCATCAGGTTTGTTCCAGTGCTGTTAAAATCTACATATGTGTCAGAGAGGTGACTATTTCTAGAGAGATAGTCACCTATCTGCAATGAGACACTCCATCTCCATCTGGATCATATTCCCTGTGGATCATCAACAGGAACCATTGAAATGCAACTAGAAATGTAATGTATACAAAGGACACACATGTCTCTCAACTGGAATTGAGAGCCATGTCCACTCTAAACATTACATGTATATATGCAAGGTTCATCGTGCTATACCTCAAGTGTGCAGCTGTGGAAATATAGTTCATCTTCTGTCAGCCAGAGCATCTGGCTATTGCTTTTTCCTAAGAGTTGACTTAGCTAGATGTGTTTGTATTGCTTTTTCCTAAGAGTTGACTTAGCTAGATGTGTTTGTATTGCTTTTTCCTAAGAGTTGACTTAGCTAGATGTGTTTGTATTGCTTTTTCCTAAGAGTTGACTTAGCTAGATGTGTTTGTATTGCTTTTTCCTAAGAGTTGACTTAGCTAGATGTGTTTGTATTGCTTTTTCCTAAGAGTTGACTTAGCTAGATGTGTTTGTATTGCTTTTTCCTAAGAGTTGACTTAGCTAGATGTGTTTGTATTGCTTTTTCCTAAGAGTTGACTTAGCTAGATGTGTTTGTATTGCTTTTTCCTAAGAGTTGACTTAGCTAGATGTGTTTGTATTGCTTTTTCCTAAGAGTTGACTTAGCTAGATGTGTTTGTATTGCTTTTTCCTAAGAGTTGACTTAGCTAGATGTGTTTGTATTGCTTTTTCCTAAGAGTTGACTTAGCTAGATGTGTTTGTATTGCTTTTTCCTGAGTAGACGTAGTTAGAAGTTAGCTAGTCACTTTAATAATGCCATTTTAATAATGTTTACATATCTTGCATTACTCATCTCATATGTATATTCTGTATTCTATACTATCTATTGCAACTTAGCCTGTGACACTCTGTCATTGCTCATCCATATATTTATATTTATATATTCTTATTCCATTCCTTTACTTAGATTTGTGTGTATTAGGTATTTGTTGTGGATTTGTTAGATATTACTTGTTAGATCTTTCTGCACTGTCGGAACTAGAAGCACAAGCATTTTGCTACAATCGCAATAACATCTGCTAACCATGTGTACGTTATTTTATTTGTTGTTTGTATTGCATTTGACTGCGTTGAATACTGTGTGTAGATCCAAGTAGGTGTGGGTTCCATGACTACAGGAGTGTTTCTACATACCCTGCCCAGAAACTGCAGCCACAGATTAACAAAGGAGAATGAATGTCTTAGCCCCAGCACTTTCTACAGTAGGCGTCAGCACAGAGACCATGTATGGGTTGAAATGCCCTGCACTAAAATGTATGTCTCTCTAAAGCAGATGTAAGAGGAAAAATGCGTACTCACACACACAACCATGTACAATCGTAGACCCCCCCCCCCCCCCGGGGGCCAAATACCAGTGGTGTTCTGTTTTTTTTCTCCCTTCTCCTGGGTCGTATTCCTTAGTGCACATCGTTGCAAAATGTTTCTTCTGTTTGGTGCCTAGTGAATACAACCCTGGTATCGTTAGGCTCATGGTATCGTTAGGCTGATGTCCCTATGAAAAAGTTCTGAGGTGACGTTTCATTTAATTTCATTCACTTTTATCATTTTTGTACAGAAGAGATTTATACATTGGGTAAGTATGGATCATAATAAACATTCTCTCAACAAGAGGTTTTCCAAATATACCAACACCATCGGATGATAGAGTAAGAATCCGTAATTTACAGAATGCAACACTACAATATGTACAGCTTAATAAATACATGGTTGTAAACAGAGACAAATGAGAAAAATCCATTAACAGGTAAGGTCGTCCGGTGAGGCAAGCAAAAAAAACACAACAAAAAGATGGCCCGAGAAATGAAATTGTAAAGAAATATACCACTACCCAATAATAAAATATTAACATTTTTACTTTAAAATCCAGGTTCAAGTCTTTTCAATGTGGACATGTTTCCTTTTTTCCCCATGTATGACAGAAGTGTTGATTATAAGCATAGAAATATAATGGCTATAGAGTGACTATTCTAGTCATTCTATTTCTATGGTCTACGTACATCATATCACCAGAACAGGAACAAAGAGTGTATTTTGCGAGTCCACATCATGTTGTTACGCTACAGGTTGTGCATTCTACAGTGCTGTCTTACTTAGGATGGCCAAACTGTGACAAAAACAAAGAATCCATGGCAACACTATTAACCACCTGTGTCTATATAATGCATTCATAGAGCCTTCTTTCACACCCATAATGGACTAGAATAATGGGCTTTTCCTGGTTAAATAAAGGTTTAATAAAACATATATTTTTATAAGCATTCACAACAGCTCATAACTCCTTAAATAGCCTTTATGAGGCTTCATAATGCATTACTACATGTGACTCAAAGACAGTGTTACCAAATCAATAAATATAAATAAAGAAATATTAAAAACCAACACAGAAACCACTTGACTTAATGGTGTGTGCTGCATTGTGCAAGTCCAGCAGGGGAGAAGAAGAAGAAGAAGAAGTTGTTTTGGCAAAAATAAAAAAGCAATATAGGGGTTGAAATGACATGTCATCCATATCTAGTCCTTCCCCTGAAAATGGCAAATATATTGCAATATGAAATCTAAAACATAAAGCATCTGCAATTACTGTGCTACTACTTCAATTTAGTGGAATTCTTTCCGAATACCATGTATTATATGGGAGTGTGTCCTCATATGAGGCATGACATGTATGGAAGAGTCTGTTAATGGTTTTGATGCTAGCAGTACAGTTATATACATATACACACATACCTATGAACTATTCAAATATGAAAGGTAGATTTTAAAACTATGCAGGTGATTGTCAATGTCCAATGTGAAATCCAATAAGACAAAATAATAATAATAATAATGGAAAAAGAACAAAGGCAAATATTGTCAAAGTGTTTGTCATTCTAGTAATCCTTATTGGATGGATGCTTGACAGTTGAAACAGACAAATTGAACAGAGATGTGGGATATTGATGTATTACAACACAAAGGGTCAGATCCAGAGACTTAGCCCATTCAACACAACCAGGTATACATGTGTCGGAACACTTTAGAATACAGTCACTATTTTCATTTGACAAATATTTCTATTTTGCAATACATACAGAGTGTACATGAATACAACCTTATTTGTTATGTGTAAAACAACATCAGTTTTATCATTAGCTCAAGTCCCTTTGTACTTCAGATGAATAAAGTTTTGAAATGATGAAATATAGAAGATATAGCCATGTGACTATAAGCTAAAGTGTTACAGATATCACTGATAACTGATGAGTGTTTATGGAAGCTAAATGAAGATCAATGAGGGTTATTCATCATCCTTAACAGCTGAGAAAAATGTACCACCTATTTCAAAACAGATTTAACAATGTGTAGATAGACTGGAGAGTCTATTTGGATAGTATATTTGGTTGGAAAGAACTAAATCACTACATACTCGGGATGTTAACAAGACCTACCATGTCATATTTAAATGGAAACATGGCCTACGTATATTACATACCCTTATTATGTTCTTAAGGTCATTAGTTACCAGCTTCTTTCTGTTTTGAAAAATAAAAAGAGGTGGTACATTTAAAACTGCAGTAAAGTTAGAACCCCAACGCTCTCAAACAGAAAACCACACATGTTCATATAAGATGCCCCTATCTGAAATACCTGGGTGTGAAGATGAAGGATAGCAAAAGAAAGCAGACTGAGTGCAGAAAGCTTAGTCACATCCACTCAGGACAAGCACACATTCCCAGAAAGACCACACGCATTATGTTATGGCATAACATCTCTTCGAAAAAAAAATCAAGTTTCAATGGATGCAATATATGACGAAGAAGACTTAATTGAACATCTTCCTCCGCTCTTTTTTCTCTCTCTCTCTCTCTCTCTCTCACTCCATTAGCAAAAGTTATCTACAAAAAGATTTCAGTTTTACTACAATACAAAAACTGAGGAGGTCAAAAACAGCGTTTTCTACCAGTCTTGTTTCAAGGAAGACTTGAACTTTAGAAAAAAAAGTATCTTTGAAATCCTCTTGCAAAGTATGTCTTTGTCTGTCTCTCCCTATAATATCCCTCATTGGTTTTTCAGATGGTATTAGTGGACTGGGGTCACCTTGCAGTTCAGAGGTCACCTTGCAATCCATCTTTCTCTCATCTGGCTGTCCTCCCATGATGCTACAGTTAGGACTGTTCCAAGCATCTTGTGTGTTGCCCATGTGCTCAGTCTTGGAGTCAAAGAACACTTTCTGTTTACTTCCTGCATTGACAGGAAGTGGTAGGAGCTAGAGGAGAGGCGGGAGGTGGCGATTGAACTCAAGACGTCACCTCGCTCCCAATAGGCCGAACGAACCAGAAGGTAAACAAAAAAGGAGGCAAGAAAGTCGACTAAAATATTCCTGAGTGTAAAAGTGTGAAGCTCCAAGGGAGGGAGTCTTGGGGGGAGGGGAGGTGTAGGGTATGTGCCCTCATATCGCCTCCAGGTGGAGTGGAGTGAGGAGAAGACTGGGATTGAGGAGTGCAACGTGCGCTTTGGAACTCTCGATGACGCCACATCACCAACATTGTGGCGATTACTAGCATTCACCTCGTCCCTTGATTCGCCGTTGGAACGCAACAGTCTCTCTCTCGCAGTTTGGCAACCCGCGCAATTTCCACTGCTGCTATGTATCGGCCGCTCTTTGCTTCTCCTCGCCCTCCTCCCCTTCCCCTTCCCCCTCTCCCTCCTCATCCTCCTCCTCCAACTCCGCCATACTTGGTTCCCTGCGTACCCCTTCGCCCTCCTCCTCCTCCTCTACCACTACCACCTCCTCCTCCTCCACCTCCTCTTCCGGCTGCTCATCCAACGGGATCTCCGTGGATTCCAAGTCCTGCGTACAGAGCGTTTTCGAGTTACAACTATTCTCCTCTTCTTCTTCTGGTTGACTTCCACTGTCTTTCTCCGTGTCTGACTCTCCGTCCTCTTCCAGAGTGAGCTCGAACTGGAACTTGTCCCCTCCAGGGGGACGTCCGCTGCCATCGTCGGGTTCGTCCGGTGCGGGCGAGGGGCTCTGGGGGATGATGCTCTGGTACCACTCCCTGTTGTCCTCCAGAGTGTCCAGGATGTCCTGAGCGTCAGGGTGCACCAGATCAGCCCAGGTCTCCCACAGAGGGTGGACGATGTAGTCGATGAATCCCACCTGGAGAGGGGGAGGAGGAAGGAGAGAGGAGGGAAAATAAAATGAATATCAGCTTGTTGCGCTTAAATAATTTGTCTGGACTGATATAAACTTGCTTTGTGTGTGTGTGTGTGTGTGTGTGTGTGTGTGTGTGTGTGTGTGTGTGTGTGTGTGTGTGTGTGTGTGTGTGTGTGTGTGTGTGTGTGTGTGTGTGTGTGTGTGTTTGGTTTTACTATCCTTGTGGGGACCAGAAGTCCTCACAAGGATAGTAAAACAAGGAAAATTCGGACAAGTGTGCACAATTCGCCGGTCCCCACAAAGAAAATGGCTATTTTAGGCTTAGGAGTTAGGTTCAGGGTCAGGGTTACAATTAGGGTTAGGGGTTAGGTTTAGGCTTAGGGGATAAGGGTTAGGGAAAATAGGATTTTGAATTGGAATCAATTGTTTGGTCCCCACAAGAATAGTAAAACACGTGTGTGTGTCTACTCTACTCTATGTGTGTTTGTGCTTGTGCGTGTGCGTGTATATATATATATATATATATATATATATATATATATATATATATATATATATATATATATATATATATATATATATATATATATATATATATATATATATACTGTATGTGTGTACTGTATTTACCTGGCTCTTCTGTACAGAGGCGTTGTGTTTGTCACACATGGGGCTGATCTCCATGCCTCTTTCCCTCTCCCTGTCCCCCTGGCTGAAGAACTCTTCCATAATGCGGTCGGTCCACTGACGGTACAGCTGCAGGGGCTTGGTAGGGTTACTGAGATCCGCACAATGCACCATGTTCTGGAGGACCTGAGAGTGCGTGAAGAGAGATTTAGAATTTAAAACCCCAGTCCTCACATTTACCGAGGGAGCGTGCAATTGGCATTCTGAGTGCTGGAATGTCCACCTGAGCTGTTGCCAGAGAATTGAATGTTAATTTCTCAACCATAAGCCCCCTCCAAAATAATTTTATAGAATTTGGCAGTACATCCGACCGGCCTCACAACTGCAGACCACGTGTAACCATACCAGCCCAGGACCTCCACATCCGGCTTCTTCACCTGCATGATCGTCTGAGACCAGCCACCCGGACAGCTGATGAACCAAAGAATTTCTTCACAAACTGTCAGAAACCTTCTTAGGGAAGCTCATCTGCGTGCTCGTCATCCTCACCAGGTTCTTGACCTGACTGCAGTTTGGCGTCGTAATCAACTTCAGTGGGCAAATGATCACCTTCAATGGCCACTGGCACGCTGGAGAAGTGTGCTCTTCATGGATGAATCTAGGTTTCAACTGTACCGGGCAGATGGCAGAAAGCGTGTATGGCGTCGTGTTGGAGAGCGGTTTGCTGATGTCAACATTGTGAACAGAGTGCCTCATGGTGGCGTTGGGGTTATGGTATGGACAGGCATAAGCTACGGACAATGAACACCATTGCATTTTATCGATGGCAATTTGAATGTACAGAGATACCATGACGAGATCCTGAGGCCCATTGTGGTGCCATTCATCCGCCAGCATCATCTCATGTTTCAGCATGGTAATGCACGTCCCCATGTCACAAGGACTTGTACACAATTCCCTGTTCTTCCATGGCCTGCATACTCATCAGACATGTTACCCATTGAGCATGTTTGGGATGCTCTGGACAGCGTGTTCCAGTTCCCGCTATTTCCAACAACTTCGCACAGCCATTGAAGAGGAGTGAGACAACATTCCACAGGCCACAATCAACAGCCTGATCAACTCTATGTGAAGGAGATGTGTTGTTCTGCATGAGGCACATGGTGGTCACACCAGATATTGACTGGTTTCTAATCCACACCCATACCTTTTTTCTAAGGTATCTGTGACCAACAGATGCATACTGTATCTCCAGTCATGTGAACTCCATAGATTAGGCCCTAATGAATCTTTGAAATTGTTGCATGTTGCGTTTATATTTTTATTCAGTGTATATACACCTGCAAAAGAAACAACGGTTAAAAGGTCAACTTCAAACCTCTGGCGTCATACTGCACATAAAACATTCTAGAGACCTGAAGAGAGAGAGCGAGAGAGAGCACTGGCGTTTCCCTCTGTCCAATGGCAACAACACCATTGAGAGAGAGAGAAATAGATAAAGAGATGGAGGGAGGGAGAGGATGAGAGGGTCAGGTAAAGATGTATTTTTATGGTAACTAAAAATATGTATTTTTAGAGTCAGTATACAACCTGACCATGATTACAAAAAAAAAATACATTGTTTGAATCAGTTTTGCCTGCAGGGTGGCCATATATGTAGTATCAGTAACAGCCTACCTGTATTCTGTCGTTGTAGTTATCTAGTAGTAGCACTCCAGAGCTGGTGACTTTCTTGGTCTCCACCATGGTCTTCAGGTCAGCTAGGAGATTCATGTGCTTGGACATGTCAGTAGCTAGTACCTATAGAGACAAACAGCAACACCTTGGATTAGTTCAACTGGGTGCTAGGCTGGAACTCACTCACTCACTCACTCACTCACTCACTCACTCACTCACTCACTCACTCACTCACTCACTCACTCACTCACTCACTCACTCACTAGATAATGAATGAATGAATTAATCAATCGATTCACTTGCTAAGTTAATCCATCCATCTATTTATCCATCCACCCACCCACCCACCCATCCACCCATCCATCCACCCACCAACCCACCCATCCATCCACTCACCCACCGGTCCATCCACCCATCCATCCATCCATCCACCCACCCACCGGTCCACCCACCCACCCACCCACCCACCCACCCACCCACCCATCCATCCACCCACCCACCCACCCATCCATCCATCCATCCATCCACCCACCCATCCATCCACCCACCAACCCACCCATCCATCCACTCACCCACCGGTCCATCCACCCATCCATCCATCCATCCATCCACCCACCCACCGGTCCATCCATCCACCCACCCACCCACCCACCCACCCACCCACCCACCCACCCACCCACCCACCCACCCACCCACCCACCCATCCATCCACCCACCCATCCATCCATCCACCCACCAACCCACCCATCCATCCACTCACCCACCCACCGGTCCATCCACCCACCCATCCATCCACCCACCCACCGGTCCATCCACCCACCGGTCCATCCACCCACCCACCCACCCATCCTCCACCCATCCATCCACCCACCCACCCACCCACCCACCCACCCACCCACCCACCCACCGGTCCATCCATCCACCCACCCATCCAACCATCCATCCATCCATCCATCCACCCACCCACCCACCCACCCACCGGTCCATCCATCCATCCACCCATCCAACCATCCATCCACTCACTCACCCACCCACCCACCGGTCCATCCACCCATCCATCCACCCACCCACCCACCCACCGGTCCATCCACCCATCCATCCATCCACCCACCCACCCACCCACCCACCCACCCACCCACCCACCCACCCACCCACCCACCCACCCACCCACCCACCCACCCACCGGTCCATCCATCCATCCACCCATCCAACCATCCATCCACTCACTCACCCACCCACCCACCGGTCCATCCATCCACCCATCCATCCATCCATCCACCCACCAACCCACCCACCCACCCATCCACCCATCCATCCACCCACCAACCCATCCACCCACCAACCCACCCATCCATCCATCCATCCATCCATCCACTCACCATGTCTATGACCATCTTCCTGAGGGACTGCCGTTGTTTCTTGGTCAGGTTCTGGAAGATGTCACAGTTCTCTTCCTGCAGCAGCTTGAAGCCCACAGCCAGGTGATGGTTCTCTAGGACTGACGAGTCATTGTACATGAGGGCCAGCTCCGAGTCTGGAGGGAAACAAACAGACAATACCAGCACATGGTTAGGAAGCTGTTTCTCTGATGCCATTTTCAATATTAAAGTAAGATACTTTTCCAAGGTAATATTTATTAGGTATTTATTTAGAAGCATGTACATTTTGGCGAGTGTGTGTAGATTTGATCTGGTATTTCTCTCTCGTTCTCTTTCTACACGTTGCACATTGAATAAAGTGAACCAAGTGAATAAAGTGAATCAAATCAAACTTTATTTGTCACATGCGCCGAATACAACAAGTGTAGTCTTTACCGTAACACAATAAGAATAACAATAACCAAGAATCATGTGAATAAAGTGAATAATGTGAATAAAGTGAATCATGTTAATAAAGTGAATTGTGAATAAAGTCAATCATGTGAATCATGTGAATAATGTGAATAAAGTGAATCATGTGAATAAAGTGAATCATGTTAATAAAGTGAATCATGAATAAAGTGAATCATGTGAATAAAGTGAATCGTGAGAATTATGTGAATAAAGTGAATCATGTTAATAAAGTGAATCATGTGAATAATGTGAATCATGTGAATCATGTAAATAATGGCCCATGTTGAATCCAATGCTTCCCACAGTTGTGTCAAGTTGGCTGAATGTCCTTTGAGTGGTGGACCATTCTTGATACACACGGGAAACTGTTGAGTGTGATAAACCCAGCAATGTTGCAGTTCTTGACACAAACCAGTGCGGCTGGCACCTACTTCCGTACCCCGTTCAAAGGCACTTAAATATATTCTCTTGCTCATTCACCCTGTGAATGGCACACATACACAATCCATGTCTCAAGATTTAAAAATCCTTCTTTAACCTGTCTCCTCCCCTTCATCTACACTGATGGAGGTGGATTTAACAAGTGGACATCAATAAAGAATTATAGCTTTCACCTGGTCAGTCTATGTCATGGAAAGAGCGGGTGTCCTTCATTTTTACTATACTCAGTGTATGTGTACGGTACCTGTTAGATATGGGGGCATCCTGGGATGTGCTTTTGGATGTTATTGCTGAAAGTGTGCGTTAGCTAGCATGCTGTAATTGTAATGGTTGCATTAGCTCCCCGCTAATTCAATTATTTCCATGCGACAGGTGAATCTACAGCCATCAACATACTGTTGTCCTGCACATCTAATGTGCCTTCTTGTGTCTATCGTCAGAATAAACAGCAATCAACTGGGACCGCTGGCTGGACAGTCGCTGGCTGGACAGTCGCTGGCTGGACAGTCGCTGGCTGGACAGTTAAAAACAGAACACGAGAGTTACGAAGTCCGATCACAGCTGTTACACTGATGCAGACCAGTCCTCTAGTCTTTGCTAGACAGCTGTTACACTGATGCAGACCAGTCCTCTAGTCTTTGCTAGACAGCTGTTACACTGATGCAGACCAGTCCTCTAGTCTTTGCTAGACAGCTGTTACACTGATGCAGACCAGTCCTCTAGTCTTTGCTAGACAGCTGTTACACTGATGCAGACCAGTCCTCTAGTCTTTGCTAGACAGCTGTTCACACACACACACACACACACACACACACACACACACACACACACACACACACACACGCACGCACGCACGCACACGCACGCACGCAGTCACACACACGCACGCAGTCACACACACACACACAGACACACACACACACACACACACACACACACACACACACACACACACACACACGCACGCACGCAGTCACACACACACACACACACGCACGCAGTCACACACACACACACACACACACACACACACGCACACACGCAGTCACACACACGCACGCAGTCACACACACGCACGCAGTCACACACACACACAGACACACACACACACAGTCAAACACGCACACAGTCACACATACACACCCGCACGGCTTCCAAAGGGTGGGTCCAATTTGTTTGTTGCCTTGGCGGTATTACATGTTATGGCAAATGACGATTGCATAACTGGGGAGGGGAGGATTAAAATCAGTTCACTCTGCCTAGAGGACAGACAGTCCAATCCCAACATTGTATAATCTTATACTAAGAATTAGGTTTCAATAGGAATCCAACTACCCTTCATTCTATCTACAATACCGTTTAGCTTGAATTGAGTTCATTTGTCTTTCAAACACCAAACGTGTTCATGTCAATGTTCATAGGAGTTGGCTATCCAGCATATACAGATCTGGGACCAGGCTTCATGGCAGATAATTGTATGTATTCCATGTATTCCATGTATTATATGTATTCCATGTACTCCATGTATTATGTGTATTCCATGTATTATATGTATTACGTGTTTTCCATGTATTCCATGTATTATATGTATTCCATGTATTATATGTATTACATGTATTATATGTATTATATGTATTCCATGTATTATGTGTATTCCATGTATTATATGTATTATATGTATCACGTATTATATGTATTATATGTATTCCATGTATTATGTGTATTCCATGTATTATATGTATCACATGTATTATATGTATTCCATATATTCTGTGTATTATATTGAATATGTATTATATGTATTCCATGTATTATGTCTATTCCATGTATTATATGTATTATATGTATCACATGTATTATATGTATTCCATATATTCTGTGTATTATATTGAATATGTATTATATGTATTCCATGTATTATGTCTATTCCATGTATTCCATGGAAAACATTCATGCACAACATGAGCTTCTCTTTTCTGTGTAGCCACGCACACACACACACACACACACACACACACACACACACACACACACACACACACACACACACACACACACACACACACACACACACACTTGAAGATTTGGAATGATAGAAGTCACTGTCGTCTCCACAATGACCTCATGTAGAATCATCACCTCCTATCTGAATGCCTAATGAGGGGGATTCCCCGCAGTGAGATGGATCAAAGTGTGTGTGTGGGGGTGTGTGTGTGTGTGTGTGTGTGGGGGGGGGGGGGGTTAAAAGAGAGTTTATGAAATGCGCCAGTGTGTCAGCGGCAAACCTTTCTCACTATGTGTGTAAACCCAGAAGAGAGAAGCTCATGTTAAAACAGCCATATACATTATGATAAAGGATATACATTGTGATAAAGGATATACATTGTGATAAAGGATATACATTGTGATAAAGGAAACAGCACGGCACTGAAGGCAGACAAATCATCACTGCACAGCATTGGAAAGGTCACTCACTGGTGCTGATGAGAAACTGGTTGGAGACCCCAGGGTGGTCGACGTCATGAATAGCACTGGCAAAGATGGCAGCTAGGATTTCCAGGTCTGTGAACACAGCCTGTGAAGAACATAGGTGGAATAATCTACATGAGCAGCACTTCAGAACAGAAATGGGAAAACAATCTCACCATATAACCTCACAACATGTCATTTTTGTTATCCGTTACAAAATGTTTAAAAACATTTTATATTGCCTTCCCTAATGAACACATCTCAGGCTACATTTAAAGCCAGTTTTAAACAAGACAAATATAACAACTAATATCATTAGTGTATGTTTAAAAGTCACATTATTAACAAAACATGAGCTAAAATGTAAAAAAAGGGGGCCATACTAACAGCACTGTATCAAATCCTCCCAACAAAGATTCCCCCCATAAAGCGACGGAGATGGTACATTCCCCTACCTCTAGAGCAGGCGTGGACAGCAGCACGTGAGTGGACTGGGTGACATCAGCAGCATGGATGTTATTGTGATAGGCTACATCGCCGTGGTAATGGTCTTCTAGAGTCATCAGGTAGGTTATAAAGGTGTCTAATGGTATTTTGAATGTTTTTAATAAATCTCTTTCCTGAAAATGAGAGAAAAATGTGACACTGTCAAAACAAGAGGTTACAATAACGAACTGCTATTAACACATACATTCACGGACGCACACACATAGTTAGCTGTATAAATTACGGCAAGGTAAAACAACAGTTTTTATAAAGGTTTTTTATAATTGTATAAACGTCCTCACCTGGAAAATTGTGTACATCATGACTGTTAAAGGCCTGTTTCCTGAAAGCTCGGTGACTTTAAAAAGATTAAGGCCCCATTTATTGATGTCCTCAAGCTCCTGAAATCAGACATCAAGGCCATTTTACACACACCACTTTCACCCAAACACATCATAGGAGACAGTATACAGTACATATATACTAAACACAAATATAAACGCAAAATGCAGCCATTTCAAAGATTTTACTGTGTTACAGTTCATATAAGGAAATCATTCAATTGAAATAAATTCATTCGGGCCTAATCTATGGATTGCACGACTGGGAATACAGATACACGTATGCATCTGTTGGTCACAGATACTTAAAAAAAAAAAAAAGGTAAGTGCGTGAATCAGAAAACCAGTCAGTATCTGGTGTGACCACCATTTGCCTCATGCAGTGCGACACATCTCCTTCACATAGAGTTGATCAGGCTGTTGATTGTGGCCTGTGGAATGTTGTCCCACTCCTCTTCAATGGCTGTGCGAAGTTGCTGGAAATTGTTGGGAACTGGAACATGCCGTCAATCCAGAGCATCCCAAACATGCTCAATGGTGCGGCAGGTAGCCTAGTGGTTAGAGTGTTGGACTAGTAACCGAAAGGTTACAAGATCGAATCCCCGAGCTGACAAGGTAAAAATCTGTCGTTCTGCCCCTGAACAAGGCTGTTAACCCACTGTTCCTAGGCCGTCATTGAAAATATGAATTTGTTCTTAACTGACTTGCCTAGTTAAATAAAGGTAAAACATTTTTTTTAAATGTCTGGTGAGTATGCAGAAAATATCCCAATGCTCCAGGGCTGTGATTGGGGACATTGCCCTGTGTAGGGTGCTGTCTTTCAGATGGGACGTTAAACAGGTGTCTTGACTCTGTGGTCACTAAAGAGCCCATGGCACTTATTCTAAGAGTAGGGGTGTTAACCCCGGTGTCCTGGCTAAATTCCCAATCTGGCCCTCATACCATCATGGTCACAGTTTACAATTGGCTAATTCATCCCCCGGTAACTATTCCACATGTCGTTTCTGTAAATGAGAATGTGTTCTCAGTCAACTTACCGGGTTAAATAAAATACACATTTTCCATAACTTAAATTATATCAGGCATAAGATGGAATTCAATCGAAACGGCATTGTAGGTAAATCTTCACTGTCTGGGGATAAATAACGTAAAGATGTATGAGACGAGGTCTTTCTAACAGTCTGACAACTGAGGTCTAACAGTCTGACAACTGAGGTCTAACAGTCTGACAACTGACAACTGAGGTCTAACAGTCTGACAACTGACAACTGAGGTCTAACAATCCAACAACTGACAACTGAGGTCCAACAACTGACAACTGAGGTCTAACAGCGTGACAACTGATAACTGAGGTCTAACAGTCTGACAACTGAGGTCTAACAGTCTGACAACTGAGGTCTAACAGTCTGACAACTGAGGTCTAACAGTCTGACAACTGACAACTGAGGTCTAACAGTCTGACAACTGACAACTGAGGTCTAACAATCCAACAACTGACAACTGAGGTCCAACAACTGACAACTGAGGTCTAACAGCGTGACAACTGATAACTGAGGTCTAACAGTCTGACAACTGAGGTCTAACAGTCTGACAACTGAGGTCTAACAATCCAACAACTGATAACTGAGGTCTAACAGTGACAACTGAGGTCTAACAATCCGACAACTGATAACTGAGGTCTAACAGTGACAACTGACAACTGAGGGACAAAAAACTAAAGCCAGAATCATCTTAAAAATAGGGTTTGTCTTCACAGCTACTTTTTAGCATTGGGTGTTCATACCACATGGCATGTTTGATTGAATCCAGCCCATCTCCCTTGTTTCCACATGCCCCTTGTGCCAATCAGCAAACCACAGTGGTGTAACATTACAGAGGTGACCCTTTAAGGCATCTTATTGGTGTAACATTACAGAGGTGACCCTTTAAGGCATCTTATTGGTGTAACATTACAGAGGTGACCCTTTAAGGCATCTTATTGGTGTAACATTACAGAGGTGACCCTTTACGACATCCTATTAGTGTAACATTACAGAGGTGACCCTTTACGACATCCTATTAGTGTAACATTACAGAGGTGACCCTTTAAGGCATCTTATTGGTGTAACATTACAGAGGTGACCCTTTGAGGCATCCTATTAGTGTAACATTACAGAGGTGACCCTTTACGACATCCTATTGGTGTAACATTACAGAGGTGACCCTTTACGACATCCTATTGGTGTAACATTACAGAGGTGACCCTTTGAGGCATCCTATTGGTGTAACATTACAGAGGTGACCCTTTGAGGCATCCTATTGGTGTAACATTACAGAGGTGACCCTTTGAGGCATCCTATTGGTGTAACATTACAGAGGTGACCCTTTGAGGCATCCTATTGGTGTAACATTACAGAGGTGACCCTTTGAGGCATCCTATTGGTGTAACATTACAGAGGTGACCTTTTGAGGCATCCTATTGGTGTAACATTACAGAGGTGACCCTTTGAGGCATCCTATTGGTGTAACATTACAGAGGTGACCTTTTGAGGCATCCTATTTCCTGGATCTCAATAGAATCACTGTGTGGGACAGCTACTACATCAAACTTGATCAAATCAATTTCAGCCTAAATCTCAGTCGGTGATGAGTGCTAGAAGTTTAATAAGCACTAGAACATGGTCTAGGTCTGGTGTTAATCTGTAGCTAGCTACGACGGTGTGGGACAGTACTATCAACAAGGATCAGTGGGATAACGACTAGAATAACAATTAAATGACATACAATGAAGAGGCCCGGGTCAGGCTTCTCTTCACCTTGGGAAAAGTCCAGATAAAAGCCCAGCCAAAAAATCACAGGGATTATGTAGCTATGTAGAGGTTAAGTGCCTTACTCAAGGGTACAACAGCAGTAATTCTTAAGTTAATATCACATAAATCATTTACTCAATTATTTACTCTATTCAACAGACGTGTGCCGTGATACTCTCGTATGCGTTTGTTTAACCTTCCTGGAATACACTCTAGCTAAGAGAAGCTAAGAGCAACTGTTAAATGACTAAAATGTCAATATAAAGTCAAAAAGCTCCTTCACCGTAGCCAGTTGGTCCTCTGTGTCGGTCTTGACCCCGAAGCGAGGTATATTAGAGTTGGAGAGGCTAGTGCTGTGCTGCAGCTTCTTCACGCCACTGATCTGACACATGGGCTTGGCGTTCTTCTTGTCCGTCCTCTCCTTCTGCGTCTGTGGACATGGCATCTCCACGTCATGCTGCTTGTCTGGGGGGAGAGAGAAGGAGGAAATAGTTAGAGGAGCAATAGACAATACACAAAGGGATTTTTTTTGGGGCCTATTTTGTGCTTTTAGGGCCAAATCCTAACTTAAGATCACATTGTCCCCTAATCATGTATTTGTATTCATTATGGATCGCCAGCAAATTTAAGACAGTTATATACAATACAAACAAAACATTACATTACACAACAGAATTTACAACACATTAAGTGTGTTCCTTCAGGCCGCTACTCTACTGCTATATATCTACAATACTAAATCCATGTGTACGTGTGTGTATAGTGCGTATGTTATCGTGTGTATGCGTGTGTCTGTGCCTGTGTGTGTGTCTCTTCAAAGGTGTATTTTTATCTGTGTTTTTCTAATCAGATTTTACTGCTTGCATCAGTTACTTGATGTGGAATAGAGTACTGTGCGCCTCCCATAGTCTGTCCTGGACTTGGGGACTGCGAAGAGACCACTGGTGGCATGTCTTGTGGGGTATGTATGGGTGTCTGAGCTGTGTGCTAGTAGATTAAACAGACAGCTCAGTGCATACAACAAGTCAATATTTCTTACAAATACAAGTAGTGATGAACCATTAGTCCTTGTGCGACAAAACTAGGGCCTGTAGGACCTGCCTTGTTGATCGTGTTGTAAACAGGGCAGAGTAGCGCTTTATTACGCACAGACCTCTATTGAGGTCAATTGGGGACTTGAGTAACGCACACTGATCTCAAGTTAGGATTGGCCCTTATTAACTATCTAACACCCACATGCACGTCGCCCATGGTAGCTTTTAATAAAACAGAATGGATTGTTGTACACATATGATTTTGAGGCTTTTTGGGGATTGGGAGTTTCAGTTTCAGGGGAAAATTGTGGACTGAGTGATTGAGACTCTTTACTTGTCTCTTGGAGACTGTTTGGGGAACTTGGAGACTGGGGACTGTTTGGGGACCTTGGAGACTGGGGACTGTTTGGGGAACTTGGAGACTGGGGACTGTTTGAGGAACTTGGAGACTGGGGACTGTTTGAGGAACTTGGAGACTGGGGACTGTTTGGGGACCTTGGAGACTGGGGACTGTTTGGGGAACTTGGAGACTGGGGACTGTTTGGGGACCTTGGAGACTGGGGAGTGTTTGAGGAACTTGGAGACTGGGGACTGTTTGGGGAACTTGGAGACTGGGGACTGTTTGGGGAACTTGGAGACTGGGGAGTGTTTGAGGAACTTGGAGACTGGGGACTGTTTGGGGAACTTGGAGACTGGGGACTGTTTGGGGAACTTGGAGACTGGGGACTGTTTGGGGAACTTGGAGACTGGAGACTGTTTGGGGAACTTGGAGACTGGGGACTGTTTGGGGACCTTGGAGACTGGGGACTGTTTGGGGAACTTGGAGACTGGGGACTGTTTGGGGAACTTGGAGACTGGGGACTGTTTGGGGAACTTGGAGACTGGGGACTGTTTGGGGAACTTGGAGACTGGGGACTGTTTGGGGAACTTGGAGACTGGGGACTGTTTGAGGAACTTGGAGACTGGGGAGTGTTTGGGGACCTTGGAGACTGGAGACTGTTTGGGGACCTTGGAGACTGGAGACTGTTTGGGGAACTTGGAGACTGGGGACTGTTTGGGGACCTTGGGGACTGCTTGGGGACTGCTTGGGGACTGCTTGGGGACCTTGGAGAGTGGGGTCTGCTTTGGGATCTTGGAGACTTGGAACTGTTTGGGGACCTTGGGTAGTGCTTGGGGAACTTGGAGACTTGGGACTGTTTGGGGACCTTGGGGAATGGGGACTGTTTGGGGACCTCAGGGATTGCTTGGGGACCATGGAGGATTGGTACTTGGTACTTGTTGTTCTTTCAGTTTATTTGTTTTGTAAATTGATTGTTTGTGTACCTGTTTGCCATTTTACTGCATTGTCAGGAGATAGTAACATAAGCATTTAGCTGTACCCGCTATAACATCTGCTATACTGTGTACCCGACCAATAAACTTCGATTCAACTTGAACTTGTTGTTATAAGTACTGAAAATCACACAGCAAGGTCAGTCAGTCTTACCTAAGAAGGTGCTGGAGATGAACTCAGAGACCTGGTTCCCTGAGCGACTCATCTCAGACAGGTGAGACAGCTCCCTGTTCAACATCCTCTTGAACTGGACACAGACAGTAAGTGAGAGAGAGAGAAAGAAAGAGAGACAGAGAGAGAGAGATGGAGTGGGAGAGAGAGAGACAGAGAAAGAGAGAGAGAAAGAGAGAGCGGGAAAGAAAGAAAGTGTTACTCTATGCATACATGACATTGTATATAAATGGGAAACAATAACAGACTTTTGATCTCAATGAGACTTGCTTTGATGGAATATGATATTTTCTTTCTGTCATTATCGGATGTTTTTACCATGCATTATGAAGTTCAGGCACTTTCAGCAGACTCTCACAGATACTGTGAGTAGCAACTACAAACATAGTTCAGATAGTATGTCTGGTTTGATTTAAGGATGAGGTTCTGCGGAACTATTATTTTTGCCTTATTTCACATACTATTCACCAATGACTGGAGTGTGATACTTCTTTCATGTTTGAGCACAGCAATTTCCATATGACTTTGCGAGAGACATGTAGGCAGCTCGTCCTCAACAACAAAACAGCTAAATACGTACGTCTACCCACAGCACATTTGCATAAACAAATCTATACAAGATGGCTAACAAATTCCGACACAATGCTGAGGTGGAAATACGACTAGTTCCTGCACTAGTTACAGCTATCTCCAATCTCTCCTACTGTACAAACATCACAGATCATCACAACGATGTCACATTATTTACCCTTTTGACCTCAATGAAAATGACTGCATTGATGAAAACACTTTAACAAATTAGTAAAGTAAACCCTTCTCTCAAGGGATTGGAATAGCACTAAATGAACAGACATAATCCAAAGGCAGCCAGGAGAACCTACAAGCTTTAACATAAGCTTTGCCATTTAGGTCGTGTTCATTACGGCACACGATGGAAAACATGAGTTTCTTATTGGACCAGGTAGTTCAGGTTGTCTGTCTCTGTTTAGTCTGTATTCTGTATTATTCCATTTGGTGCCTAATGAACTCAGCACTGAATTTTATTCAATTCAAAATTAGCATCATGGACAACATACCTTTATGTATCCCCATGACACAGAACGTAAATAATTTGCCTCCGGCATTTTCGACGCAGTCAATCAAATGTAAAGAGTCCGAAAGATGGATAGATCCAAAACAAATACGCAAAAGGCTTCCCTCAAATCATCGTTATACAATCAATCATGGCATCATCCATATAGTAGTGTCCCCAGGGCCTTGATGGAATAATCAACAAATTCTTCCTTGGCAAATAAAGGCAAATAATCCCAGGGGTTAGTAACAAGATTGGATAACGAAGCAAGAACAGGAGTGTCCAAAAAAGACAAAGAAATCACTATAATCTAGGCATGGCTATAAAAAATATTATAAAGTATTATCAATAACAGTATCCAATGAGGAATAACAGGACAGAATGGGTCTGACAGGTCCGTTAGACAAGAAGCTACATTAGAAGGACACTAGTCAGCTGCATCTCCCACTAGCTCTTCAGAGACGACCTAATGTAGCTGTGGAGACGACGCTAGCCACGTCTGAGGAAGACTGCACTCCTGTCAACACCTGTCTGGGTTCTCACCCAATCGCCTCAGCCCGCCGCTGAGAGCTAACCAATCAGCGGCCATCGAGACCAAATGGAAGCGAGAGCACTCGGTCTTCATCTGGCGTTCCACTTTCTCTGTGGAATACATGAATACATAATGAAGTCAAAATGAAGACAATACATCTGTCTAATTATAGGACTCATCTTGTTGTCCTCACAGTGCATCTGTCTAATTATAGGACTCATCTTGTTGTCCTCACAGTGCATCTGTCTAATTATAGGACTCATCTTGTTGTCATCACAGTGCATCTGTCTAATTACAGGACTCATCTTGTTGTCCTCACAGTGCATCTGTCTAATTATAGGACTCATCTTGTTGTCCTCACAGTGCATCTGTCTAATTATAGGACTCATCTTGTTGTCATCACAGTGCATCTGTCTAATTACAGGACTCATCTTGTTGTCCTCACAGTGAATCTGTCTAATTATAGGACTCATCTTGTTGTCCTCACAGTGCATCTGTTGAATTATAGGACTCATCTTGTTGTCCTCACAGTGCATCTGTTGAATTATAGGACTCATCTTGGTGTCCAAATGGATGTGGATTTACTCAGATGAGATATCAGCAGTGTGTATATATGGCAATAGTCTTGGTGAACACTTACAAGACAGAGTAAACTTAATGTAGACTACTACAACTACTAGCCATGAGTTACCCAGCGAAGCAGAGCTAAATGAACTGAATGCCTTTTAGGTTCACTTCGAGGAATATAACACTGTGCCTTGCGTGAAAGACCCTGTTTTTCCTGATGACTGTGTGATCTCGCTCTCCATGGCCGATGTGTGCAAAACATTTATACAGGTTAACAATCACAAGGCAGCCGGTCCAGACGGAATACCAGGGTGTGTTCTCAAAGCATGTGGACCAACTGGCAAGTGTCTTCACAGACATGTTAAATCTATCCTTGTCCTAGTCTGTAGTCCTACGTTTCAATCTGACCATCCTTGTCCCTGTTCCCAAGAGCTCCAAGGTAACCTGCCTTAATGACTATCGCCCTGTAGCACTCACATCTGTAATTATGAAGTGCTTTGAAAGGCTGGTCATGACACACATCAACACCATCATCTCAGACACCCTAGACCCACTTCAATTCACATACCACCCCAAACAGATCCACAGATGACGCAATCTCAATTGCACTTCACACTGCCCTCACCCACCTGGACAAAAGGGGAAATAACTATGTGAGAATGCTGTTCATAGACTACAGCTCAGAGTTCAACATCATAGTCCCCTCCAAGCTCAATACCAAGCTGGGGACCCTGGGACTGAACCCCTCCCTCCGCAACTGGATCCTGGACTTCCTGACGGGTGTCGTGGACGAATCAGAATTAGTTGGGTAACATAGATAATTAAGATGTTTTATTAGTATAATATGCTTATTTGAGGTACTTGTCATTAGAAAGTGTCCATTGGACTCTGGTGTCTTTTCAGTTGCATGTCTACCTTAGCTGGGGCTCAGACACTTGGGGCCCAGAGAGAGGAGAGGTCAGACTTGTCGTCATGGGAATGTGTCTTTACCAATGCTTAAACCATGTGAAGGGATGGCGTGATTACTGGGGAACCAATGACTTGTCTCCACAATGTCTGTGAGCAAGTCACACCCTCCTTTTCCTTATTGTGGGGAGGTTTATGGCAGTGTCTGGGACCATGGTCTCTTAGATCTCACACTTATCCTGTGATAATATATGGCCTAGAGGCTCACTCCCCTCAGTGAGCCTGTCCAGGAGTGGGGTCAAGAGGGGGTTTGCTTGAGATGGGAGTATCTAGAGTTGACAATTGATATATGCCATTGGATGAAATTGTGTTTTCGTTCTATACCGTACCAGGGAGGGACGGTTCTAAGGGGACCAGATACTGGGCTATATAATGAACCAGGTTGACATAGCAGTTACTGTCTGATGTGTTTTATGGATATCTGTCATACAAAACGTAACCTTTGTGAACTGTTACTAAGTATCTGTGGTTTTTCAATGTACGTTGAAGGGGCTGTATCGTTGCTATAAAAGATCCCTGAGCCATTCTGTAAGCACCTCATTAAATGATTCATTCGAGAGAATGCATTGGTGGGGTCAAGAACTTTTGCAAAAGTATCTTAAGTATTAAAGATGTAGTTTTAACTCGGACTGGTGTGTTTGTAAATCCTCATTTGGTAATGCGGAAATTAGCCACCACACGGGCCGGCCCCAGGGGGTGAGGGTAGGCAACAACACATCCGCCACACTGATCCTCAACACGGGGGCCACTCAGGGGTGCGTGCTTAGTCCTCATGTACTCCCTGTTACCCACGACCGCGTGGCCACGCACGACTCCAACACCATCATCAAGTTTGCTGACGACACAACGGTGGTAGGCCTGATCACCGATGGCGGTGAGTCAGCCTACAGGGAGGAGGTCAGTGACCTAGCAGTGTGGTGCCAAGACAACAACCTCTCCATCAACATCAGTATGACCAAGTAGCTGATCGTGGACTATAGGAGAAAGAGGGGAGAGCACGCACCCATCCACATCAACGGGGCTGTAGTGGAGCAGGTCGAGAGCTTCAATTTCCTTGGCGTGCACATCACTAAGGACAAAACATGGTCCACACACACTCGCACAGACATGAAGAGGGCACGGCAGAGCCTCTTCCCTCTCAGGAGGCTAAAAAGATTTGGCATGGGCCCTCGGGTCCTCATAAAGTTCTCATCACCACTTGGTATGGCAAATGCACCCCCTTGACCGTAAAGTGCAAGAGAGGGTGGTACGGACAGCTCAGTACATCACTGGGGTCGAGCTTCATGCCATCCAGGACCTCTATATCAGGCGTCAGAGGAAGGCCCGAAAAATGACCAAAAACTCCAGCCACCCAAGCCATAAACTGTTCACTCTGCTACTGTGCCATCCGGCAAATGGTACCAGAGCGTCGGCTCTCGGACCAACAGGCTCCAAGACAGCTTCTACCCCCAAGCCATAAGACTGCTAAATAGTCAATGAATGGTACCTGAACTATCTGCACTAACTCAATCTTGCACTGACCCTACGCACTGTTACTAGACTATATATGCAAACCATATACACACTTACTCACACACATTGACACTCCCACACAAAACACATACACTACACACACACACACACACACAGACCGACACCACACAAACACACATACATACACACACACACACTTTTACACTCATCATTTGCTGCTGCTACTCTGTTCTTTACTTTGCTCTTATTATTATCTATCCCGATGCCTAGTCACTTTACCCTGCCTTCATGTACATATCTACCTCAAATACCTTATTATTATCTATCCTGATGTCTAGTCACTTTACCCTGCCTTCATGTACATATCTACCTCAAATACCTTATTATTATCTATCCTGATGCCTAGTCACTTTACCCTGCCTTCATGTACATATCTACCTCAAATACCTTATTATTATCTATCCTGATGCCTAGTCACTTTACCCTGCCTTCATGTACATATCTACCTCAAATACCTTATTATTATCTATCCTGATGCCTAGTCACTTTACCCTGCCTTCATGTACATATCTACCTAATATAACTTATTATTATCTATCCTGATGCCTAGTCACTTTACCCTGCCTTCATGTACATATCTACCTCAAATACCTTATTATTATCTATCCCGATGCCTAGTCACTTTACCCTGCCTTCATGTACATATCTACCTAATATAACTTATTATTATCTATCCTGATGCCTAGTCACTTTACCCTGCCTTCATGTACATATCTACCTCAAATACCTTATTATTATCTATCCCGATGCCTAGTCACTTTACCCTGCCTTCATGTACATATCTACCTCAAATACCTTATTATTATCTATCCTGATGCCTAGTCACTTTACCCTGCCTTCATGTACATATCTACCTCAAATACTTCATACCTCTGCATATTGATCTGGTACTGGTACTCCCTGTATATAGCTGCACATTGATCTGGTACTGGTACTCCCTGTATATAGCTGCACATTGATCTGGTACTGGTACTCCCTGTATATAGCCTCACATTGATCTGGTACTGGTACTCCCTGTATATAGCTGTACATTGATCTGGTACTGGTACTCCCTGTATATAGGTCCACATTGATCTGGTACTGGTACTCCCTGTATATAGGTCCACATTGATCTGGTACTGGTACTCCCTGTATAAAGGTCCACATTGATCTGGTACTGGTACTCCCTGTATATAGCCTCACATTGATCTGGTACTGGTACTCCCTGTATATAGCTCCACATTGATCTGGTACTGGTACTCCCTGTATATAGCTCCACATTGATCTGGTACTGGTACTCCCTGTATATAGCCTCACATTGTCACGCCCCGGCCATAGAGAGGGTTTTATTCTCTATTTTGGTTAGGCCAGGGTGTGACTAGGGTGGGCATTCTATGTCCTTTTTTCTATGTTTTGTATTTCTTTGTTTTGGCCGGGTATGGTTCTCAATCAGGGACAGCTGTATATTGTTGTCTCTGATTGGGAGCCATACTTAGGCAGCCTGTTTTCCTTTGGGTTTTGTGGGTGGTTAATTTCTGTTTAGTGTTGCTTACCTGACAGAACTGTTTGACTGTCGTTCGTTTTCTTGTTTTGTTTAAAGTATTCTATTAAAATTACATGATGAGCACTCAACACGCTGCGCCTTGGTCTACTCCCTTCGACGGCCGTTACACACATTGATCTGGTACTCCCTGTGTATAGTTCCACATTGATCTGGTACTGGTACTCCCTATATAACATTTTATTTTATTTACTACTACTATCTTTCACAATGTGTCAAAAGTGAGAAAACCTAGCCCCTTACGAGAAGGGGACGAACTTAAACAATCCACAGCTCACTAAAAAAAGCCAGCTGTTGAAGATCAGTGACGCACATCCTCTGAAACTATAAGAATCAACCACAGTGGTTGTTGCTGAGAAGAGGAACAACTTTTACACTGGTGTACAATGCATTGTGTGAAGTATATGCCACATAAAGCATTATATGTAGTCTTAAAATATACAGTAATTAAAATGTACAGTATATTCTCAGAAACCACCGTAAATAATGTCTACATACTGTTTTACCCACTTTATATGTATATATTGTATTCCAGTCATTGTTCATCCTATATAACTACTGCTGTTCACATCATTTCTATTCATATAGTGTCCATACTGTCTATACACAGTATTATATACACTGAGTGTACAAAACATTAGGAACACCTTCCTAATATTGAGTTGCCTCAATTCATCGGGATGGACTCTACAAGGTTTTGAAAGCGTTCCACAGGGATGCTGGCCCATGTCGACTCCAATGCTTCCCACAGTTGTGTCAAGTTGGCTCGATGTCCTTTTGGAGGTGGACCATTCTTGTGTGTATATATATATTGATCTGGTATATATATATATATATATATATATATATATATATATATATATATATACACACTGTATATTTATATTCCGGACTCTGACATTGCTCGTTCTGTTATTTCTTTATATCTTTCTTTTTGGATTATGTGCGTATTGTTTTGTATTGCTAGGTGTTATTACTGCACTGTTGGAGCTAGAAACACAAGCATTTGCTGCGCCTGTGGTAACAACTACAAATCTGTGTACGCGACGTATAAACATTTATTTTATTTATTTAATCCATAAAGATTCAGTGAACATGAACGCAGCTCTCTTTGCAATTCGAAGCAGAATCAATCAGAAGCAGATACACTATATGACCAAAAGTATGTGGACACCTGCTCGTCAAACATCTCATTCCAAAATCAGGGGCATTAATATGGAGTTGGTCCCCCCTTTGATGCTATAACAGCCTCCACTCTTCTGGGAAGGCTTTCCACTAGATGTTGGAACATTGCTGCGGGGACTTGCTTCCATTCAGCCACAAGAGCATTAGTGTGGTCGGGCACTGATGTTGGGTGATTAGGCACACCGATCTCAACAAACTATTTCTCTATGGATCTCGCTTTGTGCACGCGGGCATTGTCATGCTGAAACAGGAAAGGGCCTTCCCCAAACTGATGCCACAACATTGGAAGCACAGAATCGTCTAGAATGTCATTGTATGTGGAAGCGTTATGATTTCCGTTCACTGGAACTAAGGGGCCTTGCCCAAACCATGAAAAACAGCCCCAGACCATTTTTCCTCCTCCACCAAACTTTACAGTTGGCACTATGCATTGGGGCAGGTAGCGTTTTCCTGGCATCCCCCAAACCCAGATTAGTCCGTCGGACTGCCAGATGATGAAGCGTGATTCATCACTCCAGAGAATGTGTTTCCACTGCTCCAGAGTCCAATGGCTACAAGTGCTACTCAACACTTGGAATTTTGCATGGTGATCTTAGGCTTCTGTGTGGCTGCACCGCCATGGAAACCTATTTCATGAAGCTCCCGACTAATCATTTTTGTGCTGATGTTGCTTCCAGAGGCAGTTTGGAACTCAGTAGTGAGTGTTGTAGGATTTTTACTGGAAGCACAGAATTGTCTAGAATGTCATTGTATGCTGTAGTGTAAGGATTTCCCTTCACTGGAACTAGGGGCCTAACCCGAACCATGAAAAACAGCCCCAGACCATTATTCTTCTTCCACCAAACTTTACAGTTTTGGGCAGGTAGCATTGTCCTGGCATCCCCCAAACCCAGATTTGTCCGTCGGACTACGAGCGCGATTCATCACTCCAGAGAATGCATTTCCACTGCTCCAGAGTTCAATGGCGATAAGCTTTACACCACTCCAGCCGACGCTTGACATTGCACATAGTGATCTTAGGCTTGTGTGCGGCTGCTCAGCTATGAAAACCCACTTCATGAAGCTCATGATGAACAGTTATTGTGCTGACGTTGCTTCCAGGAGCAGTTTGGAACTCAGTAGTTAGTGTTGCAACCGAGGACAGAAGATTTTTACGCGCTATGCGCTTCAGACACTCGGCGGTTCCCTTCTGTAAGCTTGTGTGGCCTACCACTTCGCGGCTGAGCCGTTGTTGCTCCTAGACGTTTCCACTTCACAATAACAGCACTTATAGTTGACCGAGGCAGCTCTAGCAGGGCAGAAATGTGAAGAACTGACTTATTGGAAAGGTGGCATCTTATCTTGCCACGTTTAAAGTCACTGAGCTCTTCAGTAAGGCTAGTCTACTGCCAATGTCTGTCTATGAAGATTGCATGGCTGTGTGTTTGATTTTATACACCTGTCAACAACTAATTGAAGGGGTGTCCAATTACTTTTGTATATATAGTGTATGTCTTGATGAACACTTCCTGGTTGTGATGAACAGCTAATGAAGGTTTGGGGATGGTAGGAAACAGTGGAGGCTACTGAGGGGAGGACTGCTCATAATAATGTCTGGAATGGAGTGAATGGAACACTTGTGTTTGATACCATTCTATTCACTCCATTCCAGACATTATTATGAGCCGTCCTCCCCTCAGCAGCCTCCGCTGGTGGAAAACAGTGCAGTACTATTCATATAGAGATAGCTAACACCCACTAGTCCCGTGCTCTGGTCCTCAGCCAGCCTTTCATCTATGGACACACAGGGACAGACGGGTCATGGAGGAGCTCATTTCTAAAAGAAATCCATGGGGATCTGTAGTGGCTCTCTACTATACTTAAAGGGGAGGGCCTATCTAGGCCCGAAGCACAATGATACTGTAGTTGGGTGTGTTCTTAAAGGGAATGTTGGTAGATATTATGCGTCTGCACAACGATTGTCGTTTTAACGGGAATGGCTGTAGAAAAGTGGCAGTTTGGTCTGGGATGAATGATCTGGATAGGTCTGATATCGTGACACAACTAGTGTATTCTGTGTTAGTCTACTTGTGTGTGTAGTGGATTATGTGTACACAACCCCGTAGAAACACTCTTGGAATATTACCATATACTGTATACAGCTCTCATATAAGACAACGGTGTAAAAGCAAAGCATAAGCGAGGGACTGTGGGCTGGAGTGCAGCACAGTTGGTCAATGCTGTAAAATACGCTATGCTACAACACCAATACAACCACCGGAGTTAGCTTCGAGAGACAACAAGAAGTTGAACCAAGCATCAAAGTAGACAAAGTATCTCTTCTGATTTTGGTGAAATGCTACGACTACACTAAGCTGTTTACAATTAGCTTCAAATGCTAGCTAGGAACCATTGTTGTTCCCCAGAAAGGAAACAACAACCAAATAATCATGAGGTAAAGATGCTAATGCTAGGCTAAAGCTAAAATAATGCCCAGCTAAACTTCACCCTTCAGTCGTCACAGACAAAAAGAAATCAAGCGGAAGCCCTTTTTATCCTCAAAAAGCTGTTAAATAAACAAGTTTCTTATTTATTAGACGTGGGATTAGGATTAGGATTGGTCCTTTCATTATGATGATGGGGTTATTGATTGAGAGCATTGATTGGAATGACGTCCACTGCGAGCCTGATTTCACAGTTTGGGGCTAACGTACGCTGGATTAGTTCTAATCATCCATTAAGAAGTTTGTTTATAGCTTGCTCTTAACCTATAATACATGAATGCTGGGAGTAATAGTTTTCATATAACACCCCACCACCATCACACTCAGTCGTCCTCTGCCTCTTCAGTGAAATAATGAGTTTAAATACAAAAACTAGTAATCTCTAGAGAATATGGTAAGGAATAGTGTAGCATTACAGTCATTTACTGTATAGCTACAGAAGCTACTCTTATTAACAATCCCCATTCAATAACACTTGATCAAAAGGATTTATGTGCATATCGTATAGAACTGTGGTTAATTGTTACACACTGTGATCATACAGGTGATATTATGGTAAGGCGCGGACATCGACCCCAGGGACTTGGAAATTGGAACAACGTTAGACAGTAGTGCTGATTGGATGCTTGTCTAACATAAGGCCTCAGCTGATACTAGTGTGTAGCCTGTCGAACCGAAGCCGGAGGCCCCAGAGCTTTGTGGTTCGCTAGAATGGAGCCAAGCCTGTGTCACTGAGTTTGAAGCTTCTTTGGGCTGGCACTGGCCTGTGTGTGTGATTAAAGCCACCAGAAGGAGCAGTGTACCACATCGTCGTGCTTCCCACTTGTCTGTGGTTGCCTTTTGGAGCAGTAGAACAACCACTCTGGCTCCACATATGTTTGCTTGTTGCTGACTAGCCAATGGGTTGCCAGCAAAGACACATTCGGGGCGCGTGCGGAGCCAGCTAAGATCAAAGACAAATAAGTTGGCGCTAGAAACTGCTCTATGGTCAGTTTAGCATTTTTCCACTCTGACGCCACAACACACACACACGCGCCCCACACACACACACACACACACACACACACACACACACACACACACACACACACACACACACACACACACACACACACACACACACACACACACACACACACACACAGACTGGGAAGGGGGTACGTGGTGAGCTTGTGTTAGTGTTCTCTCTCTACTAGCCTGGTGGTCCAGTGTGTTAGTGTTCTCTCTCTACTAGCCTGGTGGTCCAGTGTGTTAGTGTTCTCTCTCTACTAGCCTGGTGGTCCAGTGTGTTAGTGTTCTCTCTCTACTAGTCTGGTGGTCCAGTGTGTTAGTGTTCTCTCTCTACTAGCCTGGTGGTCCAGTGTGTTGGTGTTCTCTCTCTACTAGCCTGGTGGTCCAGTGTGTTAGTGTTCTCTCTCTCTACTAGCCTGGTGGTCCAGTGTGTTAGTGTTCTCTCTCTACTAGCCTGGTGGTCCAGTGTGTTAGTGTTCTCTCTCTCTACTAGCCTGGTGGTCCAGTGTGTTGGTGTTCTCTCTCTACTAGCCTGGTGGTCCAGTGTGTTAGTGTTCTCTCTCTACTAGCCTGGTGGTCCAGTGTGTTGGTGTTCTCTCTCTCTACTAGCCTGGTGGTCCAGTGTGTTAGTGTTCTCTCTCTACTAGCCTGGTGGTCCAGTGTGTTGGTGTTCTCTCTCTCTACTAGCCTGGTGGTCCAGTGTGTTGGTGTTCTCTCTCTACTAGCCTGGTGGTCCAGTGTGTTAGTGTTCTCTCTCTCTACTAGCCTGGTGGTCCAGTGTGTTGGTGTTCTCTCTCTACTAGCCTGGTGGTCCAGTGTGTTAGTGTTCTCTCTCTACTAGCCTGGTGGTCCAGTGTGTTGGTGTTCTCTCTCTCTACTAGCCTGGTGGTCCAGTGTGTTAGTGTTCTCTCTCTACTAGCCTGGTGGTCCAGTGTGTTGGTGTTCTCTCTCTCTACTAGCCTGGTGGTCCAGTGTGTTGGTGTTCTCTCTCTACTAGCCTGGTGGTCCAGTGTGTTAGTGTTCTCTCTCTCTACTAGCCTGGTGGTCCAGTGTGTTAGTGTTCTCTCTCTACTAGCCTGGTGGTCCAGTGTGTTAGTGTTCTCTCTCTACTAGCCTGGTGGTCCAGTGTGTTAGTGTCTCTCTCTACTAGCCTGGTGGTCCAGTGTGTTAGTGTTCTCTCTCTACTAGCCTGGTGGTCCAGTGTGTTAGTGTTCTCTCTCTACTAGCCTGGTGGTCCAGTGTGTTGGTGTTCTCTCTCTCTACTAGCCTGGTGGTCCAGTGTGTTGGTGTTCTCTCTCTCTACTAGCCTGGTGGTCCAGTGTGTTAGTGTTCTCTCTCTACTAGCCTGGTGGTCCAGTGTGTTAGTGTTCTCTCTCTCTACTAGCCTGGTGGTCCAGTGTGTTGGTGTTCTCTCTCTCTACTAGCCTGGTGGTCCAGTGTGTTGGTGTTCTCTCTCTCTACTAGCCTGGTGGTCCAGTGTGTTGGTGTTCTCTCTCTCTACTAGCCTGGTGGTCCAGTGTGTTAGTGTTCTCTCTCTCTACTAGCCTGGTGGTCCAGTGTGTTGGTGTTCTCTCTCTACTAGCCTGGTGGTCCAATGTGTTAGTGTTCTCTCTCTACTAGCCTGGTGGTCCAGTGTGTTAGTGTTCTCTCTCTACTAGCCTGGTGGTCCAGTGTGTTAGTGTTCTCTCTCTACTAGCCTGGTGGTCCAGTGTGTTAGTGTTCTCTCTCTACTAGCCTGGTGGTCCAGTGTGTTGGTGTTCTCTCTCTCTACTAGCCTGGTGGTCCAGTGTGTTAGTGTTCTCTCTCTACTAGCCTGGTGGTCCAGTGTGTTAGTGTTCTCTCTCTCTACTAGCCTGGTGGTCCAGTGTGTTAGTGTTCTCTCTCTCTACTAGCCTGGTGGTCCAGTGTGTTAGTGTTCTCTCTCTACTAGCCTGGTGGTCCAGTGTGTTGGTGTTCTCTCTCTCTACTAGCCTGGTGGTCCAGTGTGTTAGTGTTCTCTCTCTACTAGCCTGGTGGTCCAGTGTGTTAGTGTTCTCTCTCTCTACTAGCCTGGTGGTCCAGTGTGTTAGTGTTCTCTCTCTCTACTAGCCTGGTGGTCCAGTGTGTTAGTGTTCTCTCTCTCTACTAGCCTGGTGGTCCAGTGTGTTGGTGTTCTCTCTCTACTAGCCTGGTGGTCCAGTGTGTTAGTGTTCTCTCTCTACTAGCCTGGTGGTCCAGTGTGTTAGTGTTCTCTCTCTACTAGCCTGGTGGTCCAGTGTGTTAGTGTTCTCTCTCTCTACTAGCCTGGTGGTCCAGTGTGTTAGTGTTCTCTCTCTCTACTAGCCTGGTGGTCCAGTGTGTTGGTGTTCTCTCTCTACTAGCCTGGTGGTCCAGTGTGTTAGTGTTCTCTCTCTACTAGCCTGGTGGTCCAGTGTGTTGGTGTTCTCTCTCTCTACTAGCCTGGTGGTCCAGTGTGTTAGTGTTCTCTCTCTACTAGCCTGGTGGTCCAGTGTGTTGGTGTTCTCTCTCTCTACTAGCCTGGTGGTCCAGTGTGTTGGTGTTCTCTCTCTACTAGCCTGGTGGTCCAGTGTGTTAGTGTTCTCTCTCTCTACTAGCCTGGTGGTCCAGTGTGTTGGTGTTCTCTCTCTACTAGCCTGGTGGTCCAGTGTGTTAGTGTTCTCTCTCTACTAGCCTGGTGGTCCAGTGTGTTGGTGTTCTCTCTCTCTACTAGCCTGGTGGTCCAGTGTGTTAGTGTTCTCTCTCTACTAGCCTGGTGGTCCAGTGTGTTGGTGTTCTCTCTCTCTACTAGCCTGGTGGTCCAGTGTGTTGGTGTTCTCTCTCTACTAGCCTGGTGGTCCAGTGTGTTAGTGTTCTCTCTCTCTACTAGCCTGGTGGTCCAGTGTGTTAGTGTTCTCTCTCTACTAGCCTGGTGGTCCAGTGTGTTAGTGTTCTCTCTCTACTAGCCTGGTGGTCCAGTGTGTTAGTGTTCTCTCTCTACTAGCCTGGTGGTCCAGTGTGTTAGTGTTCTCTCTCTACTAGCCTGGTGGTCCAGTGTGTTAGTGTTCTCTCTCTACTAGCCTGGTGGTCCAGTGTGTTAGTGTTCTCTCTCTACTAGCCTGGTGGTCCAGTGTGTTGGTGTTCTCTCTCTCTACTAGCCTGGTGGTCCAGTGTGTTGGTGTTCTCTCTCTCTACTAGCCTGGTGGTCCAGTGTGTTAGTGTTCTCTCTCTACTAGCCTGGTGGTCCAGTGTGTTAGTGTTCTCTCTCTCTACTAGCCTGGTGGTCCAGTGTGTTGGTGTTCTCTCTCTCTACTAGCCTGGTGGTCCAGTGTGTTGGTGTTCTCTCTCTCTACTAGCCTGGTGGTCCAGTGTGTTGGTGTTCTCTCTCTCTACTAGCCTGGTGGTCCAGTGTGTTAGTGTTCTCTCTCTCTACTAGCCTGGTGGTCCAGTGTGTTGGTGTTCTCTCTCTACTAGCCTGGTGGTCCAGTGTGTTAGTGTTCTCTCTCTACTAGCCTGGTGGTCCAGTGTGTTAGTGTTCTCTCTCTACTAGCCTGGTGGTCCAGTGTGTTAGTGTTCTCTCTCTACTAGCCTGGTGGTCCAGTGTGTTAGTGTTCTCTCTCTACTAGCCTGGTGGTCCAGTGTGTTGGTGTTCTCTCTCTCTACTAGCCTGGTGGTCCAGTGTGTTAGTGTTCTCTCTCTACTAGCCTGGTGGTCCAGTGTGTTAGTGTTCTCTCTCTCTACTAGCCTGGTGGTCCAGTGTGTTAGTGTTCTCTCTCTCTACTAGCCTGGTGGTCCAGTGTGTTAGTGTTCTCTCTCTACTAGCCTGGTGGTCCAGTGTGTTGGTGTTCTCTCTCTCTACTAGCCTGGTGGTCCAGTGTGTTGGTGTTCTCTCTCTCTACTAGCCTGGTGGTCCAGTGTGTTAGTGTTCTCTCTCTACTAGCCTGGTGGTCCAGTGTGTTAGTGTTCTCTCTCTCTACTAGCCTGGTGGTCCAGTGTGTTAGTGTTCTCTCTCTCTACTAGCCTGGTGGTCCAGTGTGTTAGTGTTCTCTCTCTCTACTAGCCTGGTGGTCCAGTGTGTTGGTGTTCTCTCTCTACTAGCCTGGTGGTCCAGTGTGTTAGTGTTCTCTCTCTACTAGCCTGGTGGTCCAGTGTGTTAGTGTTCTCTCTCTACTAGCCTGGTGGTCCAGTGTGTTAGTGTTCTCTCTCTCTACTAGCCTGGTGGTCCAGTGTGTTAGTGTTCTCTCTCTCTACTAGCCTGGTGGTCCAGTGTGTTGGTGTTCTCTCTCTACTAGCCTGGTGGTCCAGTGTGTTAGTGTTCTCTCTCTACTAGCCTGGTGGTCCAGTGTGTTAGTGTTCTCTCTCTACTAGCCTGGTGGTCCAGTGTGTTAGTGTTCTCTCTCTCTACTAGCCTGGTGGTCCAGTGTGTTAGTGTTCTCTCTCTACTAGCCTGGTGGTCCAGTGTGTTAGTGTTCTCTCTCTCTACTAGCCTGGTGGTCCAGTGTGTTGGTGTTCTCTCTCTACTAGCCTGGTGGTCCAGTGTGTTAGTGTTCTCTCTCTCTACTAGCCTGGTGGTCCAGTGTGTTAGTGTTCTCTCTCTACTAGCCTGGTGGTCCAGTGTGTTAGTGTTCTCTCTCTACTAGCCTGGTGGTCCAGTGTGTTGGTGTTCTCTCTCTACTAGCCTGGTGGTCCAGTGTGTTGGTGTTCTCTCTCTCTACTAGCCTGGTGGTCCAGTGTGTTGGTGTTCTCTCTCTACTAGCCTGGTGGTCCAGTGTGTTAGTGTTCTCTCTCTCTACTAGCCTGGTGGTCCAGTGTGTTAGTGTTCTCTCTCTACTAGCCTGGTGGTCCAGTGTGTTAGTGTTCTCTCTCTACTAGCCTGGTGGTCCAGTGTGTTAGTGTTCTCTCTCTACTAGCCTGGTGGTCCAGTGTGTTAGTGTTCTCTCTCTACTAGCCTGGTGGTCCAGTGTGTTAGTGTTCTCTCTCTCTACTAGCCTGGTGGTCCAGTGTGTTGGTGTTCTCTCTCTACTAGCCTGGTGGTCCAGTGTGTTAGTGTTCTCTCTCTACTAGCCTGGTGGTCCAGTGTGTTAGTGTTCTCTCTCTACTAGCCTGGTGGTCCAGTGTGTTAGTGTTCTCTCTCTACTAGCCTGGTGGTCCAGTGTGTTAGTGTTCTCTCACTACTAGCCTGGTGGTCCAGTGTGTTAGTGTTCTCTCTCTACTAGCCTGGTGGTCCAGTGTGTTGGTGTTCTCTCTCTCTACTAGCCTGGTGGTCCAGTGTGTTAGTGTTCTCTCTCTACTAGCCTGGTGGTCCAGTGTGTTAGTGTTCTCTCTCTACTAGCCTGGTGGTCCAGTGTGTTAGTGTTCTCTCTCTACTAGCCTGGTGGTCCAGTGTGTTGGTGTTCTCTCTCTCTACTAGCCTGGTGGTCCAGTGTGTTGGTGTTCTCTCTCTACTAGCCTGGTGGTCCAGTGTGTTGGTG
This sequence comes from Salmo salar, assembly GCF_965601325.2. Classification (NCBI taxonomy): domain Eukaryota; kingdom Metazoa; phylum Chordata; class Actinopteri; order Salmoniformes; family Salmonidae; genus Salmo; species Salmo salar. Next base: position 173,198,030 of record NC_138291.1, read on the forward strand.
TTCTCTCTCTACTAGCCTGGTGGTCCAGTGTGTTAGTGTTCTCTCTCTCTACTAGCCTGGTGGTCCAGTGTGTTAGTGTTCTCTCTCTACTAGCCTGGTGGTCCAGTGTGTTGGTGTTCTCTCTCTCTACTAGCCTGGTGGTCCAGTGTGTTAGTGTTCTCTCTCTCTACTAGCCGGTGTGTTAGTTGCTCTAGAAACTGCTCTCTTCATTGTCATGACAAACATCAACTGCTGATATCCAGATGTATGACATGACAACAACAGAATAGATGGCTACAGTTCATACAGTATGACATGACAACAACAGAATAGATGGCTACAGTTCATACAGTATGACATGACAACAACAGAATAGATGGCTACAGTTCATACAGTATGACATGACAACAACAGAATAGATGGCTACAGTTCATACAGTATGACATGACAACAACAGAATAGATGGCTACAGTCCATACAGTATGACATGACAACAGAATAGATGGCTACAGTTCATACAGTATGACATGACAACAACAGAATAGATGGCTACAGTTTATACAGTATGACATGACAACAGAATAGATGGCTACAGTCCATACAGTATGACATGACAACAGAATAGATGGCTTCAGTTCATACAGTATGACATGACAACATAATAGATGGCTACAGTTCATACAGTATGACATGACAACAACATAATAGATGGCTACAGTTCATACAGTATGACATGACAATAACAGAATAGATGGCTACAGTCCATACAGTATGACATGACAACAACAGAATAGATGGCTACAGTTCATACAGTATGACATGACAACAACAGAATAGATGGCTACAGTCCATACAGTATGACATGACAACAACAGAATAGATGGCCGCTACAGTTGCATGCCACAGTGAGGCTCGCCACGATGACAGACAACAGAATAGATGGCTACAGTTCATACAGTGCATGCCACGATGGCACAGTCAACGAGACATGCCAGATGGGCTACAGTTCATACAGTATGACATGACATCAACAGAATAGATGGCTACAGTTCATACAGTATGAGACAAGGCTCCTCTCCCTCCCTCTCTTATTCATACTGGTTGGACTGGTATATCTTTCTTGCTCCCCATCACTTCTCCTCACACTGACATAAGATCTCCCAGACGATCCTTCTTCCTTTCCACTGGCCATTTTTTCACATTTTCCTCCTTCTCTCCTTCTTCTCCTCACTCCCCCTCTCCTCACCTCTCCTCTTTTTACCTCTCCTCTCTTTACCTCTTCCTCCTTCTCCTCTCTTCATCTTTCCTCTCTCCCCATCTCCTCACCTCTCCTCTCCTTTCCTCTCTCCCCTTCTCCTCACCTCTCCTGTCTTTTCTTCACCTCTCCTCACCTCTCCTCTCCTCACCTCTCCTTTCTTCTCGTCACCTCTCTTCTCCTCTGCTCTCTTTACCTCTCCTCATTGGCACCAGGAAGCCCCTGGCCTTATGCCCCTGAAGGAGGCATAAGCCATCTCTGTTATGGCAGGTGATGCATGTATATGCTAGATGAGTTAAGTTGGAATCCAGTTGAGATGAAGTGGGTACATTATGTTACAGTTTCCAGTAAGATAGTATAATCAACCTGTGACCTTATGTGGAATATTTCAAATGCCTGCTAAGAGAGACGGGCACACACACAAATAAACACACAGCTATCTCTTTCTCTCTCTCTTTTAACACAGAGCCGGGATTGAATTGACGACATGGTTTCCATGGTAACATGGGTGAGCATGCGGGTCTGCAGCTGAGGTGGGATGTGTGGCACATGCCTAAGCCTGTCTGTCTGTGCACAGTGTGTGTGTGTGTGTGTGTGTGTGTGTGTGTGTGTGTGTGTGTGTGTGTGTGTGTCTGAGCACAGTGTGTGTGTGTCTGCGTGAGAGAGAGAGAGAGAGAGAGAGAGAGAGAGAGAGAGAGAGAGAGAGAGAGAGAGAGAGTGAGAGTGTGTGTATGTGTATGTGTGTGACTGTGTGTATGTGTGTGTGCCTTCATCAGTATGCAGCTGGGCAGAGTGATGTCGGTTCGTCAGGCGCATTCTCAGTGCAGCGGGAAAAACATAAACAAGAAAACGAAGGGAATGGAAAAAGGGGGAAAGGAAGGGTGAGAGAGAGAGAGAGAGAGGGGACTGAAGGGTGAAAGAGAGAGAGGACTGAAGGGTGAAAGAGAGGACTGAAGGGTGAAAGAGAGGACTGAAGGGTGAAAGAGAGAGAGGACTGAAGGGTGAAAGAGACAGAGGACTGAAGGGTGAAAGAGACAGAGGACTGAAGGGTGAAAGAGAGGACTGAAGGGTGAAAGAGAGGACTGAAGGGTGAAAGAGAGAGAGGACTGAAGGGTGAAAGAGACAGAGGACTGAAGGGTGAAAGAGAGAGAGGACTGAAGGGTGAAAGAGACAGAGGACTGAAGGGTGAAAGAGAGAGAGGACTGAAGGGTGAAAGAGAGAGAGGACTGAAGGGTGAAAGAGAGGGAGGACTGAAGGGTGAAAGAGAGAGAGGACTGAAGGGTGAAAGAGAGGGAGGACTGAAGGGTGAAAGAGAGAGAGGACTGAAGGGTGAAAGAGAGGGAGGACTGAAGGGTGAAAGAGACAGAGGACTGAAGGGTGAGAGAGAGAGAGGACTGAAGGGTGAAAGAGAGAGAGGACTGAAGGGTGAAAGAGAGGGAGGACTGAAGGGTGAAAGAGAGGGAGGACTGAAGGGTGAAAGAGAGAGAGAACTGAAGGGTGAAAGAGAGAGAGGACTGAAGGGTGAAAGAGAGAGAGGACTGCATCTCACACCCACACAGTCACATTTCACACAAACATATAACGTGCCTACGTTCATCTAATGATTTCTATTCTAAAGGTCATTTCAACCATTTAGACCAAAATAAGCAACTGTAAAAGTCTCAAGGAAAAATGCTTGTATCTACAATTACAATTAAATTGAGCACATCTCTCCCATCTCTGGCTTCAATATGAATGTAGCTTACTACATGTCCAAGAACACAAAATAAATGCCACCAACAACATCATGACTTAGAAGTCAAAGCTTCAAGGAAGATAGAAGAATGCTTATGACCTACAATTACAATAGTGTCAAGTCCATCTCTTCCTTCCCCGTCTCATGACCACGAAAACAAAATAACTGGCATCAACTACACAAAGCTGAACATCTCAATTCCCCAGACACAGTGTATCATGGAGAATGTGATATAACAGTCAAGAAGACTAGTCCTTGGTGGGTTAGAGACCTGGACTTGAACAGGAGTCCATAGAGTTACCATGACATGCAGGAACAATGGTAAACAACGAAACAATGGTGCTTTCAGGATTAGGTGGTGTTTCTGTATAAAGAGACCAGTGTTTAGGCTGATATCCCTGGTGTTTCTGTATAAAGAGACCAGTGTTTAGGCTGATATCCCTGGTGTTTCTGTATAAAGAGACCAGTGTTTAGGCTGATATCCCTGGTGTTTCTGTATAAAGAGACCAGTGTTTAGGCTGATATCCCTGGTGTTTCTGTATAAAGAGACCAGTGTTTAGGCTGATATCCCTGGTGTTTCTGTATAAAGAGACCAGTGTTTAGGCTGATATCCCTGGTGTTTCTGTATAAAGAGACCAGTGTTTAGGCTGATATCCCTGGTGTTTCTGTATAAAGAGACCAGTGTTTAGGCTGATATCCCTGGTGTGGTTTCTATACAAAGAGACCAGTGTTTAGGCTGATATCCCTGGCTGTGGCGGTTTAGGCTGATACCGGGTCAAAGAGACCAGTGTTTAGGCTGATATCCCTGGTGTGGTTTCTGATATCAAAGAGACCAGTGTTTAGGCTGATATCCCTGGTGTTTCTGTATAAAGAGACCAGTGTTTAGGCTGATATCCCTGGTGTTTCTGTATAAAGAGACCAGTGTTTAGGCTGATATCCCTGGTGTGGTTTCTATACAAAGAGACCAGTGTTTAGGCTGATATCCCTGGTGTGTTTCCGTACAAAGAGACCAGTGTTTAGGCTGATATCCCTGGTGTGGTTTCCATACAAAGAGACCAGTGTTTAGGCTGATATCCCTGGTGTGGTTTCCATACAAAGAGACCAGTGTTTAGGCTGGTCTCTCTATCTGTACCTAGAAAGCCCTCCCTCCCCACCTGAACAACAAGGGGGCTGGTTGTGGTCAACTCAAACACACACATTTGGGAGAGAAAGAGAGAGAAAGCAGACAGTGACAGATATGGACACACACACACACACACACACACACACACACACCACACACACACACACACACACACACACACACACACACACACACACACACACACACACACACACACACACACACACACCACAGTTCTGTAAGCATGAGGGCATGAGAAAAAAGAGGGAACATGTAATTGTTGATGACAGACTCTGCAGGTGCTTTAAGAAAAGACAGCAATGTCCAAGCACTAGGTAAGGAAAGGGGGATACCTAGTCAGTTGCGCAACTGAATGCATTCAACTGAAATGTGTCTTCCGCATTTAACCCAACTCCTCTGAATCAGAGAGGTGCGGGGGGGCTGCCTTAATCCACGTCATCAGCACCCAGGGAGAAGGTGTTCTAGGGGTTAACTGCCTTGCTCAAGGGCAGAACGGCAGATTTTTACACCATGCTGGCTTGGGGATTCAAACAAGCAACCTTTCGGGTTGCTGTCCCAGCGCTCTAACCGCTAGGCTACCTGCTACACTTGTGGTGCACAAAGAGCCTACACAGACAGTGAAACAGGAAATATAATACAGAAATAAAACGTTAACAACAAACTCTACCACTGACTGTTAATGACAGAATTGTATATTTAATAAGTAGTGTCATGGGACTATCTGGCCCCCGTGTGGCCACTTGATACGAACATGGTGCTAGCAAGGTCATGGGTTCAGTGCTCGCAGAGATCACATACACATACTACAAAATGTCTGACTAATACAAGGTGTTGCATTGATAGGTATATATATATATATATATATATATATATATATATATATATATATATATATATATATATATATGTGTGTTGCTGTATTTAAAACATGGAAACCCATCTCACCGTACACACGGCTAATACTTTCAGCATCTGGATGACCCACAGCAATGACATCCAAACACACACACACACACACACACACACACACACACACACACACACACACACACACACACCACAGACGGCATCCCTCGCTGGAATAACAACATATACACATACTGGAATAACAACATATACACATACTGGAATAACAATATATACACATACTGGAATAACAACATATACACATACTGGAATAACAACATATACACATACTGGAATAACAACATATACACATACTGGAATAACAACATATACACATACTGGAATAACAACATATACACATACTGGAATAACAACATATACACATACTGGAATAACAACATATACACATACTGGAATAACAACATATACACATACTGGAATAACAACATATACACATACTGGAATAACAACATATACACATACTGGAATAACAACATATACACATACTGGAATAACAACATATACACATACTGGAATAACAACATATACACATACTGGAATAACAACATATACACATACTGGAATAACAACATATACACATACTGGAATAACAACAGTTGTGTGCAAGCTAGAGGTCAAACCAGAACCTGATAAAAACAGCAACAAGCCTTCTTTACACACACATTCTCTCAGACACAGTTCCCTAGAAGATGTACACACACAAAGTGACAAACAGGTTCCTGGTACTCACACAGAAACACATTATGCTGTCCCTCATTTCTCATCGAGACGGTCGAGCATACTGATGACATCACAATGTTATCAGCTGGATAAGTCTCCAGAGCCATGGCAGAGAGCAGAGCAGGATGCTGCTAACGCTAGGCTAACGCTAGCCCCCTTAGGTTCCCTATCCAGCACGTACATGTACTGTAGCCTGCCTACCGTGTGTACAAAACATCTGCCTGAGACTGGCTCCCTGCGACTGACATTTTGGATCTAAGTGAGAAGCTTTCCAAGAGCCTGCCTGCATGCTGCTACTGTAGCTGAGCAACTGTGGGGCAGCTTGTCTGACTTAGCTGCTCCCAGGGCAGAACACAGAGGTAAACAATAAATTGAACATTTACTCATGGGATTACATAACCTAGACATAAGAGACGTACACTTGGAGAGTCGAGCTACCTAACAGCATCAACAAGCAGCCACATGTAAAGGAGTGAGCAGGAAGTAGTATAACCCACGACAGCAGTGATGTAAGCATGTTCAACTGAAACACCCATATAAACAATGGGATTCAACCTGAAACACCCATATAAACAAATGGGATTCAACCTGAAACACCCATATAAACAGTGGGATTGTTATGGGTGATGCTGTAATATCATATGGGTGGTCGGGTAATATCATATGGGGGGTGTAGTAATATCATATGGGTGGTACAGTAATATCATATGGGTGGTCGGGTAATATCATATGGGGGTGTAGTAATATCATATGGGTGGTACAGTAATATCATATGGGTGGTCGGGTAATATCATATGGGTGGTACAGTAATATCATATGGGTGGTACAGTAATATCATATGGGTGATGCTGTAATATCATATGAGTGTGGTAATATCATATGGGTGGTACAGTAATATCATATGGGTGGTACAGTAATATCATATGGGTGATGCTGTAATATCATATGGGTGATGCTGTAATATCATATGGGTGGTGCTGTAATATCATATGGGTGGTACAGTAATATCATATGGGTAGTTAGGTAATATTATATGAGTGGTTAAGTAATATCATATGGGTTGTGAGGTAATATCATATGGGTTGTGTTGTAATATCATACGGGTGGTGTAGTAATATCATATGGGTGGTGTGATATCATATGGGTAGTGTAATATCATATGGGTGGTCTGGTAAACTCATATGGGTGGTGTTGTAATATAATATGGGTGGTGTAGTAATATCATATGGGTGGTGTGATATCATATAACCTTGGTTGGTAGAGCATGGTGTTTGCAACGCCAGCATGGTGTGTGCAACGCCAGGGTTGTGGGTCCGATTCCCACGGGGGGCCAGTACAAAAAAAATGCATGAAATGAAATGTATGTATGCACTACTGTAAGTCGCTCTGGATAAGAGCGTCTGCTAAATGACTAAAATGTAAATATAGGATATTGCAGGATATTTGCAGGATATACGTGTCCCCAACAAAACACTTTGAAAGATCTGTCTCACGTGCCTTATTTTCTGTAGGACTTTGGCAATGCCAAAGTAGGATATGCAGGATATAGGATATGCAGGATATTTTTAACGGTCAGATTTTTAACTTGAGTTATAACCTTAGGCTGTAGTTGTGTTATGTTGTATATCTCATGATGGTGCTGATGTTCTTTATAGCTCAGTGTTTAACTGGGCTCAAAGAGAGGGATATGACTGGGCACTTAACGATCACACTCTGTGTTCTCCTCTCCATCCCACTTTAAGACATAGACCAGACCCTGTAGGTCTACTGTAAAGCGCTATCTCAAAACCAAATCCACTACCCAACGCCATGCCCACAGACCTATGGCAGTTCACCTAATGTCACGCCCTGACCATAGAGAGCCTTTTTTATTCTCTATTTTGGTTAGGTCGGGTGTGACTAGGGGGGGGGTGTTCCTATCTAGGTTGTCTAGTTCTATGTTGGCCTGGTATGGTTCCCAATCAGTGACAGCTGTTTATCGTTGTCTCTGATTGGGGATCATATTTAGGCAGCCATTTCCCCACTGGTTTTTGTGGGATCTTGTTTATGTGGTGTTGCCTGTGAGCACACCATAGCGTCATGTGTTCGTTGCGCTTTATTGTTTTTTTGTGAGTTTCATTTCATAAAGATGTGGAACGCCACTCACGATGCGTCTTGGTCTGAGTATGATTACAACGACGATCGTGACACCCAAAGACTTACGGGAGTATTGTCTAGATAGTCTTAGTAGTAATAATTAGGTAGATAGTGGTCCTACCTTGGTGGAGGCCATCTCGCTGACAGAGTGTCTGGTCTGCAGGGTCTCCAGCTGGTCCAGGCACCAGTCCAGCTCCTCCAGCGTCTCTGTGGCCAGCTTCTGGTAGGCCTCCTCTGGAGGGGGGGGACAGGGGACAGAGGAAAGGGGAACAGGGGGTAGGGGGACGGGGACAGGTAGGGGTGGTGAGTGGTGGTGGTCAGTTTTGAGGCGTTTGACAGGGGTGTGCGATGTCATCTCTTGCGTTTCGTCGGTGGTGATGCCATAGACGAGTGCAATGCCCGGGTTGCCAGAGTGGATGCATAGGTGACTCTTCATGGTTAGAGAGGCTTGAAGAGCAAAAAGTGTCTACGGTGATGATAGCTTCCCCACAGAGATATTGAACAGGGGAAAATACTTGTCTCTGAGATGGTCTCTGGCTGTAGCTAAGTATCTTTCATAACCCTGAAAGTGTCAACAATCACCCTTCTGTCCCTCTCTCAGTCCTCCAGAGAGTAGTTACAGTAGAAGTAGTTCTAGAATCCCAAGAAGAGAAAGTTCCACAGTGTAGTTCTGGTATCCACAATGGACCATTCTACAATCCAGAGTGAGACGTTTTAGAATCCACAACATACAGTTCTAGAATCCACAGTTCTAACATCTAGGGGAAGTTCCACAGTGTCACACTAGAACGAGTCCAGCCTTGCAAAAGCCCTGATGGGAAAGCACAGCAAAGCTGCCCCCATGCTCCACGAGCTGAAAACAAAAAAACACACATGGAATCCGACGCCTACACACAAATCTTTCGACGGTCCGGACAGAGTTATGCTCTATCCAACCCAGAGGATTCCCAGATTTGGGATAGCAGGAAAATCCGTCTCACACATCTCTACATGATCAACACTTTTCCCAGGGATATCCAGAAGGAAAAACAGGAAAACTTCCTCAGCCTACCGTGATGAGGAGTCATCGACAAAGGAGAAGTCTAAGACAAAGCCAAGACCCCCCTTCCAAACACACACCACCTCCTCTAAAGACGGAGAACCCCATTCGTAGCCCACAGACACACACACAGAGCCACGGATGAGTTTATTTTCTGTCTCAAATCCCCTGTCCTCCCTGCAGCGATGACACAATGACGATGACCGCTGCTCTGACAGACAGATGGACGGTCAGACAGATGGAGAGAAATATCCAAGCAGGTCTGACTGTGGCTAAAGCAACACGTCAATAGGAGGGACGGCTGACTCAAAAAGCATGAGTTGAAAACGCTTGCTTCCTGTGAAAACACTGCTCAGCACACAAGAAGAGCCGGACTGGAGTAACAGACTACCCGGACTGGAGTCACAGGTTCAGATCTGAGCCCCTAACCACTGATACAGGGTCAGATGTCTACTGAACCCCCTCCAATGGTTAAAGTTGGTGTATAGTTAGTGTAATCGGGTCCTATACCTGTAGTTAGGTTAGTATCTAACGGTTAAGGCTGATGGATATGTCCTGTTCGAAGACTTCGCATCCTTCCTTCTTCCCTTCCTTGATGTTATCACTAAGCCATGATTTAACCTATCCAATCATGTTCTAGATCAGTGATGTGACTATATGACTTGTGGTTCTGACTATAAAAACAGACAAAGAAAACATGATGACAAACACAAACACGTAAGCAGCACACAGACACTCACTGAGAGTATTCCCCCAGCGGGATTATGAATAGTAGTCAGTCAGGCTGAATCTCCTCATGATTAATCCTCATTAGGAAGTGATGCAGGGGTATTTCCGCTCAGCCTCTTATTCCCTGTGTTTTTACCTAATCCTGGATTAGGGCAGACAACCCTCTAGTCATCTGGAAATGTTCTAAATCTAAGATTTGTGGTGGAGCGTAGTTACGCTGCTAAACATATTAATGCTGCTATGTGTTGAGTTGTTTTAAGTTGTGTATCTATATATATTGCTTATGGGGCTCCCGAATGGCACAGTGGTCTAAGACACTGCATCTCAGTACAAGAAGCCTCACTGCAGTACCTGGGTCGAATCTAGGCTGCATCACATCTGGCCATGATTGGGAGTCCCATAGGGTGGTGTTGTTACAGTATGCTGGTGTGACAGTATGCTAGGCTGACTCTGTGAATGGCACCTTGTGTTCGGGGGTGTGTGTGTGTGTGTGTGTGTGTGTGTGAGGTGTGTGTGTGTGTGTGTGTGTGTCTGCTTGTAGATGTGATGTCATGGGCATACACAGTGTTTGGGTAGCCTCTCTGTGACTCATAGGATGTGATGGACAATGGAAGAGTAAGGAAGTGAGAGGAGGACAGAGCTACAATCAGAAAGAGACAGAGTAGAAAACAAAAATGCATCTCTCTCTGGATCCCTCCCCCCATTTCTCTTAGCCTTTGCTTGCGTCTCCATCACCATCTTTGTTTCTCTCCCCCCCTCATTCTCCTCATCTCTCTTCCATTTTCTATGTATTTATTTCTCTCTCACAAATGGCTGTGCAGAAAGTCAGTGGCTGGGCTTGGGGGTTTCAGAAGCTTAAAAACTGGGGTCATCTTGAAGCAGGGGTCCTCTGTCCTTGCTGGCAACATCTCCTCTGACGTCAATAGCATCTCTCTCTCTCTCTCTCTCTCTCTCTCTCTCCCTGTCCTTCAAATGGCTGTGCAGAAAGTCAGTGGATGGGCTGGGGGTTTCAGAAGCTTAAAAACAGGGGTCCTCTTGAAGCAGGGGTCCTCTGTCCTTGCTGACAACATCTCCTCTGACGTCAATGGCATTCTTCTTCTGCTCAGCGAGACACACCGGGCCCGCCCCTCTCAGGGAAACAGCAAGGGCTCACGCTAAACCCCGGACCGGAGCTATTGAGGATCAGGAGTCCCAAGCAATTGTCACCAAAACAATGGTGCTTGGTAGAATTAGCTTACGGACTAGTTAGTAAGCTAGCTCGGGATATCTCTACCAAAGTTCCCCTAGTCAATCCCTTATTTGATGTAGACTGCAGTAGTAGCACATCACTGATTAGTTGACCTGTTGAATCAGGTGTGCCAGTACTGGAAGAGATCCAATACTGTGTATGGGTAGTCTAGGAGAGGTTTGGGAAACACTACCATAGGGGACGGACATGTATGTGCCCCGTAAATTGAACACTTCCACTGCTTTTCAGATTGCTGATAACATTTAAAAAATACATGTCTTCATCCTTGTTTGATGGAAGACAACAGCGGTATGGTAATTGAATAAGGCGACATATGATCAACTGATGAATTCATGAAGACATCTGACTTAGAATAATATTTCTCTTTATGAATCTAATTAAACTTACAGTAAGTCTTGGGGTCACCAGTATTGACACATTTACATTAATTAATCCCAACCTCAGCATTGATGTTATTAGGCAACATGGTCACATATTTTCAGTATACTTGGAAATAATTTTTTTTTTTCTAAATAAACACTATATAAGTGGACGTCCCTTCAAATTAGTGGATTCGGCTATTTCAGCCACACCTGTTGCTGACAGGTGTATAAAATTGAGCACAGCCATGCAATCGCCATAGACAAACACTGGCAGTAGAATGGCCTTACTGAAGAGCTCAGTGACTTTCAACGTCGCACAAGTCATAGGATGCCACCTTTCCAACAAGTTAGTTCGTCAAATGTATGCCCTGCTAGAGCTGCACCGGTCAACTGTAAGTGCTGTTTACATCTGCTGATGTAAAAAGGGATTCATAAATACATCTGATTTGATTTGTTATTGTGAAGTGGAAACATCTCGGAACAACAACGGCTCAGCCGCAAAGTGGTAGGTTACACAAGCTCACAGAAAGAGACCGGCGAGTGCTGAAGCGCATATATCGTAAAAATAATTTGTCCTCGGTTGCAACACTGACTACCGAGTTCCAAACTGCCTCTGGAAGCAACTTCAGTCCAAGAACTGTTCGTCAGGAGCTTCAGCTGCACACAAGCCTAAGAGGGCTTGTGGGGTGGCAGGTAGCCTAGTGGTTAGAGCATTGGGCCAGTAACAAAAAGGTCGCTAGATTGAATCCCCAAGCTGACAAGGTAAAAAATCTGTCATTCTGCCCACGAACAAGGCAGTTAACCCACTGTTCCTAGGCCGTCATTGTAAATAAGAATTTGTTTTTAACTGACTTGCATAGTTAAATAAATTAATATTAAAAAAATTGCCATGCGTGTTGCCTGGAGTGGTGTAAAGCTTGCTGCCATTGGACTCTGGAGCAGTGGAAATGCATTCTCTGGAGTGAATTAATCACACTTCACCATCTGGCAGTCCAACGGACAAATCTGGGTTTGGCGGATGGCAGGAAACGCTACCTGCCTGAATGCATAGTGCCAACTGTAAAGTTTGGTGGAGAAATAATGTTCTGGGGATGTTTTTCATGGTTTGGGCTGGGCCCCTTAGTTCCAGTGAATGGAAATCTCAACACTACAGCATACAATGACATTCTAGACGATTCTGTGTTTCCAACTTTGTGGCAACAGTTTGGGGAAGGCCCTTTCCTGTTTCAGCATGACAATGCCCCCATGCAAAAAGTGAGGTCCATACAGAAATGGTTTGTCGAGATCGGTGTGGAAGAACTTGACTGGCCTGCACAGAGCCCTGAACTCAACCCCATCTAACACCTTTGGGATGAATTGGAACGCTGACTGTGAACCAGGCCTAATTGCCCAACATAAGTGCCCAACCTCACTAATGCTCTTGTAGCTGAATGGAAGCAAGTTCGCGCAGCAATGTTCCAACATCTAGTGGAAAGCCTTCCCAGAAGAGTGGAGGCTGTTATAGCAGCAAAGGGGGGACCAACTCCATGTTAATGCCCATGATTTTGGAATGAGATGCTTGCGAGCCTTCACAACTTTTGGCCATGAAGTCTAGTCTAGAGCTCCTCCTCCACATAACCAAGTCAAATCAATTAGTGTTAGTGGGTGCCAAGGATCCAGCTGGGTCTTGATTATTCTGGTTAATGGACTACAATGGTACCATTACTTTTCCCAGTGGCTTCTTTTACAGATCCAATACAACTTCATTATGCAACAACGGAAATGGCACAGGTACAAAACACACACGCATGCACGCGCACACACACAAACTTTAGAACGTCACAAGCACTGTGTCGGTCACCTACGCTAGACACCAGTGTGGGATCATTTTCATGATAGCCCTACAATAACATGGAAAGTGGTATTCAAGCTGAAGTCTGTATTACAGTCATTCAGGAGTGAAAAAACAGCTGAGTTAAGACAAGATACCAATCTTAAAGACCAGTGTATTACTGTCCTTTGAATCATCAACTTTAAAGATGCTTTAGAAAGCACAACAGGGTACCAATGTGTAAAACATGCTCTTTGTCTACCTCTGCTGTATACATCTGGTACTGCTGTTGCAGTGCCAACGCCGTCACTCACCATGGAACTCCAATAGTACCACCATCATCACTCACCAATTCACCCCAGAAGTCACTACAGTCCCCAAACACCTAAAACATGCCTCCTTTTCTCCTTTATACCATGGCACTATAACTGATCCATACATAGATATTTTTTTTATCACCTGTATTTAACCAGGTAGGCCAGTTGAGAACAAGTTCTCATTTACAACTGCAACCTGGCCAAGATAAAGCAAAGCAGTGCGACACAAACAACACAGATTTACACATCGGATAAACAAACATACAGTCAATAACACAATAGAAAATGCTATATACAGTGTGTGCAAAAGTAGTAAGATTAGGGAAGTAAGGCAATAAATAGGCCATAGTGGCGAAATAATTACAATTTCGCAATAAAACACTGGAGTTATAGATGTGCAGAAGATGAATGTGCAAGTAGAGATACTGGGGTGCAAAGGAGCAAAATAAATAACAATATGGGGATGAGGTAGTTGGATGGGCTATTTACAGATGGGCTGTGTACAGGTACAATGATCGGTAAGCTGCTCTGACAGCTGATGCTTAAAGTTAGTGAGGGAGATATAAGTCTCCAGCTTCAGTGATTTTTGCAATTCATTCCAGTCATTGGCAGCAGAGAACTGGAAGGAAAAGCGGCCAAAGGAGGGATTGTCTTTGGGGATGACCAGTGAAATATACATGCTGGAGCGCGTGCTACGGGTGGGTGTTGCTATGGTGACCAGTGAGCTGAGATAAGGCGGGGCTTTACCTAGCAAAGACTTATAGACAACCTGGAGCCAGTGGGTTTGGCGACGAATATTAAGCGAGGGCCAGCCAACGAGAGCATACAGGTCGCAGTGGTGGGTAGTATATGGGGCTTTGGTGACAAAACGGATGGCACTGTGATAGACTACATCCATGTTGCTGAGTAGAGTGTTCGAGGCTATTTTGTAAATGATGTCGCCGAAGTCAAGGATAGTCAGTTTTACAATGGTATGTTTGGCAGCATGAGTGAAGGATGCTTTGTTGCAAAATAGGGAGCCAATTCTAGATTTAATTTTGGATTGGAGATGCTTAATGTGAGCCTGGAAGGAGAGTTTACAGTCTAACCAGACACCTAGGTATTAGTTGACATGACATGATTGGATAAGTGAAAGCCTATTAACCAATCCAACCCTCCCAGATCCAGATCTGTAATCATTGCAAGGAAGGAATGCAGGATGCACTGTATGTTACGTTCCCCAGTTTCTGTGTTGTAGTTTGTGTATTTGTGAGTGTGTGTTTCAGGAAAATGGCTTCCTGAAATTCTCCCCAAGCAGCTGATTGGCCTGCCCCCATTGATGAGTGGAGAGCTGATCCCGCCCCCTCGTCAGGACGCAGCTGCCTTCAATTACAGACTCCTTCTGAAGCAAAATAAGCCAGTGTTCTGTTGCTCAGGGGAGATGATGGCTGAGAGAGGAGGCTGATGGCTGAGAGAGGAGGCTGATGGCTAATTCTGTGTTGGTTGTGGCTCAGAGACAGGTTTTGTTAAGTATTTTTGTAGCCGCTGATTTGAGGTATGTGTGTGCTAATAGAACTGTGTTTTTGAATCTTATTTGTTTCATTACATTTGGATAATTCTGTTTCATTTGTTCCCAGGGGGGAAGGGGAAGGCACCTAGGGAGTGCTTAGGCAAGAGGCCCGCGGGCATACATAACCCGTAGTATTCACTGTCTATGCACACTAGGTAAGACCTGGGCGGACCACCCCCTGTATTTTGGTTATTGCACCAGGTGGTGCTAGTTAGGTAAGTAGTGGGCAGGCAGGTAAGGTAGGAGAGGGGGCTTTGATATTTACTTTCTTTGCTTTGGTTCTGTCCAGCCCCTTTTCCCCAAATTTACCGTGTGATGGAATAAATTCCCTGTAAATGGTAATTCTCTGCCTTTGTCATCCTTACTCGCACCTACAGTCCCATACCTCTTTCACTGCAAGGGGAGTTGAGTTGTAGCAGGGTGTTCCGTTCCCTCTTCCTAGAGGCTTGCGTAACACTATCAGAACTGAGCCAGATGTTGGTTTGTCATATGACAGGGAGCACAAGACTGGGTCTTGTTCATTAGGCACCAAACAGAATAAAACTGACGTAAACAAGAAGCGACTACCTGGACTTATCTGATAGGAAATGCTAATTTCCTGTTTTCCGTCGCGTGCTCTTATGAACACGACCCTGGCCAACCAAAACGTTGTCCTCTGGCACGGCTCAATAGCAAATGTTCCCACATACAAACACTTCAGAGGATTAATGTCCAACCCATGTTCAAAATGGTCATTCCAAACACATCTAAGTCCATGCACATAAGTTTTACTCAGAAAACTGGGAAGTGGAGTCCTTCTGTAACCAAACTTATTTCCTGATTTTACTGGACAACACAAATGTATTGAATATGCTACTGCAATGCCCGCTGGAAGACATTTGTAGATTACCTATGATGCCCACGGAGGAAAATGGTTGAAGTCAATTCAACTCACTACATTGCACTTGTGATTGAAATAATTCACTCAGGATCTTCATGTGAAAGAAAGCAACTGTCAGTTCACAGAAAGAGGTCCACTGTCATATCAGTTCACGTGTGTGTGTTTGATCTTACCTGAGAAAGAGGACTTGGTGATGGGTGGTTGTTGGTTACACATAGGGGACCGCCTGTTAAAGGTAGCCACAGAGAAATAAGGGTTTGATCAGGGATGTCTGACTCTCTCTGTCTCACACCCCCTCTCTCTCACTCATACATTTTAGCAATACACTACAATGAATATACTCACTTGTTTGAGGCTCTGTCTTGTTGCAAGTTGGTTAGTGCAGCAAAGTTATTCCGTACCGTTCTCAAACTAGCCAGTACCTACACGGGGTGGGGTACAGCGGAACACATCAGACACTGTGACATCATGTCAACAGCAATAATGTCCTTCATTTATAAACAATTTCTAAGTGTACCAAAAACATGTTGGCCTCCGACATTATCTGAAGCAACTTGTACTGAGGTAAGAGTCAGGTCCCAAAAAATTATAAAGGTTTACCCAGCAGGCAAAACTTGCTATATGGTTTAATGATGTTATTTTAACCAGTTTTGCCCACTGGGGCAAAAGTGAAAGTGGAGCACATGGGCACTGACCTGTGCAAATGGTGTGACTATCAAGTCGTCGCCATGGCTGTAAGAGAGGAAGAGGAGGAGGAAGAGGAAGATGGTGTATTTACAATGTGAAAGCATACACATCCCGGTCCTCCTATCTCATTGGAAAAAGAAATGTGAGGAAAATCAAATTCATGTTAAGATATCACATGCATTTGTCAACACAGATTAACCATATACGGAGATAGAAAAAATATATATACAATATACACTTACCTGGACAGTTTATTAGGTACACCACCCCGTTCACAAAAATGAATTGCTCCTACAGGCAGTGAGTCACGTGGCCGTGGCTTGTTATATAAAGCAGGCAGACAGGTATCGAGGTATTCAGTTACTGTTAGATTGAACGTTAGAATGGGCAAAACGAGTGACCTGTGTGACTTTGAGTGTGGTATGATCGTCGGTGTCAGGCGCGCCGGATCCAGTAATTCAGAAACGGCCGCCCTCCTGGACTTTTCACGTACAACATTGTCTAGGGTTTACTGATAATGGTGCGACAAACAAAAAACATCCAGTCAGCTCGTTGATGAGAGGTCGAAGGAGAATGACAAGAATCGTGCAAGCCAACAGGCGGGCCGCAACAGACAGATAACGGCGTAGTACAACAGTGGTGTGCAGAGCGACATTTCAGAACGCACAACTCGTCAATCCTTGTCATGGACGGGCTATTGCAGCAGACGACCACACCAGGTTCTACTCCTATCAGCTAAAAACAAGAAGAAGCGTCTCCAGTGGGCACGCGATCACCAACACTGGAAAGTTGAGGAGTAGAAAAACATCTCCTGATCTCATAACTCTCGGTTCCTGTCGCATCATGCTCAGTCAGGATTTGGCGTAAGTAACATCAGTCTATGGACCCATCCTGCCTGGTGTCAACGGTACAGGCTGGTGTACTGGTGTGTGGAATGTTTTACTGGAACACGTTAGGTCCCTTGATACCAATTGAGTAACAAAGGTTTCCAACACTTTGTAGTGTAATGCGTGCCCTGAAGAATTCAGGCTGTTCTGGAGGCAAGATGGGTGTACCTAATAACCTGGCCAGGATATTTATGATTTTTTAAATATATTAAATGTAGTTGTATTGTATTGGAATATAGGGTTTGTCTGTGTGACAAGGCACAGCAAGGCAGGGGGAAAAGCACACTGTGTCAAACAAAGATTCAAATCATGAGTTTAATGAAAGTAGTCATCCTTTTGCACCAGTGAATGCAGAAGTATCAGATGTGTGGGGAAAGAGCGAGCAGGACGGTTGATGCAGCCTGAATGCAGACATCTTGACTTAGGTGTTCTGTTGCTGTGCCATCATGTGCCGATACATATAGGTGTGTTTGAAGCACAATCAACTATGAAATAAAATAAGGCTTGGCCCCTTTTTTCTCAATTTCTGCCTGAATGACGTGCCCGAAGTAAACTGCCTGTTGCTCAGGCCCTGAAGCCAGGATATGCATATAATTGGTACCATTAGAAATAAAACACTTTTACGTTTGTAGAAATGTTAAAATAATGTAGGAGAATATAACACAATAGATATGGTAGGAGAAAATCCAAGAAACACCAACCAGAATTTCTTTTTTGAGAGAGACCATGCTCTTACAATGGCAAGTATAAGGGCACACTCAATTATAGCTCCCAGGATGCAATTCCTATGGCTTCCACAGGGTTTCAGAAGTCTATGTTCAAGGTTTCAGGCTTGTAACTTCCAAAACGAATAAGAAACATCCGTTTTAGTACAGGGACACAGTCTTGGAAATTCGTGTTTGCGCGCACTATGAAGAAAGGACGCACCTGCAAAAATCGGTTTCCTATTGAACATAGTTCTTTCCGTAAGAAATATTATAGTTTGATTACATTTTAGGGTATCTGAGAAGTAAATAGAAACGTATTTTGACTTGTTGAAACAACGTTTTTCGGATTCCTTTCTCTGCATGTTGAACGAGTGGATTACTCAAATCGATGGCGCCAACTAAACAGACTTTTTGGGATATAAAGAAGGATTTTATCTAACAAAACAACACTACATGTTATAGCTGGGACCCTTTGGATGACAAATCAGAGGAAGATTTTCAAAAAGTAAGTGAATATTTATTCGCTATTTGTGAATTTATGAAACCTGTGCCGGAGGAAAAATATTTTTATATGGGGCACTGTCCTCAAACAATCGCATGGCATGCTTTCGCTGTAATAGCTACTGTAAATTGGACAGTGCAGTTAGACTAACAAGAATCTAAGCTTTCAACCGATATAAGACACTTGTATGTACCTAAATGTTTAATATTTATAATTTTTATGATTATTTATTTGAATTGTGCGCCCTCCAGTTTCATCAGAAGTTGTCCCGCTATACCCTTTTGCACTGAATCTATCTGTTAATGACCTTACTTTTAAATTCCTCAATCCATGTGTTACAAAACCGATTAACTAGCCTATTAATATTGTTGCACTCGCTAAGTCTAGGGGTCTTAGGCATTAGTTAACTGGTCTGTAACCCTCCATATAATAACACGTTTTATTAGCTGGAGTGTTAGTTGGAGAGATCTTGCCAGAGTTTCGGCACTTGTCCCATTCTGTTGTTGACAACTACTGACTGTCTGTCCATATGGAGGAGCTGTGAAACTCTTAGGCAATGAAGGACGTGTACTCTCCCAAAGGTCAGGTCTAAATACATCCGCTGACAGAGAGACAAGGACAGTTACAGCCGCTAAGAAAGCTATTCTCTCTCACAGTCATTGCTTTCTATGGCCTCATCTGTCTCCCTCCATGTTGCTACTCCCTCGCTTTCTACTGTATCTCTTCCACTCTGTCACTATTCCCCCAAGTTTTTCTACCCACTGTTGGTGTCCACAATGGATATCTTAGTACCCTTCTCTCTCATTCCTATTGGTTTCTGTTTAACACAACCGGGGCTCTATTTGAACAAACCTAACTCAATGGTAAATCTTAGCACTGTCAGTAGCGCAGAAGGTTCGGGGGTGTGTCAGGAATATTTTTGCTATTTTCACAACCAGAATTATGGGCGCAGTAGGTGGCGATGGCGAGAAAGGGCTGGATTTTGAAGAATAAATAAGTTGAAGATGTGTAGAGGCTTGACCCCTCGCTGGCCAATTAGAACGTGCTCCATGGCTAAATATGTGGTTGCTTCAGGTTGTGTATTTACAGTCTTTTATATATTGCATGAAATGTTAGTCCGTTATAACGCAGTTTGTTAAATATTGCCTACAGAAACAAAATGTAGGCCTATCCTATATTTGCTAAATATGTTGAACATGTTTATGAACAGTAATTGCATGGCTTCAATATCGAAATATATTGTAAACATAGCATTTGCACTGATTTAGGCCTACTGTAAAATGCATTATGTCTGAGCCACGGACAAGCCAAACGTTGTCGATAAGTAGGATTACATTCACTATTGATGAGACTTAAAAAGACAGTGAATAAATTGTATCAAATTCTAATAAAACAAAACAACCACTTGTTTTAAACAGGCTATGTCTAAATACAGTTACAGGAACCATAATTGCTCCCAGTGGGCGTATAATACGTAAGACTATGGAAGGTTTTACACACATCCAAACTTTCACAGGAGCTGGAAAAAGATCCAATATAAAGAGAAAGGAGAAATGTCCACTCACTGCTACTGCTCCCAAACATATATATATATATATATATATATATATACATACATACATATATATATATATATATATATATATATATATATATATATATAGTTATAGCTTTCCATCGGCATTGATATGGCCCGTAGTGACTGGAGTGAAAACAAACTGTAGTTCAAAGTAAACAAACAAACACATGCTTTTTTTTTTGTTGCTGTTTTTGTTCCCCCTTTTCCTCAGCAAGTTCGATCTTGTCTCATCACTGCAACTCGGCGGCGAAGGTCGAGTCATGCGTCCTCCGAAACATGACTCGCCAAACTACGCTTCTTAACCTCTCTTGGTTAGGGGGCAGTATTTTGAATGAATGAGGTGCCCAATGTAAACTGCCTGTTACTCAGGCCCAGAAGCTAGGATATGCATATGCATGGTAGTAATGGATAGAAAACACTCTAAAGTTTACAAAACTGTTAAAATAATGTCTGTGAGTATAACAGAACTGATATGGCAGGCAAAAACCTGAGGAAAATCCATCCAGGAAGTGGGATATTTTTGATGTGGGTACTTTTCAATTGAATGCCTATACAGTATGTAATGGGATAGGACCCAGATTTCAGTTCCTATTGCTTCCACTAGATGTCAACAGTCTTTAGAAATTGTTTCAGGCTTGTATTCTGAAAAATGAGGAAGAATGAGACCATTTTCTAACTGGACTGTAGAATGAACCAGAGCTGTTTTGAGCGCGTGACCGATTGCGCGCCATTCGTTGTTTTTCCTTTCTATTGAAGACGCTATTGTCCGGTTGAAATATTATCGATTATTTAGACAATAGACAACCTGAGGATTAATTATAAACATCGTTTGACATGTTTTGATGAACTTTACCGGTACTATTAGGATGTATTCTTCTGCATGTCGTGACCGCCTTTGAGCCAGTGGATTACTGAACAAAACGCGCCAACAAAACAGAGTTTTTGGGACATAAAGAGGGACTTTATCGAACAAAATAAACATTTATTGTGTAGCTGGGACTCTTGGGACTGCAACCATATGAAGATCATCAAAGGTAAGTGATTAATTTTATCGCTATTTCTGACTTTTATAATTCATTTACTTGGTTGTAAAATGTTTGTATGCTTTGGTATGCATGGTATGCTTTCGCCGTAAAGCCTTTTTGAAATCTGACGCAGTGGCTGGATTAACAAGACATTAATCTTTAAGCCGATGTATAACACTTGTATTTTTATGAATGTTTAATTTTACTATTTCTGTATTTTGAATTTGGCGCTCTGCAATTTCACCGAATGTTGGCCAGGTGGGACGCGGCCCATAAGAAGTTTTAACACCCATCCGCTTAACCCGGATGCCAGCCGCACCAGTGTGTTGGAGGAAACACTGTTTAACTGACGACCGGGGTCAGCCTGCAAGCGCCCGGCCCACCACAAGGAATCACTAGAGTGCGATGAGCCATGTAAAGCCTCATCGGCCAAAACCTCCCCTAACCCGGACGACGCTGGGCAAAGCCAAGTCCTATGGGACTCCCAATCACAGCCGGTTGTGATACAGCCCGGGCTCGAACCTACAAGTGGATTCAGCACCACAGACATCGATCGGAATTCCCGCGATTTGACAGGTCCAACAGAGGAAAGTGGAAAATGCATTCTTTGACAAAATGATAAATGGAAAACAATAAGCAGTTTTTTTAATAACTTGATGTTCCGACACAGGCTTCTTACAGTCACTGACACCTTTTATGCAATGGGCATAATGAGTCCAAACGTTTCAGAGAAGCTGGACAGAAATAATGTCCGATATGAATAAAAAAGGGGAACGTTTGTTGACTGTTTTCTGCTTGTGATATTTTCAGAAAACATTGGTGATTTACATATGGCTACTGTGTGGGTGTCCGATGTAAAAATGAATTCCGTAACCAACTGAGTAACCGCTAAGACCAGCTTTTGGTCGGTCTTAAACATCCCTAGTTGCGCTGTCTGAAATTGGCATATTGGCGCATGTTTTTAAGGACACACCTCAAAAATAGAGCCCTCAATCTCTCAACTATCTGTTCTATCCTAATACTTCTCTCCCTGCCTCTTTCTTTCTCAGCTCTTTCAGTTTCTAACCCTCTGTGCCAAGTTCTTTCACTCTCTATCCTTTGCTCTCTCCCCTCAGTAGCTCCTGACTGTCTCTTGATTGCCCCAGAAGTGGCGTCAGAGTTACTTGGGTTTGTTTCATGGGAGAACCAATCGATTTCCCCAAATGTGTCTTTGGCCTTGGACATATTGACCCTTGCTTAGAGAATGAGGATAGTTGAGACTAGCATAGTTGTATTACTTACTGCTGTGTGGAGCTAAAGTTTGAGTTTAGCTAGAGTTTTGGCCTAAAAGGTTATTCATTGACTCGTATGAGCATTTTAATTAAGACTTGTTTACAGTTAAGTTTCTGCAGATATTACAGATTTTTTTAAACAAAAACTTTGAGCAAATTGTTCAACAACAACGGATGAGAAGGATGAATCTTCCCCCGCCACAAGTTTCTCAACTTCAAGTGTGGTGCATAGAATCCCCTCTACTTACAAATTAAAACAGAAACAAAACAAGTGTAACTTTTATAAAGCTTAGCACTTCATTAAGAAACAAATGAATGGTTGGCCAAGTACTTGTTCAGTTAAGCATGTGTTAAGCTGCAATGCATTGAATTGGAAGTGGATTCCCATAACACAGAATGCATGCATTCTCTCACTAATACAATGAAACAGTCCCATGCATGGATACCAGTGTACTCAGAGGAACCACACACAGTGGAGGAGTCGGGTGGCAGCTTCTCGGTAGCTACTCCAGGAAGGAGTGCTCTTAAGCGGGCATTAGTGCAGGGAGAAGCAGAGTAGGGCAAGGGAGAGAGGGGTAGGAGGCATAAGCTCATTTCCAATAGACAGAGGGACCAGTGTCTTTCAGTCCTGGAGATCTAGACAGGGTGTGCAGGTTTTTATTCTAGCCCTTCACTAATACATCTGATTCAACAGTGCTCGAACAACCCCGGAGGGCCCAAGGACCAGGACTAAACAGCACTGCCTCAGAAGGTCCCTCCCAAAGGAAACACACCCTCTTCGATAGTCATTGGGTTCGCTGAAGAACAGTCCCATTTCACGAATGTTTTTTGTCGCTCGTGGTCTCATATTGGCTTCTGAGGTTTGCAGTCTGTTGAGTGTGTGTGTGTGTCTGAGTGTGTGTATATGTGTGCAGGCGCAAGTTATGGCTAGTTAACTGAGCGCCCTATCACAACTGACACACAGAAAGGTCGACGTACCATGGGAAGCGTAGTGCCACTCTCACGCGCCGCTATCAGACATGGCTAGTATGGAATGTGCTACAAATAAAGCTGGCTAAACTTAGCTCCCCTGACGCTCTTGACTCCCGTACTGCAAATTAAATATCACTATCAAAGTGTTCATTCAGCATAAAAGTATGTTTTTCCCCCTTAAACAGGAATTGTTCGTAAGTATTGCAAAAGAAGTTGAAAGTAGCCTGGATGTAGTAGCCAGACTGTTCAAGCAATCGACAAGGATAGATCATTTTCAACAATGGCGAATTGGCTATGAAGCAACAACACACTGGCAACGGGCTATGTTGAAAGTGCCGAATCACTTTTAGGTCGTCCATCCTCAACTCCTTCAGGCCGCTGGAGACATATCAGTTACATGTTATGATGGCATCACCTGACAGCGCTCCTCCTTCCCTTTCTGCATATCGGGTGGGATTATAGTGGAAGCTCATGACAGAGCTCCCATGGGCCTTTGCATTATGCATAAAGGGGGTGTCGAGTTACGGTGAGTGAGCAAACGAGCCTCCTCCGAGACAAATTAAAACCCCTTTGAAGACCGTTGCTCATTTTGTAGAAAAGCCACAGTCACCTTCTCAATTTCAGTTTGTCTTGCAGATTGTATCGTCATTCATTCATTTGTGCTCATCACAATTGTAGTTTTGGTTCTGATAATGTAATGGCTTTAGATTTACTGTAACATGTAGCCCCATCTGCTGACAGACTGATGACTACACTTTCCACTTTTGTGGATGTTTGTCAGAATAAAACAGAGTTTAACATCTGTAGGTATCTTGCATCTTAATGTATTTATAAGAATTCTGAATAAATGAACGAATGAATGTCCTGTGTACAAAAGCATCAAAACGCCTAGCTCTGGTACAGGGCGTTAGTGCGCCTTTCTCAACTACTTAGTAGAATAGTTGAGAAAGGCGCACTGGACCAGAGCTACCAAACGCCTACTATTACAACGACTTCAACTCTGTTTAAATGAGGAAATGGAGAAAGTGGTAAACAAATGATCAGGATGGGGTTGGAGTAGGGGGAAGTTTCTAACACTGCTTCTTTACATGCCATGCAGTCTTCGTAAAACAAAGATGAAGCATCACACATGTTAGATGAGACAACAATGTTCTGAGACCCAGAGACTAGGCCTAATCTCGAGTCGAAACCCATAAACCAGACTTTGATCCATCCCTTCATGCCATGTCATTGGGATGTTCCATTGCAATTTTCCACAGGGGTGGAAAGATCTACCAGAGTGCACCACTAGGGAAGGATTTGGGGGGTGAGGTTTTAATGCCCAGAATACTAAACCATGTCTATAACTCTCTAAACCGTCAGCCTCTCTCTGGCTGTGATTGTCAATCAAATTTAGGGAGACAAATTTCCTGAATTCTCATTCAATCTGGTAATTTTTATTTTTTATTTTTATTTTTACCATTCTGCACATTAAAGATGAGGATGTATTGGATACACGTGCGTCTAACGTGGTTGGTCTGTGATGTGAGGTGTGAGCAGCAAGGCAGAGACAGGCACAGCATTCGTCCGTAACAGCATGGTCAGCGCGTGCTGTTAGTGTGTGTGGTGGGGGCTAACACTTTAGCAGACGCCTCCGTCATAAGGCCTTCATAACACTGTCATAACATGACAAAACATGACATAATGATACCGTCATTAAACAAGCCTTTGACGTGGCAGACGAGCCACGACAGCTCTCCTCTTATAAAAACTGAGCTTTTGCCGTTGTCACCAAAACAACGTTGCATTGGAAAGCTAGCAAACTAGCTAGCCGGCTAGCTTTGTTTTTCCCAAACCGGTTCTTGGGGACCCCAAGCTATTTTACACATTTTTTCAGCTATAACACTAGCACACCTGAATCAGATATGTTTTTTTCTTGAATAGACCAAAAATGTGCAACAGCTGGGGTCCTTGACAAACAGGCTGGGTAACATTGGGATTACATAGCTAGTTTTCCTAAACAACAGTTTGTGTTACGACTGTCAATAGTCAGGTGTCAAAAATGAACATGGTACTGATTGTGTCATAACCATGGCAGTGCATTGGCCTTTATGAAGAAGGGGTGAAACTAAGTGTTAGCGACTGGAGTTCGTCCGCAGGGCCTCACTTACTTTCCACTAATGACGGGCTCAGACCGTCGCGAGGTCAGGCCTGGCCTCTGCAGGTGGTTATTCCTATCGATAAGAACACAAAATGGAGGACACTGAGCGAGTCAGTTTTGTTGTGTCATTCAGGGTCTCTGTCTTGCGTCATTTCAACATCTTTTGCCCAGTTTAGCCTGCTGGGAGGTCAGATAGTCTGATGAGTGACTTTCTGTCCAGATGGTCTTAAATAAGGTCAGTATGACACCAGCGGAGTTAGACCTCGGTGCAACAGAGGAGTCAGGAAGACGGAGCATAGTTTGTACTCTGTCACCTTTCACAAAGAGGATGCAGTGACATAAATAGCCAATGTGCATCCTCATATGGAATGAACTGAGAAACAGAAGGCAACATTGAGAGCAGCACTGTGGAAGGTTAAGACAAACATGTAGGATACATATATTTAGACACAAGCAAGGATGACCTCAGTCCACTGTCTGTCTCTCAACAGAGAGAGGACAACATGACTTCAGTCCACTGTCTGTCTCTCAACAGAGAGAGGACAACATGACTTCAGTCCACTGTCTGTCTCTCAACAGAGAGAGGACAACATGACTTCAGTCCACTGTCTGTCTCTCAACAGAGAGAGGACAACATGACTTCAGTCTACTGTTCGATCCTCCTGATGGAAGGACAACATCCTGGTATGTACTTATAGGGCATTAAAGATAGGGCAGATGAATGGGGGGGGAGGAGAGAGAGAGAGAGAGAGAGAGAGAGAGAGAGAGAAGAAGAGATGGAATTGAGGATTCAGTGTTTCCCCTATATTCATAGCTGAAAAAAATCCTAGGGGAAAAACTGGAGGATCCCATTGTATGTGGAGCGACAGAAGGACAGGGGTTGGCAACCCTGGTTCTGAGTGCCTCCGGTACTGCAGGATTGCGTTCTAACCAGGCACCACACCTGTCTCTACTAATTACCTCACCAACTGAGAAAATCCATTAATTGATCAATTTAATTGGATACATTTCACCAACATGGTATTCCATGTCTAAAGCAAAACTTTAGGTACCTCCAGCACACCAGGACCAGAGTTGCTAACTCCCCTGCTCCAGGGGCTCCACAGTTTCTCAATGTAATTTCCCATAAGAAACCCACTGATTCAAGAGGAGTGACTGAGTCAAAAGTATATTATAGCTATGTTTACACAGTCAGACCAATTCTGATATTTTATTTACCACTAATTAGTCTTTTGACCAAGCAGATCAACTATTTTGCCAGTCAATTGGGCCAAATATCAGAATTGTGCTACCTGTGTAAACACAGTCTATGAGTCCAGAGGGCATATTCAGTGTCATTTATTGCAATGACTGATTATGTGCCGAGGTCAACAAGGTCAAAGTCATGCTGTGTAGAAGACAGAGAGAGAGCCTGGTGCCCTGGTCTGTAATGTCTGTTTAAATACCATGATGACTAGTGGGAACAGACTCATGATACTTCCTGGGAAAAGTGTCTCGTATGAGATGTACTACTTCAGATGAAAGTCGCTAGTCCAGATTACAGGCCACAAAAGTCCCATTTGGAGGATCATTATTTTTAGCCATTCAATAATAGATTCTTACACATATTTGAACTTGGGAGGGGTAAGTTTGTATTACATTTGTATGGAAAATTCAGCCACAGGTCACCTACTTGGTACATATTGGCGGGCCGATGAGTGATTTACTATCGAGGCAGCTGAATAACAGGCTCATTACTTCTGGGTAGTTTAGTAGTGAATATTTTCCAATACTTTCGACCTGACCTGATCTCAACAAACTCTCTGGGAGACAAAATGGAACATAACATTCAAGTCATGTTTAGGTGGCACCAAATCCACCTTCGCTTTCAATTTAAAATTTCATATCGATCATTTCATTTAGTTTCAATCACTGTTAAAGACCACTCTTTGACTTACCATAACATAACACAATGTATATTCTCCTGATGGAAACACATGCTTGTTTTAACATCTTTAGAACAATTGTTCAGATTAGGGATGTCAATGGTTAGTTCGTTAGCTCATTAGCTAGCCAAAATAAATTCGCCAGGTAAGATGATCAGTTTAATGGTTATAATGTGTATTATTAGAGAAAGTCACAATCAACAATGGTTTAGAAAGGGAGAAGAAGTACAAGAGATATGTAAGATTTGCGCTCACATGTCACTGGCGATGGAGGAGTTTCTGGACATGGACTTGGGTGACAGGTCGTAGTCCGAGTCCGAGCGATATAGGAAGGACTCTCTCCGCTGACTGTGGACAAAGTTGGCCTGCAGGATGAGCCCTGACCCTGGACTGGCCATGGGGTCCAGGGGGCTGCGTCCCGATGATGTGCCATTGTCCACATCGAAGCTACGGAGAGACAGACAGATTAAATGTTAGAAGAGAGGTGTTCACATTCACAGTCCAAAAATATGCTTTTGCTCAATAGCGTTGGAAGATGTACCCATTTTTGCCCAATGAGGTCATTTATGGACAGTATTTCTGGAGAGCACCCCCAGAGGTAAAAGTTCCTTATTGAACCACGTGAGTATAGTCTCGGTAGATCTACCTGACTATATCCTCTGTAGAACTACCTGACTATATCCTCTGTAGAACTACCTGACTATATCCTCTGTAGAACTACCTGACTATATCCTCTGTAGAACTACCTGACTATATCCTCTGTAGAACTACCTGACTATATCCTCTGTAGAACTACCTGACTATATCCTCTGTAGAACTACCTGACTATATCCTCTGTAGAACTACCTGACTATATCCTCTGTAGAACTACCTGACTATATCCTCTGTAGAACTACCTGACTATATGACTATATCCTCTGGAGAACTACCTGAGTATAGTCTCTGTAGAACTACCTGACTATATCTTCTGTAGAACTACCTGAGTATAGTCTCTGTAGAACTACCTGACTATATCCTTTGTAGAACTACCTGACTATATCCTCTGTAGAACTACCTGACTATAGCTGTAGAACTACCTGACTATATCCTCTGTAGAACTACCTGACTATATCCTCTGTAGAACTACCTGACTATATTGACATTTACATTTTAGTCATTTAGCAGACGCTCTTATCCAGAGCAACTTACAGTAGTACTCAGGTAGATCTACAGAGACTATACTCAGGTAGTTCTACAGAGGATATAGTCAGGTAGTTCTACAGAGGATATAGTCAGGTAGTTCTATAGAGGATCAAGTCAGGTAGTTCTACAGAGGATACAATCAGGTAGTTCTACAGAGGATATAGTCAGGTAGTTCTACAGAGAATATAGTCCTCTGTAGAACTACCTGACTATATCCTCTGTAGAACTACCTGACTATATCCTCTGTAGAACTACCTGAGTATAGTCTCTGTAGAACTACCTGACTATATCCTCTGTAGAACTACTTGAGTATAGTCTCTGTAGAACTACCTGACTATATCCTCTGTAGAACTACCTGACTATATCCTCTGTAGAACTACCTGACTATATCCTCTGGAGAACTACCTGCATATATCCTCTGTAGAACTACCTGCGTATAGTCTCTGTAGAACTACCTGCGTATAGTCTCTGTAGAACTACCTGCGTATAGTCTCTGTAGAACTACCTGCGTATAGTCTCTGTAGAACTACCTGCGTATATCCTCTGTAGAACTACCTGCGTATAGTCTCTGTAGAACTACCTGCGTATATCCTCTGTAGAACTACCTGCGTATAGTCTCTGTAGAACTACCTGCGTTTAGTCTCTGTAGAACTACCTGCGTTTAGTCTCTGTAGAACTACCTGCGTATATCCTCTGTAGAACTACCTGCGTATATCCTCTGTAGAACTACCTGCGTATATCCTCTGTAGAACTACCTGCGTATAGTCTCTGTAGAACTACCTGACTATATCCTCTGTAGAACTACCTGACTATATCCTCTGTAGAACTACCTGAGTATATCCTCTGTAGAACTACCTGCGTATAGTCTCTGTAGAACTACCTGACTATATCCTCTGTAGAACTACCTGCGTATATACTCTGTAGAACTACCTGCGTATAGTCTCTGTAGAACTACCTGCGTATAGTCTCTGTAGAACTACCTGCGTATAGTCTCTGTAGAACTACCTGACTATATCCTCTGTAGAACTACCTGACTATATCCTCTGTAGAACTACCTGACTATATCCTCTGTAGAACTACCTGAGTATATCCTCTGTAGAACTACCTGCATATATCCTCTGTAGAACTACCTGCGTATAGTCTCTGTAGAACTACCTGCGTATAGTCTCTGTAGAACTACCTAAGTATAGTCTCTGTAGAACTACCTGCGTATAGTCTCTGTAGAACTACCTGAGTATAGTCTATATAGAACTGCGTTGTGATAATATGCAACACAGGTCAGGAAACTGACTATAGGAGACTAGCGTGTAGATGTGGAATCTCCAGACACATAGACACAGGTGAGTTAACTAGCACAGCTAATTAGGCTGGTCAGTCAAGCTACAATGATGTCGTTGTCCTCCTGCTCCAATTAAGAATGGAATTCACCCATGTTCCCTAAGTTAGCGTCTGCCACAGTGGCAGCACAAGGAGGGGGGAACCTGGAGAAAGCCTGCACACACACACACACACAATAGACAGATGCATGCATGCAAACACGCTCACACAAACACAGACGTACAGACACACACAGGATCACACACACAAGGGATTCCCCAGTGTGACATTGGGACCACACCAGGTCCCCTACCTACATCATCATCGGCCTTATCTGTTTAAAGACTCTCCCTGAAGACAATTCAGCCGAAGTGGGCCACCTCACAAGGAGGCCTGGGGTATGATGAGAGCTGGCTGTATTCATGCTTCCGATTGTCCTCTGTCTCTACTCTATCCAGTACGTCAGTCTTTGTGTGACTCACAGGGCTATTAGGGATTATGAATGTCTACGCCATCATGATCCAGTTCTTCCATTGCATTGAAAAGTGTAACAGTGACTTCTCCTGTGTCTTGCTTCGTATCCATGTCTCAGTGTTCTTCATTTCTCATAGTTAGGAATGTTTTACCAAATCTTTATGAAACTCGGAATTAGGAGTGCCGACAACTTTAGGCACGGACTGTCCAAAAGTACAGTAGCCCTGTCTAAAAGTGATCAATGAGTAGAAATGCCAATCTCAGTTATAGAAATCTATAGCGCTTACATGTACACAGTCAATTTCCTGTAAATCCACCTTCATGATAATAATAATGGTGTCAGTGAGGAACTACAGTCCTCTTCATTAGAACCAGACATCTTCATGATAATAATAATGGTGTCAGTGAGGAACTACAGTCCTCTTCATTAGAACCAGACATCTTCATGAT
This sequence comes from Salmo salar, assembly GCF_965601325.2. Lineage (NCBI taxonomy): Eukaryota > Metazoa > Chordata > Actinopteri > Salmoniformes > Salmonidae > Salmo > Salmo salar. Next base: position 173,228,979 of record NC_138291.1, read on the forward strand.
AATAATAATGGTGTCAGTGTGGAACTACAGTCCTCTTCATTAGAACCAGACATCTTCATGATAATAATAATGGTGTCAGTGAGGAACTACAGTCCTCTTCGTTAGAACCAGACATCTTCATGATAATAATAATGGTGTCAGTGTGGAACTACAGTCCTCTTCATTAGAACCAGACATTTTCATGATAATAATAATAATGGTGTCAGTGAGGAACTACAGTCCTCTTCATTAGAACCAGACATCTTCATGATAATAATAATGGTGTCAGTGAGGAACTACAGTCCTCTTCGTTAGAACCAGACATCTTCATGATAATAATAATGGTGTCAGTGAGGAACTACAGTCCTCTTCATTAGAACCAGACATCTTCATGATAATAATAATGGTGTCAGTGAGGAACTACAGTCCTCTTCGTTAGAACCAGACATCTTCATGATAATAATAATGGTGTCAGTGAGGAACTACAGTCCTCTTCATTAGAACCAGACATCTTCATGATAATAATAATGGTGTCAGTGAGGAACTACAGTCCTCTTCATTAGAACCAGACATCTTCATGATAATAATAATAATGGTGTCAGTGTGGAACTACAGTCCTCTTCATTAGAACCAGACATCTTCATGATAATAATAATGGTGTCAGTGAGGAACTACAGTCCTCTTCATTAGAACCAGACATCTTCAGGACATCACAAAGGGAGGATGCCAGAAGAAAAAGGCCATGGAAAGAATCATAGTTTAAGTTCACTGTGTTCTCTGGAAGCAGATAATGAACAATTATTTTTTGATTCCTCTCCTAAAAAGGAGAAGAGGAGCCGGTCCTGCTGACAAAATAAGAACACCTTGACAAGAGAACACCATCATTCAAGGTGTATTTATCTTTTACTTCTCTTTTCAACTTGTGGAACCTTGTGTTTTGGCTCCGGGAGTGAAAAATGTGCCAGTGCTGCAACCATCTCTCTGAGGCCAAGGATATAATTCTGAACTCTCATTTCTCACTTTGTTTTTCTGGTTCAGTACTTTTTCTTCTCGTTTTAAATGCATTTTATTTTAAAGAGGCTATACAGAACTTTTCCTATAGTGGTGCTCAAGCCAAAAGGGGTCATCTGAATGGACAGAAATAGTGTCAATAAATTACCTAATTGGGCAGAAAAGGACACATCTCACCAAAGTGTATTTCTAACCAAAGAAATGCAGAGTAAGTACTGATGTCCTGACACTAGTCAAAACTACCCATCTACTCATTCCTACCCTGGCTGTACAGATGTAGGATCTTAACTTGATCACCATGTTGCAGGAGAACTTTCCTGCAATGCAGGACATTTAAAACGTGTAGTGTATTTGATGGTTAAAAAGGCTTCTGAAGTTTGTAATTGTATTTTCCTGCTGTAGCAAACTGGCTCAAATGAAGATCCAACATCTGTGCATACCCTTGGAACTTTCAGTCAGAGAGACAAAGAGTCCTATTCCCCACATACTCTACTGCTGACTGAAGAGTCCTATTCCCCACATACTCTACTGCTGACTGAAGAGTCCTATTCCCCACATACTCTACTGCTGACTGAAGAGTCCTATTCCCCACATACTCTACTGCTGACTGAAGAGTCCTATTCCCCACATACTCTACTGCTGACTGAAGAGTCCTTTGTGTGTGAGAAACCTATTCAGTGGGCCTCTAAGACCTTTTCCCTAGCAACACACACACACACACACACACACACACACACACACACACACACACACACACACGCTTTGAGAATTACAGTAGTGCCGGCCTGCACTCTGCTCAAAGGGCAGCCAGGTAGCAAATGATCCGTCATCTCCTGAACTCCATGTGACACCCCACTACGTCCAATACTCAGCCCAGACACCTCTCCCAATACTCAGCCCAGGGACCTCTACACACCCCACTACGTCCAATACTCAGCCCAGACACCTCTCCCAATACAGAGCCCAGACACCTCTCCCAATACTCAGCCCAGACACCTCTCCCAATACTCAGCCCAGACACCTCTCCCAATACAGAGCCCAGACACCTCTCCCAATACTCAGCCCAGACACCTCTCCCAATACTCAGCCCAGACACCTCTCCCAATACTCAGCCCAGACACCTCTCCCAATACTCAGCCCAGACACCTCTCCCAATACTCAGCCCAGACACCTGTCCACACAACAGCACAGACACCCATCTATGAAACCATAACATACTGTATAGGATCCATCTATTAACATCTATGAAACCATAACATACTGTATAGGATCCATCTATTAACATCTATGAAACCATAACATACTGTATAGGATCCATCTATTAACATCTATGAAACCATAACATACTGTATAGGATCCATCTATTAACATCTATGAAACCATAACATACTGTATAGGATCCATCTATTAACATCTATGAAACCATGACATACTGTATAGGATCCATCTATTAACATCTATGAAACCATAACATACTGTATAGGATCCATCTATTAACATCTATGAAACCATAACATACTGTATAGGATCCATCTATTAACATCTATGAAACCATAACATACTGTATAGGATCCATCTATTAACATCTATGAAACCATGACATACTGTATAGGATCCATCTATTAACATCTATGAAACCATAACATACTGTATAGGATCCATCTATTAACATCTATGAAACCATAACATACTGTATAGGATCCATCTATTAACATCTATGAAACCATAACATACTGTATAGGATCCATCTATTAACATCTATGAAACCATAACATACTGTATAGGATCCATCTATTAACATCTATGAAACCATAACATACTGTATAGGATCCATCTATTAACATCTATGAAACCATAACATACTGTATAGGATCCATCTATTAACATCTATGAAACCATAACATACTGTATAGGATCCATCTATTAACATCTATGAAACCATAACATACTGTATAGGATCCATCTATTAACATCTATGAAACCATAACATACTGTATAGGATCCATCTATTAACATCTATGAAACCATAACATACTGTATAGGATCCATCTATTAACATCTATGAAACCATAACATACTGTATAGGATCCATCTATTAACATCTATGAAACCATAACATACTGTATAGGATCCATCTATTAACATCTATGAAACCATAACATACTGTATAGGATCCATCTATTAACATCTATGAAACCATAACATAATGGAAATAGGATCCATCTATTAACCTGCGTAACTTCTCTGTCCAAGTCATCATATCTACAGCACAACTGTAGCTTGGACTGTGTGTTTATGCTGTTCTACATTTATGGCTTAGCTAACTAGAACAGAACCCTGAAACCTACGGTTGAACACTGACCAGAACCCAACAAATGATTCCCCTTCATTTGGCGCCAATAACCTGAAAATCAGTCCCAGTCTAAACAACCTCAGTCCAGAGGTTTAGCAGAGGGTATTGTGATACTTCCCTGGGGGAAGCATGAGGTAGAGAAAGAGCTCAAAGTGCAATGTCTCAGTATCTGTGTGTGTGTGTGTGTGTGTGTGTGTGTGTGTGTGTGTGTGTGTGCACCTGTTTGTGTGTGCAGGCTTGCTTGAGTGTGTGAGTTTTCTAGGAGAAGATTTGTATGTTTTTAAAGAGGTAATCCTACAAGCTTTTAATGTCTCAGTGTTGCAGTCATATCACACAAGCTTCTCCCACAGGACGGCCGGAAAGGAGACAATAGGAAAGGTGAATCAGTTTGACCGGTTGTAATATGCCCATTTACAGCAGTGGTTACCAACCAGCCGAGTGACTGGTCTATCTTCATTCCTAGTCCATCACCAAGCATTTCAGTAGAAATGTCAATGATAAAGGCTTGCACTCCTTTTTCATGTTCATGCATTTGATAGGCAAAGTGTTCCCATTTTGAACCATTTCATTTGTCTGAAAAGACCGGGGGAGATCTGTGGCTAAATTAAGTGCACCTACTGCGCTGGCCAATCGGATAGCTCAAATCTCCGTAGCTATAGCTTCCACGAACCCGGCCACAGCAAAGTTTGATACTAGCCTACGTGAGATTTCAGAACTTTTAAAACCATGACCAGAGAGAGACTGTCAAAGAACAGAGCAAAGAGCTGCGGTTTGTATGAGTGAGTTCATGTCTAAGTTTTTATTCAACACTGTCAACACTGCTTTTATTCAACACTATTACAAAACATAAATTGCGCTTCTCCCTACTTCCACTCGCACTGCAGCTGCAATGAATGAGTAGCCAAGTGTATCGATAGCCCTGCATTTCTATTATTATTAGCAGCTCGTAGTGTCTATTTTAATATCTAGGAATACTTAACTTTCTCTGGTCATAGGAACAACATGAATTTGTGCATGAGGCAGATGCGGTGAGTTTCGCCATCAGGTGGAAGACGGTGTCCCCTCTCTCTGGTCAGTCTCACAGGAGGAAAGGAAGGAGAGAGCAGGGACCATGAGAGGCGGACCCTCTGCTGCTCGCTTCCTCCCTCCGTTGAGACTAATGCCGTGTTCAAAGCAACTGGGAAATCGGAAATCTCTGACTTCCGACTTCAGTGCGTTCAAGACAACTGCCATTTTTGAACGGTCACCCAACTTGGAATTCCAAGTCGGAAACTTTGGCATCTTTCTAGAGCTCAGACTTTCCAACCTGAAGATCACTGACGCCATGATTTGACACTGTTTTTTCCCCCCAGAGTTCCCAGTTGCTTCCAAAGCACCATGACCATCCCATGCAGGTAGCCTACCATCAGTCCAGTAAAATAAAATAACAATTATTTGCAAATGATTTGAACTTATGCTCAGCTGTACCTCACAAGTGCTATACCAACTGATGTATTTTGTTATCAAAGCTAGAGTTTTAAAATATAATATGGTCTGAGAAGAACAATAACGGCAGGCCAGGCATATAGTCAATATGCTGTGATAATGTATTAGACCAGGCATATAGTCAATATGCTGTGATAATGTATTAGACCAGGCATATAGTCAATATGCTGTGATAATGTATCAGGCCAGGCATATAGTCAATATGCTGTGATAATGTATCAGGCCAGGCATATAGTCAATATGCTGTGATAATGTATTAGGTCAGGCATATAGTCAATATGCTGTGATAATGTATCAGGCCAGGCATATAGTCAATATGCTGTGATAATGTATTAGGTCAGGCATATAGTCAATATGCTGTGATAATGTATTAGGTCAGGCATATAGTCAATATGCTGTGATAATGTATTAGGCCTACTGCACAAACCTCATTTCTACAGAAATGTTTTTGTTAGGTTAATGTTAAGTTTTTTTAAAAGGCGCACAATGCAGAAATCGCTCCGCCATTTCTTGGTTGCAAAAATGTAAATAGGTCACCTAATTTCAATTTATGTGAACTAACAAGCAAGTATAGTGTAGAGAATCATTGTACCATCTAAACCGCTGTCAAATATCTTTCCATAACCAAAAATATTGCATTTTTAGCTGTTTGAAGCTGGTGTACAAAACCGAAAGTAAAAGACGCAAAAACAAAACTTAAAAACAGGACGCATAGAAATAGCGCACATAGAATAGATAGGTTCTTAGACTTGCTTTCGATGCGAATGACAGATCTATAACTCACATTTCTATGTGAATTTGGTCAGTTCGCCCAAAAAGTGACATATTGCAGCTTTAAGTCATGTAAAATAATCATCTGAGCGGTAGAGCTATGCTTACTTTTTGACTGAGAAAGTCATCTTGACTCATAAAATGGTTGGTGTCCACTGATTTAGAGTAATACAATGGCTTTCCTTGTAATACTATGGATGTCAGAGCCGTCTTTTACCTTCCGCTGAGGCTAGATGATATGACGATGCAAGTGTGTGTGCACATGCGTATGTCCGTGTTGTTCTGTGCCTGTGGTCCCATGGGGCCCTGTCCCTTGTGTGTCTGTGTTAGTGTGGCAGGTGCTGACGCACGGCTGCGACCCGGGGCCCTCAGGGGACACAGAGATAACAGAGCAGAGGATGGCCCAACCATTCAGCTTGAGCAGCGACGTGATGTCGATGTGACACAGAAGGAGTTATTCATGAAAGGGATGGAGACACACTGAGGTAGTGGAGAGAGAGAGAGAAAGGGACAGAAAAAAAGTGAGGATAAGAAAGGAAAGAGAAGATTGGGAGAGGAAATGAGAAACAGAGTGGGAGAAGGAAAAATGGAGGGAGAGAGGGAAAGATTAGGGAGATGTACAAGGACAGAAAGAAGGAGGGAGGAAGGGGGAGAAGGGGTGGACTGAGAGTCAGGAAGAGAATGAAAGAGAAGACAGGGAGAGGAAGGGAGAGAATGAGAGAAGACAGGGATAGAATGAGAGAGAATGAGAGAGAAGACATGGAGAGGGAGAGACAGAGAGAGACGGAGAGAATGAGAGAGAAGACAGGGAGAGGAAGGGAGAGAATGAGAGCGAAGACATGGAGGGGGGAGACAGAGAGAGACGGAGAGAATGAGAGAAAAGACACAGAGTGGGAGAATGAGAGAGAGACAAGGAGAGGGAGAATGAGAGAGAGAGACAGGGAAAGGGAGCGTGAGAATGAGAGAGAGACAGGGAGAGACAGCGAGAGAATGAGAGAGAGACAGGGAGAGGGAGGGAGAGAATGAGAGAGAGACAGGGAGGTGGAGGGAGAGAATGAGAGAGAGACAGGGAGGTGGAGGGAGAGAATGAGAGAGAGACAGGGAGATGGAGGGAGAGAATGATAGAGAGACAGGGAGAGGGAGGGAGAGAATGAGAGAGAGAGACAGAGGGAGGGGGAGAATGAGAGAGAGACAGGGAGAGGGAGGGAGAGAATGAGAGAGAGACAGGGAGAGGGAGGGAGAGAATGGAGAGAGAGAGAGAGAGGGAGAGGGAGGGGAGAATGGAGAGAGGAGAGACAGGGAGAGAATGAGAGAGAGACGGAGAGAATGAGAGAGAGACAGGGAGAGAATGAGAGAGAATGAGAGATAAGACATGGAGAGGAAGGGAGAGAATGAGAGATAAGACATGGAGAGGAAGGGAGAGAATGAGAGAAGACAGGGAGAGAATGAGAGATAAGACATGGAGAGGAAGGGAGAGAATGAGAGAAGACAGGGAGAGAATGAGAGATAAGACATGGAGAGGAAGGGAGAGAATGAGAGAGAGAGAGGGAGAGGGAGGGGAGAATGAGAGAGAGACAGGGAGAGAATGAGAGAGAGACAGGGAGAGAATGAGAGAGAGACAGGGAGAGAATGAGAGAGAATGAGAGAGAACAGGGAGAGAATGAGAGAGAAGACAGAGAGAGAATTAGAGAGACGACAGGGAGAGAATGAGAGAGAATGAGAGATAAGACATGGAGAGGAAGGGAGAGAATGAGAGATAAGACATGGAGAGGAAGGGAGAGAATGAGAGATAAGACATGGAGAGGAAGGGAGAGAATGAGAGAAGACAGGGAGAGAATGAGAGATAAGACATGGAGAGGAAGGGAGAGAATGAGAGAAGACATGGAGAGAATGAGAGAGAAGACAGGGTGAGGAAGGGAGGAAAGGGAAAGAATGAGAGAAGACAGGGAGAGGGAGGGGGAAAATGAGAGAGTGACAGGGAGAGGGAGTGAGAGAATGAGAGCGAGACAGGGAGATGGAGGGAGAGAATGAGAGAGAGACAGGGAGATGAGGGAGAGAATGAGAGCGAGACAGGGAGATGGAGGGAGAGAATGAGAGAGAGACAGGGAGAGGGAGGGAGAGAATGAGAGAGAGACAGGGAGATGAGGGAGAGAATGAGAGAGAGACAGGGAGATGGAGGGAGAGAATGAGAGAGAGACAGGGAGAGGGAGTGAGAGAATGAGAGCGAGACAGGGAGATGGAGGGAGAGAATGAGAGAGAGACAGGGAGATGAGGGAGAGAATGAGAGCGAGACAGGGAGATGGAGGGAGAGAATGAGAGAGAGACAGGGAGAGGGAGGGAGAGAATGAGAGAGAGACAGGGAGATGAGGGAGAGAATGAGAGAGAGACAGGGAGATGGAGGGAGAGAATGAGAGAGAGACAGGGAGAGGGAGTGAGAGAATGAGAGCGAGACAGGGAGATGGAGGGAGAGAATGAGAGAGAGACAGGGAGAGAATGAGAGAGAGACAGGGAGAGGGAGGGGAGAATGAGAGAGAGACAGGGAGAGAATGAGAGAGAGACAGGGAGAGGGAGGGGAGAATGAGAGAGAGACAGGGAGAGACAGGGAGAGAATGAGAGAGAGACAGGGAGAGAGGGAGAGAGAAGACAGACAGAAGGCGGAGAGAATGAGAGAGAAGACAGGGAGAGAGGGAGAGAGAAGACAGACAGAAGGCGGAGAGAATGAGAGAGAAGACAGGGAGAGAAAGAGAGAAGACAGGGTGAGGAAGGGAGAGAATGAGAGGGAGGGGAGAATGAGAGCGAGACAGGGAGAGAATGAGAGAGAGACAGGGAGAGGGAGGGGAGAATGAGAGCGAGACAGGGAGAGACTGGGAGAGACTGGGAGAGACAGGGAGAGACAGGGAGAGAATGAGAGAGAGACAGGGAGAGAATGAGAGAGAGACAGGGAGAGACAGGGAGAGAATGAGAGAGAGACAGGGAGAGAATGAGAGAGAGACAGGGAGAGAATGAGAGAGAGACAGGGAGAGAGGGAGAGAATGAGAGAGAGACAGGGAGAGACAGGGAGAGAATGAGAGAGAGACAGGGAGAGAATGAGAGAGACAGGGAGAGGGAGGGAGGTGCCACCCTTGGCCCACTTTTTCAGAGATCATCTCTAGCTTGAGCACCAATGAGAAGAGAGCTCTTCAAACACACAAGGAAGCATGCACGTACACACAGACACACAGACACACACACACACACACACACACACTGCCTGAAGAGGTGCCTGCACTGTTTCAAAGGACTTTGGAGAAACCAGTGCAGGGTATTCTATATCGGTGGTCACATTGCAGTTGCTTGACCCCACTACCATATTTATCACACATATGTCATATGTAATGTTTACTACTGCATATATGGTTGCTCTAACTGTGGCTGTAGGAGAGTCTATAGAGGCTGAGGGTGTCCAACAATGTATACCGTAATAAAGACAGGACAGGGGAGCAGCTGTCTGTTAGACAGGACAGGAAAAACTGTCTGTTAGACAGTACAGGGGAGCAGCTGTCTGTTAGACAGGACAGGAAAAACTGTCTGTTAGACAGGACAAGAGAGCAGCTGTCTGCTAGACAGGACAGGAAAGGAGAGCAGCTGTCTGCTAGACAGGACAGGAAAGGAGAGCAGCTGTCTGTTAGACAGGACAGGAAAGGAGAGCAGCTGTCTGCTAGACAGGACAGGAAAGGAGAGCAGCTGTCTGTTAGACAGGACAGGAAAGGAGAGCAGCTGTCTGTTAGACAGTACAGGGGAGCAGCTGTCTGTTAGACAGGACAGGAAAAACTGTCTGTTAGACAGGACAAGAGAGCAGCTGTCTGCTAGACAGGACAGGAAAGGAGAGCAGCTGTCTGCTAGACAGGACAGGAAAGGAGAGCAGCTGTCTGTTAGACAGGACAGGAAAGGAGAGCAGCTGTCTGCTAGACAGGACAGGAAAGGAGAGCAGCTGTCTGTTAGACAGGACAGGAAAGGAGAGCAGCTGTCTGTTAGACAGGACAGGAAAGGAGAGCAGCTGTCTGTTAGACAGGACAGGAAAGGAGAGCAGCTGTCTGTTAGACAGGACAGGAAAGGAGAGCAGCTGTCTGTTAGACAGGACAGGACAGGAGAGCAGCTGTCTGTTAGACAGGACAGGAGAGCAGCTGTCTGTTAGACAGGACAGGACAGGAGAGCAGCTGTCTGTTAGACAGGACAGGACAGGAGAGCAGCTGTCTGCTAGACAGGACAGGAAAGGAGAGCAGCTGTCTGTTAGACAGGACAGGAAAGGAGAGCAGCTGTCTGTTAGACAGGACAGGAAAGGAGAGCAGCTGTCTGCTAGACAGGACAGGAAAGGAGAGCAGCTGTCTGCTAGACAGGACAGGAAAGGAGAGCAGCTGTCTGTTAGACAGGACAGGAAAGGAGAGCAGCTGTCTGTTAGACAGGACAGGAAAGGAGAGCAGCTGTCTGTTAGACAGGACAGGAGAGCAGCTGTCTGTTAGACAGGACAGGACAGGAGAGCAGCTGTCTGCTAGACAGGACAGGAAAGGAGAGCAGCTGTCTGTTAGACAGGACAGGAAAGGAGAGCAGCTGTCTGTTAGACAGGACAGGACAGGAGAGCAGCTGTCTGTTAGACAGGACAGGAAAGGAGAGCAGCTGTCTGCTAGACAGGACAGGAAAGGAGAGCAGCTGTCTGCTAGACAGGACAGGAAAGGAGAGCAGCTGTCTGTTAGACAGGACAGGAGAGCAGCTGTCTGTTAGACAGGACAGGAGAGCAGCTGTCTGTTAGACAGGACAGGAAAGGAGAGCAGCTGTCTGCTAGACAGGACAGGAAAGGAGAGCAGCTGTCTGCTAGACAGGACAGGAAAGGAGAGCAGCTGTCTGTTAGACAGGACAGGAGAGCAGCTGTCTGTTAGACAGGACAGGAGAGCAGCTGTCTGTTAGACAGGACAGGAGAGCAGCTGTCTGTTAGACAGGACAGGACAAGAGAGAACATTTTAAACACATTATAGGTCACCATGCATTTCTACAGTCTCTTTAGACCGGCAGTATGTAACTCTCTCCGAACGTATCCTTTCGGCTTGGTGGCTGTTGGCGGTGTCCCGCCTGAACAACAACCAAGCTATGGGAAACACTGCTACATCCTAAGGTCACCTGTCTATGTAATGTGGGTTGAGGATCACTGTGCTTTGGGGACGACTGCATGGCGCTTGTTCTTTTCCAACTAGAAGGATCCTTGATCACATGTGCTTTTTCCCCACTGTTCTCCTGGCACTATGAAATCTGACTCGAGAGCCACTGTGGAGCAACTGACGTTACGCACGTAGATGCATGCGTGCACAAGTACACACACGTGAGCGCATACACGCACACGCACGCAAACACACACCCACAAACACACACACACACCCACACACACACACACT